>NC_092810.1:79511159-79846158 GCF_040954645.1 Diabrotica undecimpunctata | reverse complement strand
CTTTCACTATCTCTTCTATTACATTTATGAATAGTACTGGGCTGAGACTTCCCCCTTGTCTAACTCCTTGGGTTGTTTCAAATGGTTCTGACTGTATATTTAACATTCTTACTGTATTTGTTGTTTTCATGTATATACTCTTTGTTGCTTCTATCAGTTCTTCACTTACTTGTTTCTTCTTAAGGCTTTCCCATATAACTTTTCTTTTGACTGAGTCGAATGCTTTTTTCATGTCTATAAAGCTCAGATGTATTTCTTTATTTTTCTTTAAGGCTTTTTCTATTACTTGTTGCATGGTGAATATATGGTCTTGTGTGTTGTGTCCTTTCCTGAATCCACTTTGTACATCCTCTAATTTATGTTCTATTTCTTTTCTAATTTTCCTTTCTATTATGGTTTCGTATACTTTTGCTGCTACACATAGTAGTGATATACCTCTATAGTTCCTACAGTCTCTTGTGTTTCCTTTCTTGTATATAGGTATAATTACTGCATTTGTCCATTCTCTGGGTATTACTTTTCTCTTCCATATTAGGTTATATATGTATAACAATTTTTCTTTTGCTTTTACTCCTATATATTTCATCATTTCTGGTGCTACTTCATCGCTTCCTGGTGCTTTTCCAATCTTTATCTTTTTTATTGCTTCTTCCAGTTCTTCTTTTTCTATAGTTTCTGGATTTTCCGTGTTTCTCATGGATACTCTCCTGTTGTGGCTTTCCTTCTCCATTGTATTCGCTTGATTTCCATTCAGTATTAGCTGAAAATGTTCCCTCCATCTTTCCATTATTGTCTTATCGTCGTTTATTATTGTTCCTTCCTTGTTCATTATTTGTTTCAGTTTCGTTTCTTTGTTGCTTCTTAGGTTTTTCAGTGTTCTGTAAAATAATTTTACGTTTTCTTTGCTGTTTTCTTCCATTTTTTCCCAGAATTTTTCCCAACTTTTCTTTTTCTCTTTCTTAACCATCTCTTTAACTTTTGTTCTTTGTCTCTTATGATTTTCAGATTTTTGTTGTGTTTTGTCTTGGATGTATTCTTTCCATAATTTCTTCTTTTCTTTTATTTCTCTTTTCACTTTATCGTTTCACCAAGATGTTCGTGTCCCTCTGTTGTTATTTCTTGTGGTTCCACATATTGATTTAGCTGTTTTTATCATCGCATTTTTAAATTTTCCCCATTCTTCTTCTATTGTTTCTGTTATTTCATGTTCATTGTCCATCTCTTTCTCTAGTCCTTCTGAGTATCTTATTCTCGTTGTTTCTTCCCTTAGTTTATAAATTTTTATTATTTCTTTATGTTTTCTGTTTATGTTCTCATTTCTTTTTATTTCTTTTCTTTTGCTTTTGAATGTGGTTTCCAGTAGATAGTGGTCACTACCAATTTCATAACTCCTTTTTACCCTTACGTCTCTTATTCAGTTCTTCTTTGTTTTTTGCACTATAGTATAGTCTATAATTGATTGTTCGTCTCTTGATTTGACTTCTCTTGTGATCTTGTGTATCTATTTATGTTGGAAGTGTGTGTTCATAATCACCAGGTTATTGTCTAGACAGAATTCGAGTAGTAATTTTCCATTTTTATTTAGTTTGTCCTCCCCATAAGGTCCGATGACATTGTTCCATTTTTCTGTTTCTTTCCCCACTCTGCTGTTCATGTCTCCTGTGATAACAATTTTCTCTGTACAATCATTTATCACTTCTTGTAATTTGTCCCAGAATTCATTCTTTTCGTTTTTTGTTGCTTCTTCATCTGGTCCATAATATATGATTAGGTTTGTATTGGTTTCCTCTGTATCCATATCTATGTCTACTCTTAGTATACGTTCGTTGTAATATATCCAATTTTTTATTTTGTTGATACTCTCCTTCTTTATCATGCACGCTACTCCTGCCTGAGCTCTCTTCGTTTCTTCCACTCCACTGTATATTAGTAACATTCCGTTTTCTAATATTATTGATCCTTTTCCTTTTTTCTTTGTCTCTGTTATAGCTACTATTTGAATGTTCTTATCTCTAACTTCTTCCCCTAGTTCTATTTCCTTCCCATTTATACCTCTCACATTCCATGATGCCATTTTCCAAATTGTTTTGTTTTTTTCTGTGTTTAAGTTGTACTTCAATTTGTTTTTATTTCCGTTTGTGTTATTATCTTTAGATCTGCTCATGTCCCTGTTCTGTGCCTGTTTTGTTTCTCGGTCCGTCATTGTGTTTTCTTCAGCTAGTTTTTTGAACCAGTTGGTTCTGTATTGTATGTTATTTTTTATATCCGTCTTGTTTTTTGATTCCATTTCTACTTAATGCCTTCTATAATTATGAAACCAGATTATATAGATCCCTTATATTTACACAGACTGTTTTACAAAAGGTGAACGAATGAGCATAAAAACACAGATGTTTTAAAAACTTAATATTATTAGACGCATTTAGGATCAATTTCACTCAAAATGTGATATGCTAAAATTAGATACGACATGAAAAAAGGCAATGACTTTTACAGCTGATTGCCACATAAATATCAATGTAACCCAAGTATTATGATTTTGCCACAGCAAATTTAAAGTGTTCCATACTTTCGAAATTGTAGTTGTTGACTTTAATATTTTTTCTAAATTTATTAAATTGGTCTCTTCTGTTGATTCGCTTGTATTCGGTTTTCATTTCGTTGATTTTAAGTGAAACATTTTTCGTGCACCTTACTAAAGATGTTTGCGGACCGGAGAGAGTTTCTTATGAGATCCATATCATTAGCATATGCCAGGAGTGCTTTGTACCTTGGCCCGTTAATGGATTACATCTTAAATAGGCGTTATTTCTATTTTACTAGGCTGTTTATTGATTTTTTGACTATTTGAATCAAGAATCTGTAGTTTATTCGACTGTTGAATAAAACAGAGTTTCTTGGTGCATATTTTTATCTCTGGATTTATCTCTATAGGGAACCTGGTGGTATGTACATGATGTTTCCATAACCAACGTTCGAAAATTTGTCTTACTGTAAAGTCATGATGATTTTACTAGAAAATATAGTGTTGTTTAAGAATAATAAAGTTCAAGCAACAATTACTATATGCATTAACTTGGTACTGATATACTGATATCTCTGATCTCCGCTAACTGACGGCAGTCCCGAAAACATTAAAACTCATGCTTCCCATTATCCAACGATTAGCCAGTCCAGTACTATACGCCTTATTATGGTACTGATATTGCTGCTGCCCCTCATGAGTGAATAGAATATGCAAAGAAGGTTTTGGCAATTTAATAGGATTTTGTGTGTTAGAATATTATTTTTCCGAGAAAGTGAAGAATATCAATTTGCTATCCGGATTTAATCCATAAATTAAATATTAGAATGCTATAAAATAATGATATTAGCGTAAAAAACGGTCTAATAGTCAGTAATAAAGCATATAAATGTTCTTTAACATACAAAAGAGATGACGCAGAGTAGGGCATAACGTAACAATAGACCCATATAATTTTAAAGGATTGCAACATTTTAGATATCGTAGATAACGTTGTAACATAAGAAATAAAAGGGTATATTCAGGTAGCTAACTGATGTTATGTGGCCAGAACGCTGACAAAACAATGTACGTAAAACTCAGGTATTAATTAGATCAGGATTGCTAGAAAAGCCAACAGAAGTATTTTCCTGCTTACAAAGGTCCGCGTACTAACCAATACCGAACGGAACTAATGCCAAGGTCAAACTCATATATAAAGACATCAACGTCGTACAAGAAGCTTAATCTCAATGCTAAAGTTGAGCTGGCTATATCCAAAGGCTCTACAATAACTACATTGCCAAGTTAAATTGGGAGGATGCCCCAAGAGAAAAAATGCCCTTAGGACTTCCGCAAATGAAGGGGGAAGGTAACATGAGGTCAGATTTAGGAATAATGAGACTATCTACCGACCCATCATATTTATCAACACATGCCTGTTCAACTACCTGCTATCCTATCTATAGTCAATACTCATCTGTTGGGGACTATCAAATCAATTACATGTAATCAAATAAACCAGGTTTAAAAAAAGTTATCCCAGGAAAGGTACTTCAGAAATATTGACATAAATTTTTAAAACGTTATTTACGTGGCTTATTAAAATTTAAATTTTTAATGAAAAGTAAAAGATTAGCCATTTGTTATGGGGTTCAGAGAAGAACCTTCACGATGTTAATTTTTTGAGATATGATTGGATGTTTTCTCTTCATTGCATACTGAGACGCCCAAGTGGCATTCTTCTGTGCTATCTTCCTTCCATACCAGTTTTACAAGTTTGACATCTTGGCGTCTATGCATGTGTATGATCTACCTTAAGCAATTTATTTTCCTAAACAATATCGTTATGAGAGCTTTCTTTATTAAGTATGTGTTCTTCTTCTATACGGATTAGTAGCGATATGATGATGAGTTTAGTAGATAGATAGGGTTCCTTCTGGAGCGGAAGTGACGTCACACGTCGATCGTCAAGCGTACGTATCCTCATGGGTCAAGGCCACGCCTCCCTCGTGACGTAGGAACGTGCCTAGGGTCTCGAGGCCACGCCCCTCGACCAACGGTGACGTAGGAACGTACCTCGTGTCTCTAGACCACGCCCCTCGGCCAATGGTGGCGTAGGAACGTCCCCCCATGTCTTGCTGACCAATGGTGGACGTCCTCGTGACGTCGGAACGTGTCGTCGACCAATGGCAGCATAGCAGCGTCAGTGGTGGGAATAGCAACACCCCCAGCGACCAATGACAGCTCAGAATTTGAATAAACATCATAGAAATGGCGGTATAGCGATGAGGGACCAATGGTGACATAGTAACGCCCTCCTCGTGACGTCGGAACGTGTCGTCGACCAATGACAGCATAGCAGCGTCAGTGGTGGGAATATCAGGCCAATGGTGGCATAGTAACGCCCTCCTCGTGACGTCGGAACGTGTCGTCGACCAATGACAGCATAGCAGCGTCAGTGGTGGGAATAGCAGGCCAATGGTGGCATAGTAACGGCCTCCTCGTGACGTCGGAACGTGTCGTCGACCAATGACAGCATAGCAGCGTCAGTGGTGGGAATAGCAGGCCAATGGTGGCATAGGAACGTCCCCCAATGTCTTGCTGACCAATGGAGGACGTCCTCGTGACGTCGGAACGTGTCGTTGACCAATGACAGCATAGCAGCGTCAGTGGTGGGAATAGCAACACCCCCAGCGACCAATGACAGCTTAGAATTTGAATAAACAACATAGAAATGGCGGTATAGCGATGAGGGACCAATGGTGACATAGTAACACCCTCCTCGTGACGTTAGAACGTTTTCCTCGACCAATGATGCTACAGAAACGTGTCCTCGACCAATGGTGGACATCCTCGTGACGTTGGAGGCCAATGGTGTACATCAACGGCCAATGAGAAAGACGTGCATCGACTAATGGTGGAGTCGTACCACAATATTAACGAAAAGACGCCCCCAGTCCCCCCCATTCCCCGAAAAGACGCCCCCAGTCCCCCCATTCCTCCCGAAAAGACGCCCCCCCCAATAATAACGAAGCTACACGTCAACGTAACCAATGAGAACGATGTTCAATCGCTGGTCGGTGACTGCGTTCTATGAATTGACAAAGAGAAGAAGACGAATGACAGACAAAGAGAGTCATTTTTCCTCGTATTTTTTTTTGTAATTAAAACCTACAACCATTAGCGTAAAACTTCTAAATTTTTTCAATTTATATTTTACGAGTTACCTCGTATATATTTTATCGATTACCATAATAACAAAAATTCGTTTATTTTTCAATTTATACTTTACATGATCAGTTGAAATCTTTATAAAATAGATCTTGCTACTGAGAATAATGACATCATCGGATACGCCGGCTATTAAAAATGTCTCACGCGATCACGATATATAGCCGGAAACACGTGCACATTCCAATTCCATTATTTAATGTGAGATAAAATATATTCGCATGGAGGCAGGAAGCAGGTGCACAATCCGGTCTAGTTAATAATTAAGCCCGGCATGTGATGCATAAATGAATAGTCTTACGAAATATTGCGCAACATAGTTTTAGCGTGGGAGAGGCAGTTAGATAAAGAGCAGATGCACTACATATCGTCAGTTCAATTCTGATCATCCTTCAGACAAGTTGTGTGTTTTGTGCAGCGTCAGCAATTATACAAAGTACCGTTCGGAGAAGTTCTGTGTTTGTGAAGTGCCGGCAATTATATATACAAAAGTAAGTTTTATAATACTTAACCTTTTTTATATCATTTAGAATTCATCATTATCTTTACTAATTTCCAATTCTTAATAATTTTTCTGATTTAAACATTTTATTCAAATTACTTGGTTATATTCTCCGTTCTAAAAAAAAAAAAAAAAAAAAATGTTTGTAAATAGTGCGGTATTTGTAATTTTTTGTTTCTATGAAAGTTTTGTTAGTTAAAACTATTTCATTGTTAAATTAAAAAATATACATATTATAATAGATAGAATTTTTGTAAAATAATATTGCTAGTCAAAGATATTTCACTGTTAAATTAAGAAACTGCTAGTCAAAGATATGTTACTGTTAAATTAAGAAAATACATATTGTTGCAGATGGACCTAAAAAAGATTAATGCATCCTCTCTGCTTACAGAGAAGAAAATCAAGACAATTAGAAAGCTGAACAGCCTACCCGTAGGAGTACCCCAGAAGATAATTGCGGCAAGAGAAGTCGATACGAAATTTGGGAAATCCATCCTTATTGAATTAGAAAAGGAGGTGACGTTTTTGCCGCAAAGGGTGGTTGAACTCTACAGGCCGCATTTGGAACATTCCAGCGAGGGAAAGTACAGCTTGGTGTTCCGAGGAAACGTTGCCACTGGAAAGGTGCAGCCAGCCGCCTCGTTTGAAATAATAGAAAATTAGAGGATTAAGAAAATATTGGTGAGTTTTTCATTTATTGATTTATTGCTTTTTACTTAATCATGAGTAACATTGGTGATCTTAGTAGTGACATTGTACAACATTTAATTCAAGCGCGTGATGTTTTGTTTCGAAATTATACACCGCGAGAAGCGAATATTTGGTTAAATCACATTAAAAGGCATTTGACTTTGTTTACTAAAGCGATTCGGTGTGGGGACTTGGAATTAGCTAAATTACGGCAACTACAGACAAACGCGGGGCATTTAAAGACAATTAAATCGGAAATTCAAAATTTCGGTCTTCGCGTGGGTGGTGGAATTACTAAACATCGTCGGGTTAAATGGGAAGATGTAAATTCCGCATTCAAGAGTAGAATCAGAACAGGTATAATTATTAATCTAGGACACAAAGATTTAATGCAATTTTTCGGGGATTGTTTTAAGTTATTTAGAATTCGAATTAAAAACATTTTAAAAAAATTAAATATGATAAAATGTAATATGACATTATGTGGAGAATTTATTAGAAAATCAAATCAAGGAGGTGATATTAACCAATTTAAATATTTTAATACCAAAAACGAAGCCATAGACGCAGGAACGGACTTGGTTTTATGGTTTCACAAAAACATAGTCGATAAATTAATGTCTAAGCTATCGGAATTTGAAGAAACGGGATCAGGGTGGGCTTTGAAAAAAATAGTTTCTTTAGAAGTCAATATAAATAAATATGAAGTGGGAAATGGAGCTACGTCGTTCATTAGACTACCAGAACAAATCCAAAAGAAGCACGCATGTATTAATATCAAAAACGATGATGAAGCATGCTTTTTTTGGAGCATAGTTTCAGCGATTTATCCAGCTAAATGCAGTTCAGATCGTACATCTTCATATCCACATTATGCGACTGTCTTAAATATCGATGGGCTAGAGACACCTATGACTATAAAGGGTATTTCAAAATTTGAAAAGTTAAATAATATTTCTGTAAACGTGTACGGGTTAGAAATGAATGTTGCTAAAGAGAGAACATTTTACGTAACAACGCCGGTAAGGCTATGCAAAACCAAATTAACTAAACATGTAAATTTATTGATTGTACAAGATAAATATTTTCCAAAATTGAATGACTACGAAGCACCTATGGCTCACGATGAATCTGTAGAAATTAAGTATAATTATTGCATGATTAAAGATATGTCTCGACTTATGTCCAGGCAGTTAAGTAAGAAACGTAATAAAACATTTTTATGTGATAGGTGTTTGAATTATTTTAGTAGTTTTGACAGATTAAATGATCATGCAAAATACTGTGGGAAAATTAATGAATGTAAAGTTTCTTTTCCATCATATCAGAATGTTGAATTTAAAAATCATATTTATAAACAAACAACTCCTTTTGTAGTCTATGCCGATTTTGAGTCAATGTTGAACAAAGTTAAAAATAGTCCATTAAAATGCAAAACAATTAAGTATCAGCAGCATAAAGCCTTTAGTGCAGGTTATTACGTAAAATGCTCTTACGATGAATCTCTATCGTTTTACCGAAGTTACGCAGGTGAAGATTGCATGGAGTGGTTTGCCAAGGAAATGACGTTGTTGGCGGCATTTGTGCAAGGAAAAATTAAAGATATTGTACCTATGAATGTCACACCCAGTTTTAATGCATCTAATTGTCACATTTGCGAAAAAACGTTTTCAGATAAGGATGTAATTGTTCGTGATCATGACCATTTTACCGGAGATTTTCGAGGATTCGCACACCAAGTGTGTAACTTAAATTTCAAAAAACTTTTCGTTGTCCCAATTTTTTTTCATAATCTTAGCGGTTACGATTCGCATATGATGATTAGAGATCTTGCGAAAAATGGTAGTATCAGCTTACTACCAATAAATAAGGAAAAGTATATTTCATTTACAATATACGATTCTGAGGTCAGTATTAAGTTGAGGTTCGTTGATTCACTGAGATTTTTAAATTCATCATTGGACAAGTTGGCTGCCACATTGCAACCTGAGGATTTAAGATATTTAGCTAGCGAATTTCCAAATACCACTCCCGAACAAATGGAATTATTGAAACGAAAAGGCATATTCCCGTACGAATATATTGAGTCTTTCAATAAATTGAATGAAACGCAACTACCATCAATTAATAAATTTTACAGCTCATTATCGGGTGAACACATCTCCAAAAATATGTATCATCATGCTCAGAATGTTTGGCAGTCATTCGGTATTAAAAATATTTTGGAATATAGTATGTTGTACATGAAAACTGATATTATGTTACTGACTTGCATTTTTGAAAATTTTCGACAAAAATGTCGAAGTACATACAGTCTTGATCCTGCATGGTACTATACCATGCCTGGATTTTCTTGGGATGCAATGCTTAAATATACTGGATGTAAACTTGAACTGCTGAATGATATCGATAAAATCATGTTTATTGAGAAAGCTATCCGAGGTGGTATAAGTCAAGTAAGTAATCGGTATTCTGAGGCAAATAACAAATACATGCATAATTATGATCCATCAAAGCCTAGTAAATATGTGCTATATTTAGATGTCAACAATTTGTATGGTTGGGCAATGTCTCAATTCTTACCATATGGGGGTTTCGAGTGGGTCGATACCAATATTGATGTCTTGTCTATTCCTGACGATGGAGATACAGGATACATACTACAAGTGGATTTGGAATACCCAGAACACTTGCATGACTTACATCGAGATTTACCGTTTTGTTGCGAACATCGTGTGCCACCAAGAAGTAAGCTTCCAAAACTTATGACCACCTTGTACCATAAAAAAGAGTACACTTTGCATTATCGCAATCTAAAACAAGCTCTGAATGCAGGACTCAAACTAACAAAAATCCATAAAGTGTTGAAATTCAAACAGAGCGCTTGGCTTAAGCCATATATCGATCTTAATACAAAATTGCGAACTGCAGCAACTACAGCATTTGAAAAAGACTTGTACAAGTTAGCCAACAACGCCATATTTGGTAAAACGATGGAAAACATTAGGAAACATCGCATTGTAAAACTTGTATCAAAATGGGATGGAAGATATGGAGCGAAAAATTTGATTGCTAGTCCAAGATTTCATAATAGAACTGTGTTTAATGAAAATTTAATGGCAATCGAACTTAACAAAACAGAGCTCATTTTCAACAAACCATTGTACATCGGCATGTCAATTTTAGATATATCCAAAGTGTGTATGTACGATTTTCATTATAACTTTATGCTGCCATATATGGGAGTTGAAAATTGTAAGCTAATGTATGGGGACACTGATAGTTTTATCTATGAATTAAAATGTGATGACGTTTACAGAGATGTTATTAAAGCAAATTTATCCAAATTCGATACATCAGACTATTCTGAGAATAATATTTATGGAATACCTCAAGTGAACAAAAAAGTTCTCGGAATGATGAAAGATGAGGCAAACGGTTGCATTATGACTCATTTTGTCGGACTTAGATCTAAAATTTATTCGTTTAAGATTAGTACGACGGATGAGGATCGAAATGCATTGGGGGATAAATACAAGAATAATATGGATGATGCAAATATTGAAAGACTTGCAAATAATTTAGGCGTCATAAAAAAATCCAAGGGTGTAAAATATTCAACGGTAAAAAATGACATTACTTTCGATGATTATGTTAAGTGTTTAAACGAATTTACAACTAAAAGTGTTTCCCAATCAACGTTTCGTTCCTACGCCCATGATCTTTTTACAATAACACAAGAAAAAATTGCATTAAGTCCGTATGACGATAAACGTTACTTGCAACAAAATTCTCATGACACTTTACCTTGGGGTCATTATGAAACCACAATGATTGAGTAAAAACAAAAATTAATAAATGAAAACATAACCAATTTTTTTTATAGCTTTATCAATCTCCACACGAAAATGGACTGGCTATTTGTTAAATGAATATGTAGAATGATAATTGTAATTTAGTGAAAATCAACATTTGTAATTATTATAAGTAGAAAATAAAAACTCTAAAAAATATACATTGTTTTCCTGTAATTTTAAGTCTCAGCTTATCTTTTCCAGCGTTGTGAGACATTCAACGTGAAAATAAAAAAAGACATGTTTGCATAAATAGCATTTATTTTGATTATTACATAAAATCATTTACAACTTTAATTTTATAATAATATAAATATTCTCTTAAAGCATTACTTAACAAAGTGTCTGTGGAAATTTCGCAAAACGCAGTTAGAGCTTCAAGTGGTCCATATAAACTGCTTCTGCTGCAAAAGTTTGATTGTATCAAATCGATAACATTTCTATAATAAGCATGAAAGTGTAAATTATCCAATAACGATACACGATGACACACCAGACTGCTGTTTACTTCTAGGATTTGGTTGACATCACTTTCATCTAGATAGTATTCCAGACCATGCTTTTCAATAACAAGGAACTTGGTTTAATCATACACTATTTGTTTAATTTTACAATAGTCTCCACACTGAAACTCGATAGGATTGTAATCATCTTGAGAGGTGCTGTTAAAGAAATCGCAAATCTTCTGCTTAAAAATTCCGATTATATCATCCCACTCGAACGTGTTTAAACTAATTCTTGCATTCTTGTTGTGCTGACACAAAATAATGGCTGATGAGAAATGACGAGCTGGAGAAAGGCCAACTTTGATTATACAGTTGACAAGCGGAAAGGATGCTTCTAGTAAATAATATGGTTCATTTTTGGCTGCTTCTTCGAATTTCGCCAAAACTCCATCTAATTCAGCATCATAATCGATATCATCTGATGGTGAATCAGCAGCTACCACCATATCGTCTGATGAACTATAACCACTATCTTGAGAACTCATATTGATGAACTGGCAGGAACAACTGGGCATGAGCTTGCAGCATTTATGAAATTTATACTTTTTGTCACCCCCCACTCATTTAGTGTATATCTACGCGGTGTATGTAAAAGTAGATCCTAAATGATATCTTTAACGTTAATCCAACTATTATGGCTACTATCGAATCCCAACCATTGAACATACATCTTATTTCCACGTCTGCGCAGTACTTTCTCTACTAAATATATGTCTTTATTTTTTGTTTTCTGTAATTCTTCTTCGTAGAATGCTCCTTTGATAGGCGCTCCAGTCATATTTTCAATCAAGTATGTTGTGGGATTCGTTATTTTAATTTCAGTAATTTTAAACAGTTCTGTTGTCCAATTCGGTTTATATCCCTTATCGAAAATGTGTTTATTTTTACTAATGCGAACCACGTCACCAACTTTCAATTTTCTTGGACCAGCAATTTTCAAGTGAGTATAATATTTTCGTAAAATTTCATTTTCGTTAGATTTATTAACATTAATAGGTCTAAGTCGAATTTTGCTGTGTTTCGTGTTGTTGTACTCTTTTGTAATTTGAGGCAAGATATCAATCCATTTTTAAGTTCCATTAAGACTGAAATATTTGTAAAGTTTTTCCTTCAATGTTCGAATAACTCGTTCACATATGGCTGCTTTTTTAACACTAAAGGTATTATAGTGATTAATACTATGCTTTTTCATGAGATTTTGAAACTTGGAATTGAAAAATTCTGTGCCTTGGTCTGTTTGTAAATTTTTCGGACATCGTCGAGTATGAGCGAGAATATCCGAAAATGTTCGAGTAATTTCCTCACCTGTTTTCGTCTTTAATGGTCGAGTCCACACAAACTTTGAAAAACAATCAATTACAACAAGAATGAGCTTGTAAGATTTATTTTGACAGGCATAAGTCCTCATCTCAGCAAGGTCCATTTTCCACAAATCATCTAATCCTTTAATGATTGTTCGTCGACGAGGATATTTTTTTCGTGCAGGCTTGTGTAGCTCGTTAACTAGTTGTATCTTCTCCTCGGTAAATGCCATGTCTAGCTTCCAACGATTCGATTCTTTGAACTAACGCTAATTCGTTGTTCCGTTAGCTTTATAATGTAAGAGGTAATCTTCCATTGCATTAAGACGCTCATCTAAATCATGTGATTTAAGATCCGCCGTTTTAATCTTTTTTTCTATTTCCAACGTTTTCATCATAATTTGTGCATTTTGGTTGGCGGCATCTGTAATATTCTTCGTCATTTCTTGTTTAAATATATCAAGATCATTTTTAAATTCATGCATTTGTTTTGATAAATCAGATATTTTCGAAGCAGTCATTTTATTCTCATCAGACAACTCGTTAACTTTTTTACTTAAATTAACTTCTATTTTACTAATGGAGTTTGAGATTTTTTGTTCGAGTTGAGTATCTTTTTGAATTCTATTTTTTTGTATCAAATTAATCTCTTTTCTTAGAAAAGTTTTCGCACAAACAATGCTGTCATCTACATATTTCTTATTGGAAAGATGATTACCTGCTACAGGAGGATCTCGTGTAATGTCTTTATGTACTTCATGTATCTGGTTTTGTAAATCCAAAATGGATTGCTTTAAGCCTTCACGTAGCTTCACGTAGAACAACTTGTTCATTAGAACGGTAATGATGACGACCAAACTTGTCAACACTCATGTTGGAAATGATGTTCCAATAATCCAAACATTAATATATAATATCTGCTTCTGTCCTCGACGCATCAAGGAATTTGGATATCGGTTAAAATACTTGGGAATTCCAAGGTTGGCCAAATCCAAATTTCTAATTGATTCGATGCAGGGAAATTCCACTTTAGCTACGTAAAACAAAGGATTTGTTTTACATAAAAGCAGGTAGATTTTCTCTCATCGGTCAGTCGAACTTGCCTCTTCTACTGTAGACCTAGTCGGTGCTATTATTGTTCCTACTAAGTTATTGTTTTATTTCTGATTTTTTTATATACCATTTTATTTTAGCATTATTGTATATTCAGACCTTTTCAGGTTAGAATAATATATTGATCTATATTTGTTTTGATTGTTTATTTTTCTTGTATTTTGTGTCTAAGTTGTTCTTCCGTAAGTTAAGAACACTTAGAAATATTTATCTTGCTTTTTCTATTTTATATTTTGATTTGTACTTTGTCTAAGTAGTTCTTTCCGGTAAGTCAAAGAACTCTTAGAAATATTTCTCTGAATATTTGACTTGTTATTTTAATTGTGCGTCTAAGCCGTTCTTTTCCGGTAAGTCAAAAGAACACTTAGAAATATTTTCATAATCATTGTTGCATTATTATTTCCGATATTTTATCTAAGATATTTTCTTCCTTAAGTTAAGAAAATACTTAATACATTTGTCTCTTTCATTTTCTATTTTATGCTAAGTTGTTTCTTCCGTAAGTCAAGAAACACTTAGCAATATTTCCACATCTTTTCTGTATTTGATTTTTCGTATTTGTAAGTCGTTTCTTCCGTAAGTCAAGAAACACTTATAAGTATTTGTATTCTTATTTTTCCATATTTGATTCTCTTGTTTGTTTTCACTCTAAGTTGTTTCTTCCGTAAGTCAAGAAACACTTGGAAATATTTCCATATCTTGTTTCATATTTACATATTTCATTTATCTGTATTTCTGTCCTAAGTTGTTTCTTCCGTAAGACAAGAAACACTTAGAAACATTTTCTAGAATATTTCTGCACTTTTCTATTCTTTTATCTTGTGTATTTTACTTTTCATTCTAAGTTGTTTCTTCCGTAAGTCAAGAAACACTTAGAAACATTTTCTTTGCATTGTACTTTTATACCATTTTATTTTTCTTGTTTACTAAGTTATTCCTTCCGTAAGTCAAGGAATACTTAGACTATTTTACCTGTTCTGTTTTCTATTTTTGATCTGTTATTTTGTAACTGCTCCTTGGAACTGTTACCTATAACAGATACTTGTCACGGTAACCGTTATTTTATACCAGTAGAAGTATTAAACCATTTTATCAGTGACAAGCAAAGATGGTCAACACCCGGTCTAATTCCGAGGACAGGAAGAAGTCCGCAGAGCCGGCGATGGGTCCTACAGGCCCAAATGCCCCCTCTCGGCAACACTTCACGTAATTCGTTGATAATGGCAACAATTTCGTTATTGTGAGATGTGTTTCCTGCTTCTTGGGAAGCAACCAGCAATTTGAGTCTGTCGCATAGTTCGTTTGGATCATCCCAATATACATATTCAATAGGATTATCGTTGTAGATCAAATGAGAATTATCGACGAGCCCTGACCCTTTGGAGCTAGATGGTGAAGATAACGATGTTCGAGGAGACGTTGTCATCGATGATGAACGAGTCGTTTTTGCTAAACGAACAAGACCTTCGAAAGGTTGTCTCTTTAATGCAGTAGATCGAGTTTTCGGTGGCGATTTCTTTGTTGTTTCATCGGTAGGTTTAAATAGCGGTTTGATAATATGATGATATTTTTTCCCAGTTGCACCTTTAAGACGACCTTTGGAATCCAGATGAACTTCTGTACTATTTAATAAACTTTTATAGTGCTTTAAATCTGTATCATTATAATCTTCAGGGTTATCATAGAAAATTAGTTGGTATAGACCTGGCGTTCCCGGCACCCATCCTCCTTCCCCACTACCATCACTGATGACTTGTATACTACCTTTGTTTTTGTTAAAGTTTATTCGTCGTTTACCCAACATCCAGCCAATTTCATCATTGTAAATAGGTCCGTAGTTTTTATCAATTTTATTATCTTTCATCCAAAATTCTTTTATATACTTATGGCTCATTGGAGGATATTGCTCGATATATTCATCAATAGCCTCTTTCGAAACATTATTAGGATCAAATATGTCATGTTCGTTAACTTGATCGATTGATACTGCATCGGAAAATACATCATCATCTCTGGCTTCTTTTTTTATCTCTTCCTCCGTTTTCACCTCTTCTTTTTTAACGTGTCTAAGCTTGTTATTAATAGCATGATGCAACGTTTTTGACGATTGCGCAATATCTGTTAGAGGTTTAGCTATGGGCTTAAAGAGTTTATTTAGCGACTCATCTTGTTCTGTTTTACCTAACTTTAATGCCAAATACTTTTTGCGAATGACACGAGCTAGTTCGGCAACTTTACGCGTGCGCGCAGCTACCTCTTTGTTTGACATATTGTTATACAATGCGTGTTTTTCGATCATACCTACAGTTTTATAAACTTGTCGAAACCTTTACGATATCGTCCGTTAGAAATATCGAAATCCTTAACAATGACGAATGTACCGTATTTGTCCTTCCAACATTCGGAACAAAATTGTTTAAATTGCTCAAATGTCATATCAGGTGATACGTGGTCATCAAAGACGTGTTTCAAATTGAGCTCATCTTGCTTAAACAATACAATAAGATTCGCATTATCACGTAAAAGTTGTTTGCCTGCTCGACTGTATGATTGACATAGGTATGCACAATCAATGTCTTTATGTCTACCCATACAGTAATATTCACGTATTGTTTGTTGTGGATCCGTTGATACGTCATCAAATATGAATATTGAGTTTGGTTTAGCTTTACTTGGGCTTATAACATCATCATTATCTTTAAATGGAAAATAACCTACTTCTTTCACAGACTCCAACACTTCCTTCAAAAATTGATACTTGGGCTGAAACAACGACTTTGAATAAACGTAAACATTTTTGAATTTAGCGCCATTCAGGTCAAAAAGTAATGCCAACATAACATTAGTTTTTCCACATCCGCTTGGACCACATATGATAGCACGAAATGAATGTGGTAGCAATGCACCATGTTTGCTGGTTCTTGTCACGTTGTCGACAAAATCCAAGTTTTCCACTGCTAGTGTCTTGTCTTGTTGAATGACCTTCATCTTGTGATTGAGATGTATTTTGTACACATGGTTATATAAAGACATTTTTCAAAAAGCGATTCATTTCAATGTTGATCGTTCAAGGTGAAGGAGTGTTGAATTCTCTGATCAATAGTCTACCGTTTGAATTGCATGCTCCTGGTTACCAATATCTAGGACCTGGAACTAAATTACAGAAACGTCTAGCTCGTGGAGATCCGGGGATAAATCCGTTAGATCGAGCTGCGAGAGATCACGATCTCGCATATTCCCAAAGTAATTCATTGAAAGATCGACATAAAGCAGATTGGGTGTTGGAAAATAAAGCGTGGGAACGAGTTAAAGCAAAAGACGCATCTTTGGGTGAAAAAACCGCTGCCTGGTTAACTACTACAGCAATGAAAGCTAAACGAAAACTGGGTATGGGTATGAAACGTGGTAAAGGTGTTGGTTCATTTAAGCGACATGTGTTACAGCCAATTATCAAAACATTGAAACGTGCTCCTCCGTCACCAAATCTGCGTAAATCCGCTCTACTTGCACTTGCAGCAGCTAGAACAGCCGTTAAGAATGTAGGTGGGAAGAAAAATGTACGTGTTCCAAGAATTATTCCATTTGAACCAAAATCTGGTGGGATTTTACCTTTAATCCCAATCTTTGCAGGCCTATCAGCTCTCGGAAGCCTCGCTGGGGGCACAAGCGCGATAGCGAAAACTGTTATCGATTTAAAGAATGCTCAAAAGAAACTAGAAGAAGATAAACGTCACAACAATGCAATGGAACATCTAGGCAAAGGATTATACCTGCGAAAAAATGCTAAAGGTGGCTTTGGATTATATTTAAAAAAGGCAAAAAACTTCCGCAAAAGCTACCTAATAGGCCTTTAACCAATGTGGATTTAAATAGATTTGTTAAACTACTTAAAATTTTAAATTTCCGCGGCGTGTTCATGCGAGATAATTTACCACGTAGCCCTCGTAAACATGAATGTGCTATTATTAATCTCGACATTTCCACAAACCCCGGTACACATTGGGTAGCTTACAGAAAGATAAACAACGATATAGAGTACTTTGATTCATATGGTTGCTTGAAACCACCGCGAGAACTAGTATCCTACTTGAACGGTGGAAGAATTTTCTACAATAACGACCAATATCAAAGTTATAACCAAATTAACTGTGGACATCTTTGTTTAAAGTTTCTCTACAATGGAACCATCTAACGATATATTGAGAAGTGCCATTTGCATTTTTATGAAAAATATAACGAGCGTTGTTTGGTATGAACTACCTCAAGATATTCGTCGCGCACTAGAAGATTATTTACCCTGCAAGAAAGACTATGATAGACATGAATGGAGTGATGTTTGCGGCATGTATATGGAAAGTAGATGTGTATTTTGTAATGTGTCATATTATGAGAAAAATTTGTAACAGTATAAGAATAAATAAAGGAATTTTTAACATATTTTGCTATTTAATTTCATACACCTATTCAAATGTATCAGTCATGTCTCGATTGTTGACCTTGACAAGTACTTCCAACGAGTTTTCGTTTACTCCTCAAGTACCTCTTGTGCTTGACCCTAACCGACAGTATTATGTAGCAGTGTTGGGATTTCATACATTTAATTCGATTCCAAACATCGATGGCGAAAAGTTTTACTACTACGAGAAAAATGATCGAAAAAAGTTGTGTAGCATCGATATTCCGTCTGGATCTTATGAAATTACCGATATCGAAACGTATATTTATAACGCATTAATCGATAAATATAATTCGATTCGAGATAATGAGTTCATCTTAAGACCCAACAACAATACGCTCAAGTGTGAAATCTTTAGTCAAGATCATGCTGTTACTTTCGAGAAAGATGACAGTCTCGGCAAAATATTGGGTTTCTCATCAAACAGAATATTGGTGCCAGGAAAAATGCATTCTTCGGACCAACCTGTAAACATTATAAAAGTATCGAGCCTACTTTTTGAATGCAACATTACCGAAGGAGCCTTTTACGAGGACAGACCTGCGCACACCGTTCTACATTTTCCGATAAGTGTTGATCCTGGTTTCTCTATTGACGAACGTCCTCATAATCCTATATACATACCAGTAAGCAATAGCATACGTGAAATTGCCAACATTACCGTTAGCGTACTCGATCAAGATTTAAGACCAGTCAACTTTAGAGGAGAGAAAAGTACACTTCATTTGGATTTTAAGGAAACGATATAGATGGGTTTAATTATAAAACAAAGCTCTACGCATCAATATCCATTAGTCTCACGCAAATCTTACAAGCGACGTGACGTGTCTGCTGTCAATAAAGCCTTTCTTGTTTCCATTGGATTACAGCTAAAAGATGTCAAAACGTCAATACATTCGACGACAGGTTCAGGAACCTCAACCACCTATTTTAGATCTGTACCAGAAACCTCAGTTCGACGATACTATTAGAAAAGAAGAATTTCGTACATATACACCTTACATCAAGTCATTTAATAATAGCGACGTTGTCGAGTTTATCATCAATCAATCAGATGCATTTTTTGCCATACACGAAACACTTTTGGAAATTAAAGGAAGTATAAAGAAAGTGGGTACTGGAACTGTTTCTCTTGCACCGAATGCTGGAGCCTTCTTGTTTGATACATGTACATACATCCAAAGTTCACACGACATGGAAATAGTTCGAGATCCTGGTGTAGTTAGCACTATTCGCAGTTTGTTGTGTTACACTCCTGACGATTCCAAGTATCTCAGTACTGCAGGATGGAACTATCCTAATAATCCACATTTATCGGGAGACAGCTTTAGTTTACTGATTCCGATAAAACATATTTTCAACATTTTCAACGATTACAATAAATTAACCTATGGTCGTCAAGTGTTTCGATTTGTTCGAGCACGTAATGATAGAGACAGTATTTTAGTGGAAGAACCTAATGCCACAACAACAACAACAGTGTCTTTAACTGTTACCAGCATGGAACTGAAGGTCAAACATGTCTTTCCGAATGACGATGTGAAAATTGACCTAATGACTCCGATTAAGAATAATACGCCGATAACCATACCTTTCTGTAAATGGGAACTTAATGAACTACCTTCACTTACGGCTGGATCCCGACGTGAGATATGGAGTGTAAAGACAACTTCAGCTGTTGAACGTCCACGCTATGTCATTGTAGCTTTTCAAACTTCTAAACGAGATGACATTCACGCCAATACAACGTTATTCGATAACATTAAGGTGTCCAGCGTACGAGTGGTTATTAATGGTGAATATTGGCCTAACGAGAGAATGCAATTGGATTTTGCGAAAAATGATTATGCTATAGCTCACTACAACTATACCCAATTCTTTCCCAGTTATACTCATTCGTCAACAAAACATCCAATCTTGGATTATAATGCTTTTAAAAAATATGCTTTGTTTACTTTCGACTGCTCCAAACAGGATGATACGTCATTTAGATCGGGAACCGTTGATATTAAGTTGGAAATCGAAGCAGATGAAGGTTTTCCTGCAGGCACTCGAGCGTACTGTTTAATTGTCCACGACAGTCTACTCGAATACTTTCCTCTAACTGAAGTTATCAAAAATATCATTTAACTTGACTTATTCAATCATATCCAATTCAGTATACTATCAGCCATCATGAGGATCGCATTAGTTGACATTCAAGGATTCACCGTAGATGGGTGGTTTGTTCCCAAAGAACTCAGCATTGAAATTGGCTTTAAACATTGCCATTATATATTTAAACCTCCACAACCGTTTGCTACATTAAGTAATCAAGATAAGAAGACTGCTGTGTACTTGGAGAAAAACGTGCATGGTCTTCGGTATTCTAATGGAGATGTTAAATATTCAAAAATAAATAAAATACTGGAATCTAAGTTGTTGTATGCAGCTGACTACATCTACGTTCGCGGAGAACAACAAGCAGAATTTTTAAGATACAAATGTTATATGCTTGACGTCTGTCCCATAATTATTGATGTTTGCAAGTTTGATGATTCTCCATACTCCACTGGAGGCTTTGCTCCACATGAATACAACTGCCACGCTACTGGACTATTTTCCTGCTCCTCGATAAATGTGGATCACCTCCGTCAATGGCTGTGTAACAAAATATTACCTATATAAATTGGATTTTTTTAAATAAAAGATTAAAAGTTTTATTTTAGTTTTATTTTAACAGTTTTACATATTTATTTTAATGCAAGATGATTCGCATTTACGATTTACAAGAAATTTTTTAATGATATTAATCGCTATAAAGGCATTTATTACGAATATAATACTTAAGAGTATAATCGATAAACCATATTGATCGATGTCATCATTATTAGTTTTGTACCATTTTGAATCACTTTCGGTGTTATTTGGGGATATTAGCTTGATCTTATAGAATGCTCCTCCTGATTTTGGTATCGCTTTGAAAAATACTGGAAGCTGTCCATAATTCACCACTTCATGATCCATTAGAGTCCAGTTCGGTCGATTAAAATCAGTTTTTTCATCATTAAAACATATCGCCTGGTTCTTAACGTTGTTTGGAACGTTTGTATAAAGGACATTGTTAACAATAGCTGTAAGGATGATGAATGAGGTTGTTAGTGGAGGCATCTTGTCGGTTGAATTCTTTTTAACGGGTATTGTGTTGTTTTTGGTAACTTTCTTTCTGACAAATTAAACTCTGCAAATCGTTTTTCAATTGCAGTTCTATCTTCGTACCACTGTATATCGGCTTTTAACTTTTGTATTTTTTCGTACAACTCTTCTAATCTACACCGTATGGAAGTCATCGATGAAATAAATGTCTTTCGCTCCAAAAGCCAATATAAATAATATTCTTAATCACCCCCCACTACCCTGGTATAATAAATAGAAATAAATGTTTTAATTCTTTATTCAAAAATACTGCTATTTAATTCACTAATTGTATCTTCCTTATAATAATACAAATATTCCCTTAATGCTAAACTTACAATACTAGTATCACAAGAAGCCTCACAAAATGAATATAAAATGTCTATTGGTTGTAAATCGTTTTTGAATGAAGTAGCAATTTTTAACGCATTACAATAGTAATCTAAAAATCTCAGTCCTTCGAGAAAACGAATGCGTGGTAAAATTAACTTTTCATTTCCTTCAATAAGATTTTTAACATCTTTTTCAAATATCTGCAAAGTAACACCAAGTTTCTTAACATTGAGCCATTTAAGTTGATCTGTCGCTTGAGTTTCAATTGCTAACAATTCACAACATTCTGGAGGTTCATCTTCACAATAGCATTGCAGAGGCATCAGGAAAAACTGATTATATTTACGATTAAGTTCATCGATGAATTGGATCCAATCACATATACCGAACGATATCTCATTATTCTCGCTGCTTAATTTACCACCCGGCCCAAATGATCGAGCTGAACTTAATCCAACTAATACTTTTAAATGCTCAAAATTATACAAAGTATTAAGCAGCATCATTTCACTTTTGGCTCTTACTTCCACACTGTTCATGTTGTAATGACTACGTTTTACGAAATAACGCTGTGAACATGAACACGTTTAATTATATCTTCTTACCTCTCCCACGCTAAAACTATGTTGCGCAATATTTCGTAAGACTATTCATTTATGCATCACATGCCGGGCTTAATTATTAACTAGACCGGATTGTGCACCTGCTTCCTGCCTCCATACGAATATATTTTATCTCACATTAAATAATGGAATTGAAATGTGCACGTGTTTCCGGCTATATATTGTGATCGCGTGAGACATTTTTAATAGCCGGCGTATCCGATGATGTCATTATTCTCAGTAGCAAGATCTATTTTATAAAGATTTCAACTGATCATGTAAAGTATAAATTGAAAAATAAACGAATTTTTGTTATTATGGTAATCGATAAAATATATACGAGGTAACTCGTAAAAGATAAATTGAAAAAATTTAGAAGTTTTACGCTAATGGTTGTAGGTTTTAATTACAAAAAAAAATACGAGGAAAAATGACTCTCTTTGTCTGTCATTCGTCTTCTTCTCTTTGTCAATTCATAGAACGCAGTCACCGACCAGCGATTGAACATCGTTCTCATTGGTTACGTTGACGTGTAGCTTCGTTATTATTGGGGGGCGTCTTTTCGGAAGGAATGGGGGGACTGGGGGCGTCTTTTCGGGGAATGGGGGGGACTGGGGGCGTCTTTTCGTTAATATTGTGGTACGACTCCACCATTAGTCGATGCACGTCTTTCTCATTGGCCGTTGATGCACACCATTGGCCTCCAACGTCACGAGGATGTCCACCATTGGTCGAGGACACGTTTCTGTTGCATCATTGGTCGAGGAAAACGTTCTAACGTCACGAGGAGGGTGTTACTATGTCACCATTGGTCCCTCATCGCTATACCGCCATTTCTATGTTGTTTATTCAAATTCTAAGCTGTCATTGGTCGCTGGGGGTGTTGCTATTCTCACCACTGACGCTGCTATGCTGTCATTGGTCAACGACACGTTCCGACGTCACGAGGACGTCCTCCATTGGTCAGCAAGACATTGGGGGACGTTCCTATGCCACCATTGGCCTGCTATTCCCACCACTGACGCTGCTATGCTGTCATTGGTCGACGACACGTTCCGACGTCACGAGGAGGCCGTTACTATGCCACCATTGGCCTGCTATTCCCACCACTGACGCTGCTATGCTGTCATTAGTCGACGACACGTTCCGACGTCACGAGGAGGGCGTTACTATGTCACCATTGGTCCCTCATCGCTATACCGCCATTTCTATGATGTTTATTCAAATTCTGAGCTGTCATTGGTCGCTGGGGGTGTTGCTATTCCCACCACTGACGCTGCTATGCTGCCATTGGTCGACGACACGTTCCGACGTCACGAGGACGTCCACCATTGGTCAGCAAGACATGGGGGGACGTTCCTACGCCACCATTGGCCGAGGGGCGTGGTCTAGAGACACGAGGTACGTTCCTACGTCACCATTGGTCGAGGGGCGTGGCCTCGAGACACTAGGCACGTTCCTACGTCACGAGGGAGGCGTGGCCTTGACCCATGAGGATACGTACGCTTGACGATCGACGTGTGACGTCACTTCCGCTCCAGAAGGAACCCACACCACACATTTCATAATATGGAATTTGTTTCCCACTCTGATCTGTACTCCCAAACCTTCGTTTACTGTCGTCAAATTTTTATTGTTTGCACCCACTAAATCAACCCTAGGAATCTCATACACAAATCTGTCCAAATTTAATTCTTTTACTAGTTTTTTATTGATTAGCGATATCTCCGAGCCAGAATCAATCACAATTTTAATCGCTTTATGTTTTATAAATGCATCTAAAAATATTAGATTAGAATTAGAAATTTGTCTTTCGTTTCCTATTGCTACATGATTCATCTCCCTTCTATTTTGTTGTTGGAAGCTCTGGTTATTTCTATCGTCCCTTTGTTCGTTAGTATTCCTATTCGGAGGATTTTGTGCATACCTATTCCTGTTGTGATTTTCATATATTCTATGTTGTGTGTCATTCCTGTTATCGTAATTTTGTTGTCTATTGTAATTATTGTAATTTCTCGGCCTATATTCGTTTGTTGATCTGGGATGTCGGTTTCTCTGGTCATAATTTGATGAATACCTTCTTTCCGGTCCATTATATTGGTCATGTTGTTTTCTATTTCTCATTTCTTTTCTTTTCGCTTCTTTTAATTGAAGGAATTGGCACAAACTATCAATATCTTGATAGTTTCTCAAAATCACGTGATCTTCCAACGTTTCCTCAAAATGTCTGCTGATCATTTCTACCAGCTGTTCGGTAGAATATTTGTATTCTAGATATTTTGAATTGTTATATATCTGCAAAGCATATCTTTCTTCAGATATTCCCATTTTTTCGTGATATTTTCCATTCTGTAGCTCTTGGTTGATTTCTCTCTGTTTATTTTTCCCCCAGAAATAGTTGAGAAATTTATTTTCAAAATCTGTCCAATTTTCAAACTCATCTTCCTTGCTTTCATACCATAACGCTGCTCCTTCTTTCAAATGGTTTCTAATTGTTTCTTTGCAATCGTCAAAATATCTAATATGTTGTAATTTGGTTTTCAAATTTTTAACAAACGGTACTGGGTGTGTTTTCCGAATATCCCCGCCAAATTGTATTTTCGCCTCGCTTGTTCCATGGATGATAACTTCTTTCCTGTCTCCCGTCTCTCGTTGTTTTCTGATATCCTCAATTTGTTTTTCTATTTCTTTCTTGTCTTCTTTCATTACATTTTCAAGTTTGCTTTCTAATTCCTCCAAATTATCTTTAATTCTCATTTCTTGTTCTTTCATATCATTTTTAATTTCATTAATCTCTTCTATTTGTTGTATCAGTTCTTTCTTTATCCCCTCAACACATCCTCTAATTTCCTGTTCATAGTTTTCCAGACGCTGCTCTATATTGCTCATTGTTTGTTTTGTTTCCCGTTGGTTTTCTTCCATTTTTAGTGATGTTTCTTGTTGATTTCTATCCATTTTATCCATTTTCTTTGATGTTTCTTGTTGATTTCTATCCATTTTATCCATTTTCTTTGATGTTTCATTTTGGTTTTTCTCTATTGTTTGTGTCTGTATTTGCATTAGTTGTAATATTTTCTCTATTCCTGATAATTCTTTTTTCTTCTCAACTATTGTAACATTTCCTTCATTATCCGATCCTTCTTTAACAATTGTTTCCTCTTCTCTGTTATCCTCCTTCCTTTCTTGCATTTTGCTTTGACTCCTTGTGGTCGACATGTTGTTTCTTTTCGTTAATGTTTTTGTCCCCGCCAAATGTGAAATTTTACAACACTCTATATGTTTCAGAACACGACAATATTTCTCCCCAAATGTATTAAATTTTCACGACAAATATCAAATATGCCATCAGTAAAATTCAAATAATTCAAAATAAATATCAAATGTACGATTGGTAAAGAAAATAAAATCAAATAATTCAATAGCAGTAAATATCCACTAACTACGATCAATCAATAAATCAAATTTATATTCCCTGGAAAAATTGTCAAAATACTTTCAAATTCAAATTCCCTCAATGTTATATGTTTTTATCTCTGGATCACCTGTACTTATTCCAGATCTCTTTCCCTTCCTTCAAATATAAAGCTGCGATATTTTCAAGCCCCACGTTTTGGAAGCCAGTTATTGTGATATTTAAAGTCTTGGTGCGCCAAGCAATAATTAGCTAATTAATTTTTTTTGATTAATTAAAATTATTTAAATGATATGATTATGACTCTATCACAATTTTTAATTCTTTTATCTCAGGGTTAAATTCGTGCTTCAATATCTATGCTATTACATGTGAAAGGTAAGGTCCAGAGAATACCGGAATAATAAAAAACACATATGATCTAACACTATATATTGAAATAAAAATAATGAAATAATTCACACTCAAAAGTTTTCAATAAACAAATCTCATATAATGATTCTCAAAATTTTGTTCTACGTACGTGAACAATCAAAATTAATGGTACAAACAATATTAATTGAAATCTCAAAAATCCCAAACTATTCTAACTCTCCTAATCAAAATATTTATATCCTTTCTAAATTAAGTGTAAAAATTGTGTTATCAATAAAAGAAACAACTGCAGAAAACAAAAATATCTCTCTCTGATGATGAGTGGTCCAAATCCTTGTTCCTTGTAGACTATATTATCTCCTCTCAACCGCTCCCTATGTAATCAGCAATCGTACAACAGATTGTTGCAAGTATATCGTCCTTAATGATCTCCTTCAAAAGCACAAATCATTCAAATTATGATAGCCTTTCTCCTCTCGATAAACTGAATCTCTCGTTGGCCCGAGTGAAAAATGACTCTTGGAATATCTTCTCTTTACGATAAACTGAATCTCTCGTTGGCCTGAACAGTGACTCTTGGAATATAAGTAGAAAAATATGACTTACAATATTTTGCTGCTTCAGCCTCTGTCAGATACACTAACTCCACAAAAACTCACTAACATTCAACACTACTGCTTGCTACATCTCGGGAACTGGTGGAGAACAATCACTGTTCGTCTTACAGATTTGGAAAACCAACTGATTCTCCTTTCTCTCTCCTCAATCTCGCTAAACTTTTTCCTACATACTTATCCCACCTTTTTCAATCTCCGCCAATCAAAACTCGTCACAATTCCCCCATTTTTTCATTTCGATAACAAATAAATTTTTACCTATAATTATAAAATTTCCTAAAACTTATTTACAAATAATATTTTTCTATAATTCTTAAAAACTAACAAAAACCTCTTTCTATAATCCCTTCTATTGTCTTTAATCACGGCATTAATGTATTTTGAAAAAACCCCGTTCAATTGTCTTTGGCTTTCACTTAAACTTATGCGGGTCACTCAAGTATAACAAAGAAATAATTTATGCAAAGCTTACATTTTGTTTAGTACAGGCAATCCAAGAATTTAATAACTTTCCTTCTTCGAAATGTTTGTTGGATATTATCCTACTTATCTGAATTATTTTAATGTTTTTGAACTTTGAAATATTTTTAAACAAACCAATATTTTTCTCGATTTTACATATCATAACAATATATTAGTTTACAATTAATAATAATAATATGTATGTGTATTACAATGTATGTTTTAAATCTTATGAAGAAGTTGACAGTCTTTAAGATAAGAAATTATTCTTTGGGTATCTGTATTTTCTTCTAGGGCAGTTGGGTATGCTATATTTGAGTCGTTCACTGTTATATTTAGGACACTGTATTAAAAAATGTTTTACCGTTAGAACATGGTTGCACACTTCACAAACTGGTTTATTTTTGCGCTGTAGTAAATAGCCATGAGTAAGTCGTGTCTGGCCGATACGGAGACGGGTGTCATCAGGTGCCACCAATCACGCACCTCGATGTGCATCGCCCTTCCTTCTGGAACTTATAATTAAATTTAATTGGTTGAGAAATGAAAAAGTTTCATATAAAAGTTAATTTATCTTTAAATATGGGACATTTTCGGATCTCAAGTCAGTATGGTTTTACCCGTCTAGGGTAGCTCCCTAGAGCACTTTGCTCGAAGGGCTCTGCGAATTTTCTAAGACTCTGAAGCTGAGTTTTTTTCTTCTTAGAAAACCTGTGTTTTATTTCTACAAAAGTAAATAAACCATAAAGGCATTGTCTTTTTCAAGACAATGCCACAATAAGGGCGTACCGGCTAACTACGCAATATTGCAACATATTGCGCAATAGTTTGAGACATTAATAAACATGGAAACTTGCACCAAGATGCTATCGACTTTTCATACGTTTATTAATTACACCGGAGACGACACGGGTAAGCATCACATGCTCTCTTCTGTCTTTTACTTTTGGTTTCCAAAGATATGGATGTTTGTTAACTTCGTATAGCCTT
Source organism: Diabrotica undecimpunctata (assembly GCF_040954645.1). Taxonomy (NCBI): domain Eukaryota; kingdom Metazoa; phylum Arthropoda; class Insecta; order Coleoptera; family Chrysomelidae; genus Diabrotica; species Diabrotica undecimpunctata. The sequence goes on along the minus strand of NC_092810.1, from coordinate 79,818,031 downwards.
AATGGAGTGTTGTTCCAAGTTTGTTGCCATTTTTGAATTATTTTTTGTTTTAAGTATGGTTTTAAATCGTTTTGTACCATTATGTTACTTTCTTCGGACATCAGGTTAGTTGGTGCGTTTTTAGCTAGTTTATCTACAACTTCGTTACCTTCAATTCTGACATGAGAAGGCACCCATAAAAAATGAACTTGGATGTTCTTATTTGAAATGTTTTTAAGTTCTTTTTTAATAAGAAGTAGAAGTTGGTTGTCTTTTTAGAATTGCGAATAATTCAGACGAAAAGATGGTTGTAATTGACGACAATTTGAAACTAACTGAGATAGGTTTGTTAGACTGATGTCGATAGCCGGAATAGATATTGTCCGTGGCGCAGGGTTGCGGATTGAGGAGGTATCATAAGTTTTTGGAAATTGAAAATTTAATTTGGATAAGTATGAGCGTATACAAAAGTAAAAAGGATGATTAATTTGATCTATTTGAAAATTTATTTGTAAATCGATCAGCAAAAACGTTATGCAGAACTGGATTATTTCGGTTTCATGACACCGCTGCTGCATATGTTAGGCTTATCGGAAAATATGAATTTTACTACAACGAAATATAAACAATTTATGAAAATTTGATGATTTGAAGGAAAAAAATCGGTTGCCTGTAAAGTCGGTTGTACGGGCGAAGATTTTACGTGACAACGTCTTTTTCTCGGTAGAATATTTATTGATATGAATATTATTAAATTGCACAATAGGAACAAGGAATTGAATGAAAATAAGAATTGCACAAATTTTAACTATAGAAATATATTTTGTTAAATATATAATATATAATATATAATATATAATATATAATATATAATATATAATATATAATATATAATATATAATATATAATATATAATATATAATATATAATATATAATAATAATTTACTTAACACTATCAACATTTGTCAATAGTATGACATAACCTATAAACTCAGTTTCTCAACTTTTGTGTCAATCTAACAATTAATCAATCAATCATAGTTTACGATAATGAAATATTAGTGTACAATTATTTACCTTAATAATGTGGAAATAATGTCGAATTAATTTGAAAAATTATAATACCAACATAAAAACAAAAATAAAAGAGGCTCTTTGAGAAAGAAAAATAGACACACTTTATTAAAAGAGGTAAAAGTAAAATGCTAAGAAAAAAAATGCTTATATAAAATGAAGACCTAAAAGTCCGCCGGAGGGTTTGAAACAGATGTGAAAGAGGGCAAAAACCAAGTCAAAGAATTGATTGAGATTAAGTACATCCCTAGAGAAGAATGAATAACATATCTCAGATAAATAAACGGAACAACAGAAACTGAGTATACACTTGTAACTCCAGAAATATCATTAAATTAATTAACGCAAATCGTACGAACTGAAATACAAGAATTCATCACACAGTTAAAAAATAGAACCCCCACGAAAAAAATACAGTAGAGTATAACTACTTTTGTACTCTAGCATTATGGTAAGAAGTTAAAAATATAAATACCTACATAATTATATTACCGAAAAGTTAATAAAAACTTCTGTTCGTTAGCGGCAAGAGAAAGCGTATATCAGAATGTATTATGAAAATTTTTGTTAATAATACAGTATGCAATATAATATAATGACAAGAATACTTTTGTATCTTTCCTTATGGCATATTTTTAAAACAAAGCTTCTATACTGGCATTGTATTACTTTTTCTCTCTACAGTAAAATGCTGAGGTGAGCGTCACGGAACTAGCGCCACAAGATGGCGTCGTGAAGGGTAGCTTCATAGAATATTGATTCACTACTCTTGATCAATTCGTTTTTAGTCATCATATATTTACTCTAAAAATAACTAACAAAATATAGACATTAGATGAGAAGTAAAAATTAAAAGAATAATATGTCACTAAAAGACTTGATTTGTAACGATTATCAAAATTTAATAAAAGTCATAAATGCCATCCGGTTAATAACAACATTAAATCGTCTGTCAATAAAAAATGTGAAGAACAATGGGACAACACATAGTTTGGATTTAGAGGTGGATTGGGAACAAAAGAGGAATTGTGCGCAATGGTGGTACTATTACAAACATGAAGAGATTATAATGAAAGCGTATTCTTATCTAATATAGATTTTCAAAAGTATTTGACACAGTTCAACCTGGTAAGCCCATACATGCCTTAAAACACATAAACCTAGATACCAAGATATTAATTTAATAAAAAATCTACTAAAATCAAACAGCGGTCATGCGGGTGAAAGATGAGACAAATCAAGCAGAAATTCAAAAAGGAGTCAGCCAGAGATGTTTGTTGTGATGTGAAATGTCACCACAATTATTTAATGTGTACTCCCAACTACTATTTTAGGAGACACTATGGGAAAGAAGTAAGGAATGGAGTGAACATCATTAATAACAAAAAATTTGCATACTAAACCCCAATTATGACAGAAAATATAGATGATTTACAAATTCTTATATAAATCATTAACAGATAAAGCAAAAAGATAGGACTAAACTAAACAGATAAAAGTCAATGTTTACAAATAAGAAATTGAGTATGGTTATTAGATTGAGATCGTCGAATGTTATGTATGGTTGCAACTGCTCTATGGGGTAGAAGCTTGGACCCTGAAAGCCAAATCTGTAAACACATTAAAGGCATTCGAAATCTGGCTATATAGGCGTATTCTTAAAATTCCTTGGACTGTAAAAGTCTCAAACGAATTGTTTATCTGGACATCGTATCTGGGCTACATAGTTCCAAACGATAAATACTCTCTTCTACGCGTCATCATGCAAGGAAGAGTAGAGGGAAGAAAAGTCTTGGGAGGAAAGACAAAATCTTTAAATCTCAAAAAGAATATCTAAAGTCAAATTTAACACGATTTCAAGCCTTGTAGTGAAATTTTGTTTCTTATTACAATACCGGATCCTGGAAAATTTTAAATACATTAAATTAAATCTCTCGTAAATTATAAAGCCTATTCTTAGATTAAAATAACAGACTTCTTAGTATTATGATATGTAGTAGTTCTTAGTATTATATATATAAATTTCACGGTCATGTTTCATACGGTTTTATCTTTCATACAAACATTAAAAACCTTAAAAAGTTTCATTTTACATACAATTAGCACGTTGGCTCTGAAAATGACCTATAAATATGCATTGTTAAAAATCGTATAGATTTATCAATTTAAAATGTTCTTTGTCGTCTTGATTATTTATCTCAATTCGTTCCTAATTAAGCACATTTTGTCCACAAGGTACCTCTCTCATTTTTTAATTACTACTTTTTTTTACCTTTTTGCCATAGTTTTCCTCATTTTCTTTATTCATATCGATTTCACTCATAACGAATATTGGGTAGTTTATTGTTTCATGGAACTTTCTCCTTATATGTCCGTATCATACAAGTTGTCTAGTTATTATAGCGTATATAATGTCGTATGTTAATTCCATTTTATTTAACAACAAAATACTAAAAACTTTGTTTTCAAAACTTTCACCAAATTAATTGTATCTTATCACTACAGCTGTTTCGGCAGAGTGCCTTTCTCAAGTCTCAAGTTTCTCGAATTCATCAATCATCTATTGTATTTCTTATCAAGATTTTGAAGCAGCTGTACTCCATTAGTCCATTTTTGTTGCTTTTTGTCACTGTTTCTTTTTTTTTTATTGTCATCATTACGTAGCGCTACAACACTGAGTGGGTCTTCGCTAACTACAACTTTTTTCCAAGTTGATCGATTTTCCACGAATCTTCAATGAAATGTTAATTTTCTAAGATATGATTGGATGTTTTCTCTCCATTGTATACTGAGACACCCAAGTGGCATTCTTCTGTGCTAAGTTTCTTCCATACCAGTTTTACAAGTTTGACATCTTGGCGTCTATGCATGTGTCCGATCTACCTTAAGCGATTTATTTTCCTGAACAATATCGTTATAAGAGCTTTCTTTATTCAGTATATGTTCTTATTCTATACGGATTTGTAGTGATATAATAATGAGGTTAAAAAATTTTAGAAGAATTATGCTCTGTATTTCTTTAGTGACATTATTATTAACCGTGATTATTGATCTAAGATATTTAAAGTATTCCATACTTTCGAAATTGAAGTTGTTGACTTTATTATTTTATCTAGATGTATTGAATTGCTCTCTTCTTTTGATTCGCTTGTATTTGGTTTTCATTTTGTTGATTTTAAGTAAAACATTTTTCGTACTCTCTTCACTTTGTTAATGTCGTTTGCGGACGGGAGAGAGTTTCTTATGAAATCAATATCATTAGCATATGCTAGGAGTGCTTTGTACCTTAGTTCATTAATGGATTGCATCTTAAATATGCGTTATTTCTATTTTAGTAAGCTGTTCATACATTTTTTGAATATTTAAATCGAGAATCTGTATTTATTCGACTGTTTTATAACACAGTTTCTTGGCGCCTATTTTAATCTCTGTTTTTTTGGTTCGGTTATCATTATTACAAAGATTTTTCGGGATATCGACATAGGGAACTCGATGGTATGTCCTTAACGTTTCCATAACCAACGTTCGAATATTTGTCTTACTGTAAAGTCATGACGATTTTGCTAGGAAATATAGTGCTATTTAATAATATTAAAGTTCAAGCAACAATTCCTATATGCCTTAACTTGGTACTGATATCTCTGCTCCCCGATCCCAGGTAGCAGTCAAGAAAACATTAAAACTGCTACACTCATGTTTCCTATTATCCAACGATTAGCCAGTCCAAGACTATACGCCTTATTATAGTACTGATATTGCTTCTGCCCCTCATAAGTGAATCCCCCTCATCCATTGTATTTCTTATACTTTCATTTCAATCCCTTCCAATCAAGATTTTGAAGCAGCTTTGCTCCATTAGTCCATTTTTGTTGCTTTTTGTCACTGTTTCTCCTTTCTCTTTATCATCATCGTTACGTAGCGTTATAACATTGGGTGAGTCTTCGCTAACTTTTCTTCAAGTTGGTCGATTTTCCACCAATCTGTAATCAAACGAAATGTTAATTTTTTGAGATATGATTGGAAGTTTTCTCTCCATTGCATACTGAGACGCCCAAGTGGCATTCTTCTGTGCTAACTTCCTTCCATACCAGTTTTACAAGTTTGACATCTTGACGTCTATGCATGTGTCCGATCTACCTTAAGCGATTTATTTTCCTGAACAATATCGGTATAAGAGCTTTCTTTATTCAGTATTTGACTATTTGAATTGAGAATCTGTATTTTATTCGACTGTTTCGGCTGGATATCGACATAGTGAACCCGGTGGTATGTACATGATGTTTTCATAACCAACGTTCAAAAATTTTTCTTACTGTAAATTCATGATTATTTTACTAGGGAATATATTGTTGTTTAATAATAATAAAGTTCAGGCAATAATTCCTATATTCTCGGTATATAACTCGGTAATGATAATTCTGCTCCCCGATACCAGGTAGCAGTCCCGAAAACATTAAAACTGCTACACTCATGCTTCTCATTATCCAACAATTAGCCAGTCCAGAACTATACGCATTATTATGGTACTGATATTGCTGCTGCTCCTCATAAGTGAATAGAATATGCAAGGAAGGTTTTGACAATTTAATAGGATTTTGTATGTTAGAATATCTGAGAAAGTAAAGAATATCTATTTGCTATCCGGATTTAATCTATAAATTAAATAATAAAATGCTATAAAATAATGCTAGTAGCACCAAAAAAGCGGTCTAATAGTCACTAATGAGAAAATCAAATAAATGTTCTTTAACATACAAAAGAGAGGATCTAGATTAGGGCATAACGGAACAATAAAGCCATATAATTTTGAAAGATTGCAGCGTCTTAGATATCGTAGGTAACGTTGTTACATAAGAAATAAAAGGAAATATTCAGGTAGCTAACTGATGTATATGTATATATAACCCTCTTTTAAATCCAGAAGTCTAATTCGAATCCATAAAATTAGGGTATATAAAATAGTGAGCAAACCAGTGCTAATATGTGGAGACGTGACGAGAACGTATTAATTAGACCAGGATTGCTAGAAAAGCCATCAGAGGTATTTTCCGACTTACAGAGGTCCGAGTACTAACCAATACCGAACAGAACTAATTCCAAGATCAAACACATATATAAAGATAGCAACGTCGTACAAGAAACTAAATCTCAATTCTAAAGTTGCGCTGGCTTTATCCAAAGACTATAATAACTGCATTTCCAAGTTAAATTGGGAGGATGTCCCAAGAGAAAAAATGTCCTTAGGACTTCCACAAATGAAGAGGGAGGTAACATATGGTCAGATTTAGGAATAATGAGACTATCTATCGACCCATCATATTTATCAACACCTGCTATCCTACCTACAATCAATACTTATCTGTTGTGGACTATCAAATCAATTATATATAATCAAACGAACTAGGCTTTAAAAAATTATCCTAGAAAAGGCACTTCAGAAATATTGACATAAATTTTAAAAACGCCATTTACGTGGCTGTATTTTCAAAAAGGCAATAGAATCTTGTTGCGTTCTGACTATACGATGACGATGATCTTTATATAGAAAATATAGAAAATAAAAGCAAGAGAACTATAATTATGAAACGACAAGATTACGAAATGAAAAGATTATATAAATCCCTTATATTTACACAGACTGGTTTACAAAAGGTAACCGAATGAGCATAAAAACACAGCTGTTTTAAAAACTTAATATTATTAGACGAATTTAGGATCAGTTTCACTCAAAATATGATATGCTAAAATATGATATGACAGAAAAAAAGGCAATGACTTTTACAGCTGATTGCCACATAAATATCAATGTAAATATAATTGAAATATGAAACCCAAATATGATGATTTTGCCACAGCATATGAATATTGTCTCGTACTCTTATATAGCAATTTGTTGTCACATTTTAACCTGTTTATTTCCTTATTATCCATATATGAGTTGTAAACCGATATTACAAGCTCATTTACTTTTCACAAAGAGACTAAATAAGTACAGTTATTACTAAACAAATCTGACTCGAAATATCGTCTATAAGTAACAGTATGCAAAATTTAAATTTTTATGGAGTTCAAAGTAAAAGCCTTCACGAAATTTGAAGTTACAATAAGACCACCGCAATCGAGCGTACTCTTACTCTGGATAATGAATAATTATTTAATCGGTTAATTCTTCAATCACCCGTTCAATATGATGTTTGTCAAATCGGTCCTTTTTAGGACCAACTATTCTACTTATGTCTATAAATAGTAAGGACATATCTACAGATACACACACTCTACTTTACTTAAGCTTATCAGACATATACGCTTAACACAAATGTGACGTATTTCTACTGCAGGAAGCAAATAGAGGGCCAAACCTAGGGTATTTGGTATTAAGCTAATCGCTGAAAATAACGAAATAAACATATTAAATGCCGGCAAAGAAGCAAAGAAAACTTAAAATAAGAGAGGACAAAACCAGTCAGCTGAGGAAATCTTTCAACGATGTTGAGTTTGGATCCACTATCCACGTATATTATAAACAATATTACGGCTCCTGACTGAGGATCTAAACACAAAACTAATTATAAAATTTGGACAAAAAAATACAACAGTGGCTAATATCCAAAGTCTGTAGACAAGCAAAGTAAAGACAAAGTTGTTGCCTTGCTTAAACCTGACAAAAACCCCAACGACCACAAAAGCTATCGGCCAATATATCTATTTATTTTTTCAGCTATACACAATACTTCTGCATATGATCCTTAATATAAACCGATAATAAAAGGAAAACTTAAATTTAAAGATAAAAGTGGCTATATATGACAGGGTAGATCATGTTCGTCACACATACTAAATCTTGCCCAACACAACGAAGACGGATATAAAAAATATCAGACATGAGGAGTGGTATTTGTCAATCTAAATTCTGCTTACGACACCTTAAATTAAAGGACATTTCTCCAAAATCTATGTGATATCCCCTTAGGTAATAGAACAACAGAAGATTTTCCGTATCACTCAATGGTAAGAAAAGATGAAGATTGAGAACGTAGAAGAACGGTCTCCTTTGGGGTACCGTAATGGCACCTACACTGTATAACATTTACACAACCCATTCCAGTAAATACTAGGACTTTTATTATGTAGACGATACATCTATTGTTGCAGAACCACAAACTTTTGTTGCTGAAGTGGAGAAAAATCTAAATCATATCTTAAACACAATAAAAATAGATTATAAATTAATTTTAAGCCAAACCCTGAAAAAAGTCAGGTGTGCTCCTTCAATGTCCCTAACAGAGACGCTTTCACAAATTTGAACATATACCTGAACCAATAGTGTCATGAAATCATTAAACACACTTTGTAATTTACAGAACTTTGTTTAAAACTAAATGGCAAACTAGAACCAGAAAAATAGTATTCTCCGCGAACTTGTCAGCTAAAAACGGGAAGCACATCCTTTCACTCTTAAAACGTAGACGCTTAAACTCTATGCTTCTGCTGCCAAATATACCTAGCTTGTATGGGTGACATCAATACATACTTGACACGTAGATTTAGCTATAAATTGGTCAGCCAAATTAAGCGGATATTAAGACTCTCATCCATACATAAGCTCTACAATATCGTAGTTATCAATCCACCTAATATCCGAAGATAAGTAGCTAGAGAACAAAAGAAACAAAGTCTAGATTCGTAACATTCACTCCACGAATAACAACCCATTTTATGACTAGAATCGAGGAAAAACTGGCTAGATCAACAAATCTGCAAGATATACAAAAAAAAAATAAGCTGCTTCTCGCCATCTGAACCCTCAAAAGGAACTTCCTTATGGTAGTTATCTTCCTTAAATCTGCTAGGAAGACTCTTGCCTGCAAACAGCGGTTAACCTGTGTGAATCTGGGGTGATAAAAGATTCATTACACTTCCTTCGTTGACTTTGCCATTCAAATCGCTCTTTTCTGAAGGGACAAGCTTTATTTATTTGAACTCAACATGTAAAGTACAGTCAGTAAGCTATTACTTATAAAGATCATTGCAAATTTAACACTAGCTTCACTTATATTGACTACATATTACCCCTAAATAGGAGATAAAACATTCAGAAGTATGTAATATGGGTGAAGTGGTATAATTCTTGTTAGATAAATTAAGCATTCTTCCCTTTTTTGTGCACTACTATCCATTTTTACACAAAAATATCTATTTAAGCAAATAAATATTTATTTTGAGATAACTTTCTATCCAGAATTATATGTAGTACACAGATAAAACCAGAAATAAAATAATAAAAATCTGTATACAAGATATCATAAAACATTGGATGAATTAAAAAAAGTTCTTACTTATCGAATTCTTAAATAAAACGTATGAAGACATACTCACGTTAACAAAATACATTAGGAAATTTCCGCATATGAAAAAAATCCAATTTGGTAACGAAATCCTTTTGTATCTATAAAGCTATTTTTAGAAAAGCACGTACCTACCAAAAACAGGTAGTTAATAGTATACATATCTGTTACACACTGTAATGCGTATGAACGATAACAAAAATAAGGAGTCCATATCAACCGTTCAGACTATACGCGAGAAGTATACAGCTTAATGGCAGAGTTGCCAAACTATCAGAGCTTACTTAAACCGATATACCTATGGTTCCAATATACAGTGAAAAAGATCTGAACGACCCCTATAAGATATACACGTGAACTATGCAATATACATTCATGATACAGGGGTACTTAAGGGCTCCACAAAATTTTTAAAAATTATGAAACTATACATGTTGACGAATCGACAGAGCCAATATTATGGAATGGTCAAGTGAGCTCCGTATATCGGTGTCCAGTTGACCACGGAGCTCACTTGAACCTGAATTTTAACATGGGCGGAGTCCACTTTATGCCGTAGATATATATATATATATATATATATATATATATATATATATATATATATATATATATATATATATATATATATATGTGTATATATATATATATATATATGTGTATATATATATATATATATATATATATATATATATATATATATATATATATATATATATGTGTGTGTGTGTGTGTGTGTGTGTGTGTGTGTGTGTGTGTGTGTGTGTATGTGTATGTGGTATTTATTATGTTAAAAAGATGTTTTGTTGTATATTTTTATAGTTGTAAGTTGTATATAGGAAAGGGCTATAGTTCAAAATTTTGTTTAAAATTTTTCTTTAAGAGATGGGGGTGTGACGATAATATATTTTATCGTCTAGAGTACGCCTCTGTGTTAAACAAAACATGTTTTTGTTCCGTCCCCAATAGTATAAAATTCGAAACTGAAAGACAGCTAACCATTCTCGACGCGTTGAGTTGAGAATACCTGACCTTGGGGACAGGTGAGTTGAACGTGTTCCAAATCCTTCCGAACCCAGACGATCTGGCGCGTTGAGCGAGATTGACAATCCTTCCTCTGGCTGCGTCAATCTGGTGCGTTGAACGATATTGGCGTATTCTTTCTATCTGGTGCGTTGAACTAGATAGACATCCTTATCCCTGTCCAAGTACTCGTTCTGCGTTGAGGTACGAGTACGACCTCAATTCCTCGATCGCCGTATTTTAGTTTACCATATCGAATATCGTCGCACCATCTATCGAAATAAATAAACAGTACGTCTTTGTATTCAAACATTGTATTCAGTAGACACTTAACGATATTTACTTTTTTCATTTGTATATGTAAATTCGAAATAAATGCCTATACGAACGAATCCTGTTTTCTCTGGCTGAATTATACTATCCGACCTCACAAATAAAACTATCAGATCCTTCATTTCATACAAAAAAAACCTACAAATCCTACAGAAACTTTTTATTTCAAACGCTTATCCAACACCATTAGTGAATAAGATTCTGTTTAATACTATCCATAACGAAGATACTTCACCTTCCTTCCTGACTAACAATGCTGATCCTGATGTCTTAAGTGGGAACCCAGTCTCGGATACTCCTATCAACAAATATTTTTCATTACCATCTTTCAGAGATATCACTCCGGGGTTAACAAGGATTCTGAAAAGTGTTGAAAATAGTTTTGGTAATAATAATAACAACATTAAACTTAATGTGGCTTGTAGATCAGCCCTAACAATTAATAATCTTTATTCTAATTAAAAGATAACACTCCCATAGATAGGCTTAGTAGGCTCTTTTTTTTTCACCCCTGTAACGTATTAAAATAAACATTATAGAAGTTTTCGGGGACTTTCGGCAGTCAGTAATAATGTAGTCTTTCATTCTGCGTTTAAATTTTTCACAAATACTTATTGGTTTTTTCAGGATTCGAAAAAAATGAATACAATTAAAAAACATTGGCATGAAATTTTGCGCCTACGCTCTTAAATTAAATATTCTCGTGTATAAAACCCTCTATATATTTTTATTTCCTAAAAATACTATATTCGTATTGTTGTCTTCGAGCGCGCTGACACCCGGCCACCATCTGTTGATTTTTTAACCTGAGCCTTCGGAGACTTACGGATCTATTAAAGAAATAGCGCTGACACCAAATTTAATGTTTTTGTAATAATAATACTCGGTATTTATTAAATATTATATTTAATAAAAGTATAAGATTAACAATATACAGGTTACATCTTTTTATGCTAACTTCCTAACCTCTATCTCTAACTTCATCGTGCCACGCCTCTTCTTCTTTTTCATGTGGCCTATTACTACATCTCCCCCTTTTACATATTTTTTTTTTAACAAACTTTAATCATACAAAAAAAACTATGCTAATACAAAATACAATCAGAGTAAACTGTACTAATATAAAATATTATCAGAATACTTAGCAGGCTGTATGATAGTACGTGATGGTCTCAAGCTCATGTCAGTATCACACTCTGAACTTCTAGATCTCTGAGCTTTACTACAACTAGGTGTATTATCATTGTCATCACTTAAATTCTGAGTCTGCCTAATATCATGATCAATTTTTGACTTACGCAGGTGATAGCTGTTTCTACGACATTTTTAGACATTTTTACCATTATCAATTAAATAAGACCTTGGAGACTCATGTTTATTGACAATAACAGCCGGACTCCATTGATTATTATCTTTGTATACCACATTTTCACCTTGCTTATATTCGGGCCTATTTCTTGTCTGTCTATCATAATATTCCTTATAAGTATTATTTCTTTCTTCTAATTTTGACCTAACTTCTTTGATATTATCATTTTGCTTTTCAACAACTGGTAATTTAGTTTTTAGTTTTCTGCCAAATAAAAGTTGAGCTGGTGACCTCTTGAGATCAGTAACAGGAGTATTACGATGGTTCATTAGAGCAACCCACATGTCATCTGATTTTCTAATAATATTTTTAGATATCTGTACAAACCTCTCAGCTAAACCATTCGATCGAGGGTAATGGGGGCTACTAGTTTGAAATTTAAACTCAAATTTATCTGCAAACTTTTTGCATTCATACGATCCAAAAGGCATATTATCAGCTATAATTACATCTGGTATACCATGTGTTGCAAATATCTGCTTGAGTGCATTTATAACATCAGAAGATTGTTTACCTCTTATAGGGATTATTTCTAGCCACTTCGTTAAATATTTAGCAACAACCAAATAAGCTTTGCCACCATGTTCCATAATATTAGCACCCAATTTTTGAAATGGCAATTCCGGGACATCATGAGATATTAATGGCTCTTTACTATTTGCATACCTATACTTTTCACAAATTTTGCAACTCTGTATCTCATTCGCAATATCCACACTCATCCCTGGCCAAAATAAGACATCTTTTGCTCGATCTCTTGAACGATTTATACCAAAATGACCTTCATGTACAATTTGAAGCATCTCTTTTCGCAAAACTTTAGGTACAACAATTCTATCATTGAAAAATAAAAGATTATCATTAACAAACAACTCATTTCTTAACTCGTGAAAAACTTTCATCTCTCCTTCATACTTTGTATTCTTCCACCCTCTCAGACAACACTCAATGACTTTACTCAGTACATTATCTTTTACTGTTTCTGCTTTAAACTGAATCTTTCTAGTATCACTCATTCTTAAATGCTTTTCTAGTGAATGCACCATTTCATTCATATCAGCATCATTCTCTGCAATTTCATCACTTACATTTCTAGACAAATAATCAGCAATATGTAAATATTTACCAGGTACATACTGAATTTGTATATCATATTTCAGTAGCTTCAGTTTTAGCCTCTGCTACCTAGGAGAACTAATTTGACTTTATTTGCTTACTCATGATACTTACATTAGGTTTGTGATCTGTTATGAATTTTACAGAGCGACCATAAATCTAATTGTGGAATTTTTGACATGCAAACACTACGGCTAATAACTCTTTCTCTATAACAGCATAATTTTTCTCAGTACCTGTTAAACCTCTAGAAGCATAAGCAACAGGTCTTCCACCTTGCATTAGACAACATCCCAAACCAAACTGAGACGCATCTGTTTGAATTACAGTATCTTTACTAGAATCAAAATTCTTTAAAGATATATTTTTAGCAAGTTCCTGTTTTATCACTTCCAGTGCTTTACTGTGAACTCCAAGCCACTGAAAAATATCATTGTTTTTCAGTAATTGATACAGTGGGCTTGCAATCTCACCCAATTTCGGGACAAATTTTCGTACATAATTTACCACACCCAGCAGTTTTTGAAGGTCTTTCTTGTTTGACGGGTTTTTTAGGTCATTTATAGCCCTCAATCTATCATTATCTATTTTCATACCATCTTCACTAAAAATGTGTCCCATGTATTTCACTGTCATTTGTCTAAACTGAAATTTTGATTTCTTAAACTTTACACCCATTTCCCTAGCTCTATTAAACACCTTTTTAAGTGTCTTGTCATACTCCTCCATGGAATCAGATGCAATTAATAGATCATCAAAATATATAATAACATTTTCAATGTCACCAAAATTTTTACAATTTAATTTCTGAAAATATTCTGGTGCCATATTTAGACCGAATGGTAATCTGAGAAATTTGTAACACCTAAATGGAGTTGCAAATGTTGTTAAGGAACTAGATTTTTCATCTAATTTAACTTGATAAAAGCCATCTTTGAAATCTAATACTGAAAAATATTTTTTTCCTGACAGTTTCGAACTTATTTCCTCTAAACTAGTGTTGTGAATTTATTAAAAGGTTCAATATTTATAACACTTACGGATTTAATTTATTTCTTTATTTATATTAACTTATCTGACAATAATTTATTATATCCGTACGTACAAATTCGCGAGCGCGGGTCTTGAGTATTAACTGCTCTCCATATAAAAATGTTGTATTTATATACGAAATCCTGATATACTAGAACAGCATCGAAAGATCGAGAAGCTTAGCCGGCTCATTCACCATAATTTTGGTTCTAGACTTCCACCGAAATTTCTACAATAAAACAGAATAATTAGTCATAAAAGTTAGGCCAGTATATTTATCGTAACATTGCCCCCCTCTTAAAAGATGGTTCCTCCTGGAACCTTGTCGGGACTGGAACCGGAACTGTATGCTGGTATCGGCAACTGGACCCTCTTTTACAACTTCCAGTTGTATAAAAATGACAAGGGACGGTTTTCTCTCCGCACCAGTAACTATGCGGATTGCAACAGACTAACACCTGGACTTCGGTGTCTTTAAAGATCTCCTCCACCATATTTCGGATAACCCTCCAATCTAATTGGCGGCACTCCAACTTTGGCATGGCTAACTTTTGCACGTCGGACTCTAGTACGTGCCCTCTCAATTGAAGTAAGGCTTCCCATACATCTCGGTAGGTAGGTTGGTCACGGGCAGTGTCTTTTGTTACCAGGTAGAAAAGGTAACGTGATGCATCTTGGAGTTTCAAGGTTTTACCGGGAGCTGGCACTTGGCATTGAAGTTCTGCAACTCGACCAAACTTCCTTCGAAAGACGGATGCCAACCCTGGTGCGTCTTTGATACTGGCCGGGATGGTAAGGGCCAGCGAGTAGTCATCGGGGAGCGCGAGTAGATCTTGCTTTTCTTCAGTGGTAACACCATGTCTCGCTTTACCGGTACCTCCATAGGCACCCATGAATTCCTCAAACGTGAGGTCAGACACATCTTGGACTTGGTTTACTTCCACTTCTTCATCTACGTCGTGGTCACCTTCGAAAGATGCCAACCGGTTATGGTGTACTATCATCGGCTTTCCCCTCGGAATCTTGCTTATTCGGTAGATGACATCGTTGATCTTCTCCATGATGAGGTATGGACCTTCCCAAAACTGCTGCAATTTGGGAGAACAACCTTTTCGCTTCTTGGGATTATACAGCCATACTTTGTCGTTCTTCTTAAAGCAACCCTTTTCGGCTTGTGTATCGTACCGTTTCTTCATTCGGTCGCTAGCAATCTGAAGGTGGGAACGGACCAACTCATGTACATCGTCCATTCTTCTTCGTAATTCGATCACATAATCTTCACCTGCTACATCTTCTCCAGGTCGACACCCAAATTCTAGATCACAAGGTAGTCGCATTTCGCGTCCGAATAGGACTCTGGCTGGTGTCTGGCCCGTTGATTCGTTAACAGCAGATCTGTAGGCCATTGTGAAGAACGGAAGGTATTGGTCCCAGTCTCGCTGATGATCGGACACCATCTTTGTCAAATACTTGCCAACTGTCCTATTCATTCGTTCTACCATACCATCCGATTGCGGATGATACGCGGTAGTTCTTGTTTTCTTTATGCCTAGTCTATCACATATTCCTTGGAATAGATCACTTTCGAAGTTCCTGCCTTGGTCACTATGGATCTCCAAAGGCACTCCAAATCGGCTGATATATTCTTGGATCAACTTATCTGCAACGGTGGCGGCCTTCTGGTCTGGAAGTGCGTAAATCTCGACCCACTTAGTGAAGTAATCCATTACTACCAACATGTACTTGCCCCCATTTTCACTTTCTGGAAATGGCCCTGCAATGTCCAAAGCTATTCTTTCAAACGGGCTTCCAACATTATATTGTCTCATAGGAGCTCTCCTTTTCCGGTGAGGCCCGTTACTCGTAGCACAAATAGTACATTTCTTACACCAGTCTTTTACGTCGTCGGAACTGTTCATCCAATAAAACCGTTCCCGAATTCGGTGAAGGGTTTTCCTTACACCAAAATGCCCTCCCGATGGACTGTCGTGTAACTGACGAAGTACTTCGGCTATTCTGCTCTTTGGAATCACCAACTGTCTTCTTTTCTCTGAACCGTCATCATTTTCCAGGACTCGTTTGAGCAAGCCATCTTCGATGATAAATGAGTCCCACTGGGCCCAATACGTCTTAACTACTGAGCATAGGTTTGATATTTCCTGCCAAGGTGGTCGACGGTTTTCCTCTTTCCATTTTCGGATTTTCTGTATAACTGGATCTCTCTCTTGTTCTTCCCTTATCTTAGTGGGCGTCCAGTCGTCGTTGACAATCGTCGTTCTTAGCACTGCTGCTTCCTTGGATTCCGTTTTGTTGCAGTGGGGACACTCTGCTGGGCATGGCCGTCTGGAAAGAGAATCAGCGTTTCTGTGGCTAACTCCGGCTCGGTGCTCAATCTTAAAATCGTATTCTTGGAGTCGTTCGATCCACCTGGCTATCTGACCCTCTGGATTCTTAAACTGCATCAACCACTTAAGGGCGGCATGGTCGGTTCGGATTAAAAACTTCCTTCCATAGAGGTATTGATAGAAGTGCTCTACTGATTTCACTACTGCCAGAAGTTCTCTTCTCGTGACGCAATAATTCCGCTCAGGTTTTGAAAGAACTTTACTAAAATATCCGAGGACTCGTTCCTGTCCTCCTTGAATCTGAGACAGCACTCCTCCAATTCCCACATTACTTGCATCTGTATCTAAGATGAACTCTCCTTCTGGCAGTGGATACCCTAAAATTGGTGCTGTTATTAAATGCTTTTTCAAGGTCTCAAAGGCATTTTGGCAGTCTGTATCCCAGCGGTAATCTCTTGCTTCCTCCGTAAGTCGCGTTAATGGCTTAGCGATATCTGCAAACTTCTTAATAAACCTCCGGTAGTAAGTACATAGTCCAAGAAAACTTCTCACTTGATGTTTGTCAGTTGGTTTTGGCCATTCCTTAATGGAATCGATTTTTCCCTTATCCACGGCCACTCCTTCTTTACTGACTATATGACCCAGATAATTGACTTTACCTTGAAATAGCTGGCACTTCTTGGGGTTTAGCATCAATTGGGCAGCTTTAAGTCGATTAAAAACGTTTTCTAAATTCCTCAAATGATCTTCGAATGTCTCCCCCAAGACGATTATGTCATCTAAATAAACCAGGCATGTTTTCCAAGATAACCCTCTCAACACATTTTCCATAAGCCTCTCAAATGTCGCAGGAGCATTACAAAGTCCAAATGGCATAACGTTGAATTGCCACAATCCAGATCCTGTGGTGAAGGCTGTCTTTTCTTTATCTACTGGGTCCATTTCTACCTGCCAGTACCCAGACTTCAAATCCAAAGTGGAAAACAATTTACTTCCAGCCAATGTGTCCAATGTGTCATCGATCCGAGGCAGAGGATAACTATCTTTCTTGGTAACGTTGTTCAGCAAACGGTAATCCACACAGAACCTCGTCGTTCCGTCTTTCTTCTTAACCAGGACCACCGGAGAGACCCATGGGCTCGTAGAAGGTTCTATCACCCCGTCTTTCTTCATTTCCTGAACAATCGTTTCAGCTTCCTCTCTTTTCGCCTGTGGTAATCGTCGAGCTGTTTGACGAATTGGCTTAGCATTACCAGTATCAATTTTATGCTTAACAACGGTAGTTCTTCCCGTCTTTCCTCCTTTCGGTACGAAAATATCACGATACTGCCGAAGAAATTCCCTTAATTTCCTTTTTTCCATCTGATTTAGAGACTGTCCTGCAACTGCAACCATTTGGTCGAATTTGTCGTTGGAATTATCAGATGTTGTCGCCTGACGGATTATGGATGTCACAGGTACACAAGTTCCTACTTTTGTCTCTTTCTTTATGGTCACTGGGTAGTCGTTGACATTGATAAGTCTCACAGGAATTTCCTTAGCCGAAGTCACCAATTCCTTTCCAATTATGATTCCACGGCCAACCTCATCGTCGTGGTTCCAAGGCTCCATCATAACAGGTCTCCCTTCGTTCACAAATCCCTGTAGCCGCGCTACTATGATCGTTTCGCTTCTCGCAGGCACGACTGTATCTTCTGTAATGGCTGCTTGCACAGTGTTGTCATTATGTGGATGGAGAAATACCTCCTCGTTGCCAACTTTGATTACCTTATTCTTAAAATCCAATTGGAATCCATGCATATTCATTACGTCCATTCCTAATATAACATCCTCTTCGATGTCAGCAACTATAACAGTATGGACAAACTTTTCTGCCCCAATTCCCAATTGTACCTGGATTTCTCCATGAATGTTGGCATTTTCACCTGTAGCGGTCCGAAGTCGTAACCTCGTTGGTAACAGTTTCTTTCGGCTGTTTATAACTGTCGGGCGTATAATGGTTCTGGTCGCTCCGGTATCCACCAACAACGTATGTCTTTTACCATTTATTTCTCCATCTACATATACACTATCTTCACGACATTTCAAAGAAGCTATTAGTATAAGAGGGTCTTTGGAAAAGTTCCGGGTCGAAGCTGCTCCCCTAAAGCCGACTCGTTCTGGTTTTTCCGATGGTGAGTTTCTTGATTTTATGGTCTTCGTTTTCTTGCATGTCATGCTTTTTATCAAATTAAAGAGCTGGTCAAGTTTATCTTCATCTCCTTCCTCTTTTACAGTCCTAACTTTACTGTACCCGCCAGAGGCCTGCGTAGCTGACTCGTATTCGAGGGCGGCGGATAAGACATCAACCAGCGTCTTGTGACGAGCTAATCGTAGTGTTCTCTGCATTTCATGATCACGAAGACCATCAATAAACGTTTGAACGGCCAATTTTTCCATCATGTCTTCGGGAGCTGTTGGATAAGCATATCGTACTAATCTGGCAATATCTACCTCATATTCTTGAAGAGCCTCCTCTTTCTTCTGTCTACGATTTTTAAGCTGTGACTGATATACATGCTCCACATGTTCGTGGCCATATCGCATATTTAACCTCTTCTTCAGTTGTTCGAAATCATCGGTCTCCTCTACGGCTATGGTCTGAAGCACATCTAAGGCATCTCCTCGAAGAGCGATAGTCAGGTTTACAGCCTTTTCTTTTTCAATAAATTTCTACAATAAAACAGAATAATTAGTCATAAAAGTTAGGCCAGTATATTTATCGTAACACTAGGAATTTCAAAATATTCCCTAACAATACATTTATTAAGCTCTTGAGGGTCTAGACACAGACGCAGTGAACCATCTGGCTTCTCAACTATAACTATATTATTAACCCATTCACATGCTTCTGTTACTTTGGATATAATATTTCTACTTTCTAATTTACCTAATTTCTCTTTTAGCTTATTTTTTATAGTAAATGGTACTCTTCTAGCTGGTCTAGCTACTGGAACACTATCATTTTTTAATTGTATTTTACAAAAACCTGTGAATGTGCCCATTCCCTCAAATACATCTTTATATTCTAGTAATAATTGTTCCTTATTAGTAAGTTCCTCATCAACATTTACACTCTGTGTTTCTTTAATTAAGTCAAAAGAATAACATGTTTTTAAAGCCAAAATTGGCTGGACTTTTAAATCTACAACTACAAATTCTAAATTATAATTCCTATCCAGCCTCTTACAATTTAAAGTAATTTTCCCTAAAGTTTTCAAACGTGTACTTCCATAAGCTTCTAATATAGTATTACACCTTTCAATTTTGTACTTACTGTTTCTGAATACGACTTTTAAAATATCACTGGGTAATATATTTACTTCTGATCCAGTGTCCATCTTGAACTCAATGTCTTGGTTGTTTATGTTGACTACCTCGATCCACTGATTACGACTTCTACTATTGATTGCCCCAACTCCTTTCACGGTATGCACATGCATGTCATCATCTGTTGAAGAGCCATCAATGTTCTCGTCATGTCTTCTAATATCTTTAACTTTTTTAACATTTTGCCTTTCATATCTTTGCTGATTGGACATTTCAGCAAAACACGCATTACTAAAGTGATTTGCTGCACCACATTTAAAGCAATTTTTTTCCAAACGCTGGACACTGGGCAGCTACATGTTTACGTTTGCACTTTCTACACAAAAATTTTAACTCACTTTGTGTATTTCCACTGTCTTGTCTATTTTTTACTGCACTTACTTCCAAAGTTTCATTGTTTTTTACAGATTCGAACTGCTTTTATTATTTATGTTATTTCGGAGTTTCTGCATATCTCTATTGCTGTTTCAAGCGTTAACTTTTGAGCATTTAATAATTTTTATTGAACTGATGGACTATTTGTTCCTAAAACTAACCTATCTGTCAATATGCTGTCTTCCTGTTTGTCATATTCACAACTTTGTATCAACTTTTTTATATCACTAAGATAACTATCAAAAAGTTCATCTGCAGCTTGAATTCTTTTATTAAATACAAAACGTTCATATGTTTTATTTCTTCTGGGAGCACAATATTTCTTAAATTCTGATATGACACTATCAAATTTATTCGGTTCTGGTATTTTGAGAATGTTATATATATATATATATATCAACTCCTTCTGGTCCAATCATATTTAAAAACAAAGCAATTTTTACTCTATCGGCTTTGTCATCTTTCTCAGTTGCAATAAGACACATTTCAAAATTTTGGTAAAATCGTCTAAAATTTTCATGAAGGTTCCCCTCGAATTTCATGGATTCTGGCACTTTCCCTTCCATTCTGGATAACTGTACTTTTGGCTCTTGTACTGACTGCGCCATGTAATAATAATACTCGGTATTTATTAAATATTATATTTAATAAAAGTATAAGATTAACAATATTCGCTCTGTGCGTGACCATGGTAGGGGTACCTTGAAACGATGCCAGCATGCGTAGCGGCGAAATTTAACAAAATTGGACCTTTTGGATCTTTTTACGCATAAATTTTATCAAAAATGGGCGCAAATACATGTTGCGTATTTAATTGTGCTAATAATAGCAAAAATAGTGAGTGTAGCTTTTATAGGTTTCCAAAGATTACATATAAATTAGAGAAAAGAAAAAGATGGATTCGTGCTATTAATGTGAAAAAGTAAATATCACATAATTTCATTTTTATGCAAATAAAATAGGAAAAATTTAAATAATTTACCTTAAATAATATTTCATAAGGCTTCAAGTTTACTGCAGCCTGTCAGCCTGCATTAGCTTTTATATCATAATTTTTACTATTATTGTTTTTAATTCTATGCTCTTCCACATGCAAAAACTTGATTTGCCAGTACTAGATTTTTCCCTTTCTTTTCCGTTTGAGGTTGAAAAGATAAAGTTGATAGTAGATAGATAGTGTTCCTTCTGGAGCGGAAGTGACGTCACACGTCGATCGTCAAGCGTACGTATCCTCATGGGTCAAGGCCACGCCCCCCTCGTGACGTAGGAACGTGTCTAGGGTCTCGAGGCCACGCCCCTCGACCAATGGTGACGTAGGAACGTACCTCGTGTCTCTAGACCACGCCCCTCTGCCAATGGTGGCGTAGGAACGTCCCCCCATGTCTTGCTGACCAATGGTGGACGTTCTCGTGACGTCGGAACGTGTCGTCGACCAATGGCAGCATAGCAGCGTCAGTGGTGGGAATAGCAACACCCCCAGCGACCAATGACAGCTCAGAATTTGAATAAACATCATAGAAATGGCGGTATAGCGATGAGGGACCAATGGTGACATAGTAACGCCCTCCTCGTGACGTCGGAACGTGTCGTCGACCAATGACAGCATAGCAGCGTCAGTGGTGGGAATAGCAGGCCAATGGTGGCATAGTAACGCCCTCCTCGTGACGTCGGAACGTGTCGTCGACCAATGACAGCATAGCAGCGTCAGTGGTGGGAATAGCAGGCCAATGGTGGCATAGTAACGCCCTCCTCGTGACGTCGGAACGTGTCGTCGACCAATGACAGCATAGCAGCGTCAGTGGTGGGAATAGCAGGCCAATGGTGGCATAGGAACGTCTCCCAATGTCTTGCTGGCCAATGGAGGACGTCCTCGTGACGTCGGAATGTGTCGTCGACCAATGACAGCATAGCAGCGTCAGTGGTGGGAATAGCAGGCCAATGGTGGCATAGGAACGTCCCCCAATGTCTTGCTGACCAATGGTGGACGTCCTCGTGACGTCGGAACGTGTCGTTGACCAATGGCAGCATAGCAGCGTCAGTGGTGGGAATAACAACACCCCCAGCGACCAATGACAGCTTAGAATTTGATTAAACAACATAGAAATGGCGGTATAGCGATGAGGGACCAATGGTGACATAGTAACACCCTCCTCGTGACGTTAGAACGTTTTTCTCGACCAATGATGCCACAGAAACGTGTCCTTGACCAATGGTGGACATCCTCGTGACGTTGGAGGCCAATGGTGTGCATCAACGGCCAATGAGAAAGACGTGCATCGACTAATGGTGAAGTCGTACCACAATATTAGCGAAAAGACGCCCCCAGTCCCCCCCATTCCCCCGAAAAGACGCCCCCAGTCCCCCCATTCCTCCCAAAAGACGCCCCCCCAATAATAACGAAGCTACACGTCCAACGTAACCAATGAGAACGATGTTCAATCGCTGGTCGGTGACTGCGTTCTATGAATTGACAAAGAGAAGAAGACGAATGACAGACAAAGAGAGCAATTTTTCCTCGTATTTTTTTGTAATTAAAACCTACAACCATTAGCGTAAAACTTCTAAATTTTTTCAATTTATATTTTACGAGTTACCTCGTATATATTTTATCGATTACCATAATAACAAAAATTCGTTTATTTTTTAATTTATACTTTACATGATCAGTTGAAATCTTTATAAAATAGATCTTGCTACTGAGAATAATGACATCGTCGGATACGCCGGCTATTAAAAATTTCTCACGCGATCACGATATATAGCCGGAAACACGTGCACATACCAATTCCATTATTTAATGTGAGATAAAATATATTTGCATGGAGGCAGGAAACAGGTGCACAATCCGGTCTAGTTAATAATTAAGCCCGGCATGTGATGCATAAATGAATAGTCTTACGAAATATTGCGCAACATAGTTTTAGCGTGGGAGAGGTAAGAAGATATAATTAAACGTGTTCATGTTCACAGCGTTATTTCGTAAAACGTAGTCATTACAACATGAACAGTGTGGAAGTAAGAGCCAAAAGTGAAATGATGCTGCTTAATACTTTGTATAATTTTGAGCATTTAAAAGTATTAGTTGGATTAAGTTCAGCTCGATCATTTGGGCCGGGTGTTAAATTAAGCAGCGAGAATAATGAGATATCGTTCGGTATATGTGATTGAATCCAATTCATCGATGAACTTAATCGTAAATATAATCAGTTTTTCCTGATGCCTCTGCAATGCTATTGTGAAGATGAACCTCCAGAATGTTGTGAATTGTTAGCAATTGAAACTCAAGCGACAGATCAACTTAAATGGCTCAATGTTAAGAAACTTGGTGTTACTTTGCAGATATTTGAAAAAGATGTTAAAAATCTTATTGAAGGAAATGAAAAGTTAATTTTACCACGCATTCGTTTTCTCGAAGGACTGAGATTTTTAGATTACTATTGCAATGCGTTAAAAATTGCTACTTCATTCAAAAACGATTTACAACCAATAGACATTTTATATTCATTTTGTGAGGCTTCTTGTGATACTAGTATTGTAAGTTTAGCATTAAGGGAATATTTGTATTATTATAAGGAAGATACAATTAGTGAATTAAATAACAGTATTTTTGAATATAGGATTAAAACATTTATTTCTATTTATTATACCAGGGTAGTGGGGGTGATTAAGAATATTATTTATATTGGCTTTTGGAGCGAAAGACATTTATTTCATCGATGACTTCCATACGGTGTAGATTAGAAGAGTTGTACGAAAAAATACAAAAGTTAAAAGCCGATATACAGTGGTACGAAGATAGAACTGCAATTGAAAAACGATTTGCAGAGTTTAATTTGTCAGAAAGAAAGTTACCAAAAACAACACAATACCCGTTAAAAAGAATTCAACCGACAAGATGCCTCCACTAACAACCTCATTCATCATCCTTACAGCTATTGTTAACAATGTCCTTTATACAAACGTTCCAAACAACGTTAAGAACCAGGCGATATGTTTTAATGATGAAAAAACTGATTGTAATCGACCGAACTGGACTCTAATGGATCATGAAGGGGTGAATTATGGACAGCTTCCAGTATTTTTCAAAGCGATACCAAAATCAGGAGGATCATTCTATAAGATCAAGCTAATATCCCCAAATAACACCGAAAGTGATTCAAAATGGTACAAAACTAATAATGATGACATCGATCAATATGGTTTATCGATTATACTCTTAAGTATTATATTCGTAATAAATGCCTTTATAGCGATTAATATCATTAAAAAATTTCTTGTAAATCGTAAATGCGAATCATCTTGCATTAAAATAAATATGTAAAACTGTTAAAATAAAACTAAAATAAAACTTTTAATCTTTTATTTAAAAAAATCCAATTTATATAGGTAATATTTTGTTACACAGCCATTGACGGAGGTGATCCACATTTATCGAGGAGCAGGAAAATAGTCCAGTAGCGTGGCAGTTGTATTCATGTGGAGCAAAGCCTCCAGTGGAGTATGAAGAATCATCAAACTTGCAAACATCAATAATTATAGGACAGACGTCAAGCATATAACATTTGTATCTTAAAAATTCTGCTTGTTGTTCTCCGCGAACGTAGATGTAGTCAGCTGCATACAACAACTTAGATTCCAGTATTTTATTTATTT
The DNA here is from genome assembly GCF_040954645.1 of Diabrotica undecimpunctata. Taxonomy (NCBI): domain Eukaryota; kingdom Metazoa; phylum Arthropoda; class Insecta; order Coleoptera; family Chrysomelidae; genus Diabrotica; species Diabrotica undecimpunctata. The sequence goes on along the minus strand of NC_092810.1, from coordinate 79,793,017 downwards.
TTGAATATTTAACATCTCCATTAGAATACCGAAGACCATGCACGTTTTTCTCCAAGTACACAGCAGTCTTCTTATCTTGATTACTTAATGTAGCAAACGGTTGTGGAGGTTTAAATATATAATGGCAATGTTTAAAGCCAATTTCAATGCTGAGTTCTTTGGGAACAAACCACCCATCTACGGTGAATCCTTGAATGTCAACTAATGCGATCCTCATGATGGCTGATAGTATACTGAATTGGATATGATTGAATAAGTCAAGTTAAATGATATTTTTGATAACTTCAGTTAGAGGAAAGTATTCGAGTAGACTGTCGTGGACAATTAAACAGTACGCTCGAGTGCCTGCAGGAAAACCTTCATCTGCTTCGATTTCCAACTTAATATCAACGGTTCCCGATCTAAATGACGTATCATCCTGTTTGGAGCAGTCGAAAGTAAACAAAGCATATTTTTTAAAAGCATTATAATCCAAGATTGGATGTTTTGTTGACGAATGAGTATAACTGGGAAAGAATTGGGTATAGTTGTAGTGAGCTATAGCATAATCATTTTTGGCAAAATCCAATTGCATTCTCTCGTTAGGCCAATATTCACCATTAATAACCACTCGTACGCTGGACACCTTAATGTTATCGAATAACGTTGGATTGGCGTGAATGTCATCTCGTTTAGAAGTTTGAAATGCTACAATGACATAGCGTGGACGTTCAACAGCTGAAGTTGTCTTTACACTCCATATCTCACGTCGGGATCCAGCCGTAAGTGAAGGTAGTTCATTAAGTTCCCATTTACGGAAAGGTATGGTTATTGGCGTATTATTCTTAATCGGAGTCATTAGGTCAATTTTCACATCGTCATTCGGAAAGACATGTTTGACCTTCAGTTCCATGCTGGTAACAGTTAAAGACACTGTTGTTGTTGTTGTGGCATTAGGTTCTTCCAGTAAAATACTGTCTCTATCATTACGTGCTCGAACAAATCGAAACACTTGACGACCATAGGTTAATTTATTCTAATCTTGTGCTAACTACGAATAGTGCTAACTACACCTGGATCTCGAACTATTTCCATGTCGTGTGAACTTTGGATGTATGTACATGTATCAAACAAGAAGGCTCCAGCATTCGGTGCAAGAGAAACAGTTCCAGTACCCACTTTCTTTATACTTCCTTTAATTTCCAAAAGTGTTTCGTATATGGCAAAAAATGCATCTGATTGATTGATGATAAACTCGACAACGTCGCTATTATTAAATGACTTGATGTAAGGTGTATATGTACGAAATTCTTCTTTTCTAATAGTATCGTCGAACTGAGGTTTCTGGTACAGATCTAAAATAGGTGGTTGAGGTTCCTGAACCTGTCGTCGAATGTATTGACGTTTTGACATCTTTTAGCTGTAATCCAATGGAAACAAGAAAGGCTTTATTGACAGCAGACACGTCACGTCGCTTGTAAGATTTGCGTGAGACTAATGGATATTGATGCGTAGAGCTTTGTTATATAATTAAACCCATCTATATCGTTTCCTTAAAATCCAAATGAAGTGTACTTTTCTCTCCTCTAAAGTTGACTGGTCTTAAATCTTGATCGAGTACGCTAACGGTAATGTTGGCAATTTCACGTATGCTATTGCTTACTGGTATGTATATAGGATTATGAGGACGTTCGTCAATAGAGAAACCAGGATCAACACTTATCGGAAAATGTAGAACGGTGTGCGCAGGTCTGTCCTCGTAAAAGGCTCCTTCGGTAATGTTGCATTCAAAAAGTAGGCTCGATACTTTTATAATGTTTACAGGTTGGTCCGAAGAATGCATTTTTCCTGGCACCAATATTCTGTTTGATGAGAAACCCAATATTTTGCCGAGACTGTCATCTTTCTCGAAAGTAACAGCATGATCTTGACTAAAGATTTCACACTTAAGCGTATTGTTGTTGGGTATTAAGATGAACTCATTATCTCGAATCGAATTATATTTATCGATTAATGCGTTATAAATATACGTTTCGATATCGGTAATTTCATAAGATCCAGACGGAATATCGATGCTACACAACTTTTTTCGATCATTTTTCTCGTAGTAGTAAAACTTTTCGCCATCGATGTTTGGAATCGAATTAAATGTATGAAATCCCAACACTGCTACATAATACTGTCGGTTAGGGTCAAGCACAAGAGGTACTTGAGGAGTAAACGAAAACTCGTTGGAAGTACTTGTCAAGGTCAACAATCGAGACATGACTGATACATTTGAATAGGTGTATGAAATTAAATAGCAAAATATGTTAAAAATTCCTTTATTTATTCTTATACTGTTACAAATTTTTCTCATAATATGACACATTACAAAATACACATCTACTTTCCATATACATGCCGCAAACATCACTCCATTCATGTCTATCATAGTCTTTCTTGCAGGGTAAATAATCTTCTAGTGCGCGACGAATATCTTGAGGTAGTTCATACCAAACAACGCTCGTTATATTTTTCATAAAAATGCAAATGGCACTTCTCAATATATCGTTAAATGGTTCCATTGTAGAGAAACTTTAAACAAAGATGTCCACAGTTAATTTGGTTATAACTTTGATATTGGTCGTTATTGTAGAAAATTCTTCCACCGTTCAAGTAGGATACTAGTTCTCGCGGTGGTTTCAAGCAACCATTTGAATCAAAGTACTCTATATCGTTGTTTATCTTTCTGTAAGCTACCCAATGTGTACCGGGGTTTGTGGAAATGTCGAGATTAATAATAGCACATTCATGTTTACGAGGGCTACGTGGTAAATTATCTCGCATGAACACGCCGCGGAAATTTAAAATTTTAAGTAGTTTAACAAATCTATTTAAATCCACATTGGTTAAAGGCCTATTAGGTAGCTTCAGCGGAAGTTTTTTGCCTTTTTTAAATATAATCCAAAGCTACCTTTAGCATTTTTTCGCAGGTATAATCCTTTGCCTAGATGTTCCATTGCATTGTTGTGACGTTTATCTTCTTCTAGTTTCTTTTGAGCATTCTTTAAATCGATAACAGTTTTCGCTATCGCGCTTGCGCCCCCAGCGAGGCTTCCGAGAGCTGATAGGCCTGCAAAGATTGGGATTAAAGGTAAAATCCCACCAGATTTTGGTTCAAATGGAATAATTCTTGGAACACGTACATTTTTCTTCCCACCTACATTCTTAACGGCTGTTCTAGCTGCTGCAAGTGCAAGTAGAGCGGATTTACGCAGATTTGGTGACGGAGGAGCACGTTTCAATGTTTTGATAATTGGCTGTAACACATGTCGCTTAAATGAACCAACACCTTTACCACGTTTCATATCCATACCCAGTTTTCGTTTAGCTTTCATTGCTGTAGTAGTTAACCAGGCAGCGGTTTTTTTACCCAAAGATGCGTCTTTTGCTTTAACTCGTTCCCACGCTTTATTTTCCAACACCCAATCTGCTTTATGTCGATCTTTCAATGAATTACTTTGGGAATATGCGAGATCGTGATCTCTCGCAGCTCGATCTAACGGATTTATCCCCGGATCTCCACGAGCTAGACGTTTCTGTAATTTAGTTCCAGGTCCTAGATATTGGTAACCAGGAGCATGCAATTCAAACGGTAGACTATTGATCAGAGAATTCAACACTCCTTCACCTTGAACGATCAACATTGAAATGAATCGCTTTTTGAAAAATGTCTTTATATAACCATGTGTACAAAATACATCTCAATCACAAGATGAAGGTCATTCAACAAGACAAGACACTAGCAGTGGAAAACTTGGATTTTGTCGACAACGTGACAAGAACCAGCAAACATGGTGCATTGCTACCACATTCATTTCGTGCTATCATATGTGGTCCAAGCGGATGTGGAAAAACTAATGTTATGTTGGCATTACTTTTTGACCTGAATGGCGCTAAATTCAAAAATGTTTACGTTTATTCAAAGTCGTTGTTTCAGCCCAAGTATCAATTTTTGAAGGAAGTGTTGGAGTCTGTGAAAGAAGTAGGTTAGTTTTCATTTAAAGATAATGATGATGTTATAAGCCCAAGTAAAGCTAAACCAAACTCAATATTCATATTTGATGACGTATCAACGGATCCACAACAAACAATACGTGAATATTACTGTATGGGTAGACATAAAGACATTGATTGTGCATACCTATGTCAATCATACAGTCGAGCAGGCGAACAACTTTTACGTGATAATGCGAATCTTATTGTATTGTTTAAGCAAGATGAGCTCAATTTGAAACACGTCTTTGATGACCACGTATCACCTGATATGACATTTGAGCAATTTAAACAATTTTGTTCCGAATGTTGGAAGGACAAATACGGTACATTCGTCATTGTTAAGGATTTCGATATTTCTAACGGACGATATCGTAAAGGTTTCGACAAGTTTATAAAACTGTAGGTATGATCGAAAAACACGAATTGTATAACAATATGTCAGACAAAGAGGTAGCTGCGCGCACGCGTAAAGTTGCCGAACTAGCTCGTGTCATTCGCAAAAAGTATTTGGCATTAAAGTTAGGTAAAACAGAACAAGATGAGTCGCTAAATAAACTCTTTAAGCCCATAGCTAAACCTCTAACAGATATTGCGCAATCGTCAAAAACGTTGCATCATGCTATTAATAACAAGCTTAGACACGTTAAAAAAGAAGAGGTGAAAACGGAGGAAGAGATAAAAAAAGAAGCCAGAAATGACGATGTATTTTCCGATGCAGTATCAATCGATCAAGTTAACGAACATGACATATTTGATCCTAATAATGTTTCGAAAGAGGCTATTGATGAATATATCGAGCAATATCCTCCAATGAGCCATAAGTATATAAAAGAATTTTGGATGAAAGATAATAAAATTGATAAAAACTACGGACCTATTTACAATGATGAAATTGGCTGGATGTTGGGTAAACGACGAATAAACTTTAACAAAAACAAAGGTAGTATACAAGTTATCAGTGATGGTAGTGGGGAAGGAGGATGGGTGCCGGGAACGCCAGGTCTATACCAACTAATTTTCTATGATAACCCTGAAGATTATAATGATACAGATTTAAAGCACTATAAAAGTTTATTAAATAGTACAGAAGTTCATCTGGATTCCAAAGGTCGTCTTAAAGGTGCAACTGGGAAAAAATATCGTCATATTATTAAACCGCTATTTAAACCTACCGATGAAACAACAAAGAAATCGCCACCGAAAACTCGATCTACTGCATTAAAGAGACAACCTTTCGAAGGTCTTGTTCGTTTAGCAAAAACGACTCGTTCATCATCGATGACAACGTCTCCTCGAACATCGTTATCTTCACCATCTAGCTCCAAAGGGTCAGGGCTCGTCGATAATTCTCATTTGATCTACAACGATAATCCTATTGAATATGTATATTGGGATGATCCAAACGAACTATGCGACAGACTCAAATTGCTGGTTGCTTCCCAAGAAGCAGGAAACACATCCCACAATAACGAAATTGTTGCCATTATCAACGAATTACGTGAAGCAGATATTATATATTAATGTTTGAATTATTGGAACATCATTTCCAACATGAGTGTTGACAACTTTGGTCGTCATTACTACCGTTCTAATGAACAAGTTGTTAAAAAGCTACGTGAAGGCTTAAAGCAATCCATTTTGGATTTACAAAACCAGATACATGAAGTACATAAGGACATTACACGAGATCCTCCTGTAGCAGGTAATCATCTTTCCAATAAGAAATATGTAGATGACAGCATTGTTCGTGCGAAAACTTTTCTAAGAAAAGAGATTAATTTGATACAAAAAAATAGAATTATAGAGAATTGAGAATACTCAACTCGAACAAAAAATCTCAAACTCCATTAGTAAAATAGAAGTTAATTTAAGTAAAAAAGTTAACGAGTTGTCTGATGAGAATAAAATGACTGCTTCGAAAATATCTGATTTATCAAAACAAATGCATGAATTTATAAATGATCTTGATATATTTAAACAAGAAATGACGAAGAATGTTACAGATGCCGCCAACCAAAATGCACAAATTATGATGAAAACGTTGGAACTAGAAAAAATGATTAAAACGGCGGATCTTAATTCACATGATTTAGATGAGCGTCTTAATGTAATGGAAGATTACCTCCTACATAATAAAGCCAACGGAACAACTAATTAGCGTTAGTTCAAAGAATCGAATCGTTGGAAGCTAGACATGGCATTTACCGAGGAGAAGATACAACTAGTTAACGAGCTACACAAGCCTGCACGAAAAAATTATCCTCGTCGACGAACAATCATTAAAGGATTAGATGATTTGTGGCAAATGGACCTTGCTGAGATGAGGCCTTATGCCAGTCAAAATAAATCTTACAAGCTCATTCTTGTTGTAATTGATTGTTTTTCAAAGTTTATGTGGACTCGACCATTAAAGACGAAAACAGGTGAGGAAATTACTCGAACATTTTCGGATATTCTCGCTCATACTCGACGATGTCCGAAAAATTTACAAACAGACCAAGGCACAGAATTTTTCAATTCCAAGTTTCAAAATCTCATGAAAAAGCATAGTATTAATCACTATAATACCTTTAGTGTTAAAAAAGCAGCCATATGTGAACGAGTTATTCGAACATTGAAGGAAAAACTTTACAAGTATTTCAGTCTTAATGGAACTTACAAATGGATTGATATCTTGCCTCAAATTACAAAAGAGTACAACAACACGAAACACAACAAAATTCGACTTAGACCTATTGATGTTAATAAATCTAACGAAAATGAAATTTTACCAAAATATTATACTCACTTGAAAATTGCCGGTCCAAGAAAATTGAAAGTTGGTGACGTGGTTCGCATTAGTAAAAATAAACACATTTTCGATAAGTGATATAAACCGAATTGGACAACAGAACTGTTTAAAATTACTGAAATTAAAATAACGAATCCCACAACATACTTGATTGAAGATATGACTGGAGCGCCTATCAAAGGAGCATTCTACGAAGAAGAATTACAGAAAACAAAAAATAAAGACATATATTTAGTAGAGAAAGTACTGCGCAGACGTGGAAATAAGATGTATGTGCAATGGTTGGGATTCGATAGTAGCCATAATAGTTGGATTAACTTTAAAGATATCATTTAGGATCTACTTTTACATACACCGCGTAGATATACACTAAATGAGTGGGGGGTGACAAAAAGTATAAATTTCATAAATGCTGCAAGCTCATGCCCAGTTGTTCCTGCCAGTTCATCAATATGAGTTCTCAAGATAGTGGTTATAGTTCATCAGACGATATGGTGGTAGCTGCTGATTCACCATCAGATGATATCGATTATGATGCTGAATTAGATAGAGTTTTGGCGAAATTCGAAGAAGCAGCCAACAATGAACCATATTATTTACTAGAAGCATCCTTTCCGCTTGACAACTGTATAATCAAAGTTGGCCTTTCTCCAGCTCATCATTTCTCATCAGCCATTATTTTGTGTCAGCACAACAAGAATGCAAGAATTAGTTTAAACACGTTCGAGTGGGATGATATAATCGGAGTTTTTAAGCAGAAGATTAGCGATTTCTTTAACAGCACCTCTCAAGATGATTACAATCCTATCGAGTTTCAGTGTGGAGACTATTGTAAAATTAAACAAATAGTGTATGATTCAACCAAGTTCCTTGTTATTGAAAAGCATGGTCTGGAATACTATCTAGATGAAAGTGATGTCAACCAAATCCTAGAAGTAAACAGCAGTCTGGTGTGTCATCGTGTATCGTTATTGGATAATTTACACTTTCATGCTTATTATAGAAATGTTATCGATTTGATACAATCAAACTTTTGCAGCAGAAGCAGTTTATATGGACCACTTGAAGCTCTAACTGCGTTTTGCGAAATTTCCACAGACACTTTGTTAAGTAATGCTTTAAGAGAATATTTATATTATTACAAAATTAAAGTTGTAAATGATTTTATGTAATAATCAAAATAAATGCTATTTATGCAAACATGTTTTTTTATTTTCACGTTGAATGTCTCACAACGCTGGAAAAGATAAGCTGAGACTTAAAATTACAGGAAAACAATGTATATTTTTTAGAGTTTTTATTTTCTACTTATAATAATTTTAAATGTTGATTTTCACTAAATTACAATTATCATTCTACATATTCATTTAACAAATAGCCAGTCCATTTTCGTGTGGAGATTGATAAAGCTATAAAAAAAAATTGGTTATGTTTTCATTTATTAATTTTTGTTTTTACTCAATCATTGTGGTTTTATAATGACCCCAAGGTAAAGTGTCATGAGAATTTTGTTGCAAGTAACGTTTATCGTCATACGGACTTAATGCAATTTTTTCTTGTGTTATTGTAAAAAGATCATGGGCGTAGGAACGAAACGTTGATTGGGAAACACTTTTAGTTGTAAATTCGTTTAAACACTTAACATAATCATCGAAAGTAATGTCATTTTTTACCGTTGAATATTTTACACCCTTAGATTTTTTTGCGACGCCTAAATTATTTGCAAGTCTTTCAATATTTGCATCATCCATATTATTCTTGTATTTATCCCACAATGCATTTCGATCCTCATCCGTCGTACTAATCTTAAACGAATACATTTTAGATCTAAGTCAGACAAAATGAGTCATAATGCGACCGTTTGCCTCATCTTTCATCATTCCGAGAACTTTTTTGTTGACTTGAGGTATTCCATAAATATTATTCTCAGAATAGTCTGATGTATCGAATTTGGATAAATTTGCTTTAATAACATCTCTGTAAACGTCATCACATTTTAATTCATAGATAAAACTATCAGTGTCCCCATACATTAGCTTACAATTTTCAACTCCCATATATGGCAGCATAAAGTTATAATGAAAATCGTACATACACACTTTGGATATATCTAAAATTGACATGCCGATGTACAATGGTTTGTTGAAAATGAGCTCTGTTTTGTTAAGTTCGATTGCCATTAAATTTTCATTAAACACAGTTCTATTATGAAATCTTGGACTAGCAATCAAATTTTTCGCTCCATATCTTCCATCCCATTTTGATACAAGTTTTACAATGCGATGTTTCCTAATGTTTGCCATCGTTTTACCAAATATGGCGTTGTTGGCTAACTTGTACAAGTCTTTTTCAAATGCTGTAGTTGCTGCAGTTCGCAATTTTGTATTAAGATCGATATATGGCTTAAGCCAAGCGCTCTGTTTGAATTTCAACACTTTATGGATTTTTGTTAGTTTGAGTCCTGCATTCAGAGCTTGTTTTAGATTGCGATAATGCAAAGTGTACTCTTTTTTATGGTACAAGGTGGTCATAAGTTTTGGAAGCTTACTTCTTGGTGGCACACGATGTTCGCAACAAAACGGTAAATCTCGATGTAAGTCATGCAAGTGTTCTGGGTATTCCAAATCCACTTGTAGTATGTATCCTGTATCTCCATCGTCAGGAATAGACAAGACATCAATATTGGTATCGACCCACTCGAAACCCCCATATGGTAAGAATTGAGACATTGCCCAACCATACAAATTGTTGACATCTAAATATAGCACATATTTACTAGGCTTTGATGGATTATAATTATGCATGTATTTGTTATTTGCCTCAGAATACCGATTACTTACTTGACTTATACCACCTCGGATAGCTTTCTCAATAAACATGATTTTATCGATATCATTCAGCAGTTCAAGTTTACATCCAGTATATTTAAGCATTGCATCCCAAGAAAATCCAGGCATGGTATAGTACCATGCAGGATCAAGACTGTATGTACTTCGACATTTTTGTCGAAAATTTTCAAAAATGCAAGTCAGTAACATAATATCAGTTTTCATGTACAACATACTATATTCCAAAATATTTTTAATACCGAATGACTGCCAAACATTCTGAGCATGATGATACATATTTTTGGAGATGTGTTCACCCAATAATGAGCTGTAAAATTTATCAATTGATGGTAGTTGCGTTTCATTCAATTTATTGAAAGACTCAATATATTCGTATGGGAATATGCCTTTTCGTTTCAATAATTCCATTTGTTCGGGAGTGGTATTTGGAAATTCGCTAGCTAAATATCTTAAATCCTCAGGTTGCAATGTGGCAGCCAACTTGTCCAATGATGAATTTAAAAATCTCAGTGAATCAACGAACCTCAACTTAATACTGACCTCAGAATCGTATATTGTAAATGAAATATACTTTTCCTTATTTATTGGTAGTAAGCTGATACTACCATTTTTCGCAAGATCTCTAATCATCATATGCGAATCGTAACCGCTAAGATTATGAAAAAAAATTGGGACAACGAAAAGTTTTTTGAAATTTAAGTTACACACTTGGTGTGCGAATCCTCGAAAATCTCCGGTAAAATGGTCATGATCACGAACAATTACATCCTTATCTGAAAACGTTTTTTCGCAAATGTGACAATTAGATGCATTAAAACTGGGTGTGATATTCATAGGTACAATATCTTTAATTTTTCCTTGCACAAATGCCGCCAACAACGTCATTTCCTTGGCAAACCACTCCATGCAATCTTCACCTGCGTAACTTTGGTAAAACGACAGAGATTCATCGTAAGAGCATTTTACGTAATAACCTGCACTAAAGGCTTTATGCTGCTGATACTTAATTGTTTTGCATTTTAATGGACTATTTTTAACTTTGTTCAACATTGACTCAAAATCGGCATAGACTACAAAAGGAGTTGTTTGTTTATAAATATGATTTTTAAATTCAACATTCTGATATGATGGAAAAGAAACTTTACATTCATTAATTTTCTCACAGTATTTTGCATGATCATTTAATCTGTCAAAACTACTAAAATAATTCAAACACCAATCACATAAAAATTTTTTATTACGGTTCTTACTTAACTGCCTGGACATAAGTCGAGACATATCTTTAATCATGCAATAATGATACTTAATTTCTACAGATTCATCGTGAGCCATAGGTGCTTCGTAGTCATTCAATTTTGGAAAATATTTATCTTGTACAATCAATAAATTTACATGTTTAGTTAATTTGGTTTTGCATAGCCTTACCGGCGTTGTTACGTAAAATGTTCTCTCTTTAGCAACATTCATTTCTAACCCGTACACGTTTACAGAAATATTATTTAACTTTTCAAATTTTGAAATACCCTTTATAGTCATAGGTGTCTCTAGCCCATCGATATTTAAGACAGTCGCATAATGTGGATATAAAGATGTACGATCTGAACTGCATTTAGCTGGATAAATCGCTGAAACTATGCTCCAAAAAAAGCATGCTTCATCATCGTTTTTGATATTAATACATGCGTGCTTCTTTTGGATTTATTCTGGTAGTCTAATGAACGACGAAGCTCCATTTCCCACTTCATATTTATTTATATTGACTTCCAAAGAAACTATTTTTTTCAAAGCCCACCCTGATCCCGTTTCTTCAAATTCCGATAGCTTAGACATTAATTTATCGACTATGTTTGTATGAAACCATAAAACCAAGTCCGTTCCTGCGTCTATGGCTTCGTTTTTGGTATTAAAATATTTAAATTGGTTAATATCACCTCCTTGATTTGATTTTCTAATAAATTCTCCACATAATGTCATATTACATTTTATCATATTTAATTTTTTTAAAATGTTTTTAATTCGAATTCTAAATAACTTAAAACAATCCCCGAAAAATTGCATTAAATCTTTGTGTCCTAGATTAATAATTATACCTGTTCTGATTCTACTCTTGAATGCGGAATTTACATCTTCCCATTTAACCCGACGATGTTTAGTAATTCCACCACCCACGCGAAGACCGAAATTTTGAATTTCCGATTTAATTGTCTTTAAATGCCCCGCGTTTGTCTGTAGTTGCCGTAATTTAGCTAATTCCAAGTCCCCACACCGAATCGCTTTAGTAAACAAAGTCAAATGCCTTTTAATGTGATTTAACCAAATATTCGCTTCTCGCGGTGTATAATTTCGAAACAAAACATCACGCGCTTGAATTAAATGTTGTACAATGTCACTACTAAGATCACCAATGTTACTCATGATTAAGTAAAAAGCAATAAATCAATAAATGAAAAACTCACCAATATTTTCTTAATCCTCTAATTTTCTATTATTTCAAACGAGGCGGCTGGCTGCACCTTTCCAGTGGCAACGTTTCCTCGGAACACCAAGCTGTACTTTCCCTCGCTGGAATGTTCCAAATGCGGCCTGTAGAGTTCAACCACCCTTTGCGGCAAAAACGTCACCTCCTTTTCTAATTCAATAAGGATGGATTTCCCAAATTTCGTATCGACTTCTCTTGCCGCAATTATCTTCTGGGGTACTCCTACGGGTAGGCTGTTCAGCTTTCTAATTGTCTTGATTGTCTTCTCTGTAAGCAGAGAGGATGCATTAATCTTTTTTAGGTCCATCTGCAACAATATGTATTTTCTTAATTTACCAGTAACATATCTTTGACTAGCAGTTTCTTAATTTAACAGTGAAATATCTTTGACTAGCAATATTATTTTACAAAAATTCTATCTATTATAATATGTATATTTTTTAATTTAACAATGAAATAGTTTTAACTAACAAAACTTTCATAGAAACAAAAAATTACAAATACCGCACTATTTACAAACATTTTTTTTTTTTAGAACAGAGAATATAACCAAGTAATTTGAATAAAATGTTTAAATCAGAAAAATTATTAAGAATTGGAAATTAGTAAAGATAATGATGAATTCTAAATGATATAAAAAAGGTTAAGTATTATAAAACTTACTTTTGTATATATAATTGCCGGCACTTCACAAACACAGAACTTCTCCGAACGGTACTTTGTATAATTGCTGACGCTGCACAAAACACACAACTTGTCTGAAGGATGATCAGAATTGAACTGACGATATGTAGTGCATCTGCTCTTTATCTAACTGCCTCTCCCACGCTAAAACTATGTTGCGCAATATTTCGTAAGACTATTCATTTATGCATCACATGCCGGGCTTAATTATTAACTAGACCGGATTGTGCACCTGTTTCCTGCCTCCATGCGAATATATTTTATCTCACATTAAATAATGGAATTGGAATGTGCACGTGTTTCCGGCTATATATCGTGATCGCGTGAGAAATTTTTAATAGCCGGCGTATCCGATGATGTCATTATTCTCAGTAGCAAGATCTATTTTATAAAGATTTCAACTGATCATGTAAAGTATAAATTGAAAAATAAACGAATTTTTGTTATTATGGTAATCGATAAAATATATACGAGGTAACTCGTAAAATATAAATTGAAAAAATTTAGAAGTTTTACGCTAATGGTTGTAGGTTTTAATTACAAAAAAATACGAGGAAAAATTGCTCTCTTTGTCTGTCATTCGTCTTCTTCTCTTTGTCAATTCATAGAACGCAGTCACCGACCAGCGATTGAACATCGTTCTCATTGGTTACGTTGGACGTGTAGCTTCGTTATTATTGGGGGGGCGTCTTTTCGGGAGGAATGGTCGGACTGGGGGCGTCTTTTCTGGGGAATGGGGGGGACTGGGGGCGTCTTTTCGCTAATATTGTGGTACGACTTCACCATTAGTCGATGCACGTCTTTCTCATTGGCCGTTGATGCACACCATTGGCCTCCAACGTCACGAGGATGTCCACCATTGGTCGAGGACACGTTTCTGTGGCATCATTGGTCGGGGAAAACGTTCTAACGTCACGAGGAGGGTGTTACTATGTCACCATTGGTCCCTCATCGCTATACCGCCATTTCTATGTTGTTTATTCAAATTCTAAGCTGTCATTGGTCGCTGGGGGTGTTGCTATTCCCACCACTGACGCTGCTATGCTGCCATTGGTCAACGACACGTTCCGACGTCACGAGGACGTCCACCATTGGTCAGCAAGACATTGGGGGACGTTCCTATGCCACCATTGGCCTGCTATTCCCACCACTGACGCTGCTATGCTGTCATTGGTCGACGACACGTTCCGACGTCACGAGGACGTCCTCCATTGGCCAGCAAGACATTGGGGGACGTTCCTATGCCACCATTGGCCTGCTATTCCCACCACTGACGCTGCTAGGCTGTCATTGGTCGACGACACGTTCCGACGTTACGAGGAGGGCGTTACTATGCCACCATTGGCCTGCTATTCCCACCACTGACGCTGCTATGCTGTCATTGGTCGACGACACGTTCCGACGTCACGAGGAGGGCGTTACTATGTCACCATTGGTCCCTCATCGCTATACCGCCATTTCTATGATGTTTATTCAAATTCTGAGCTGTCATTGGTCGCTGGGGGTGTTGCTATTCCCACCACTGACGCTGCTATGCTGCCATTGGTCGACGACACGTTCCGACGTCACGAGGACGTCCACCATTGGTCAGCAAGACATGGGGGGACGTTCCTACGCCACCATTGGCCGAGGGGCGTGGTCTAGAGACACGAAGTACGTTCCTACGTCACCATTGGTCGAGGGGCGTGGCCTCGAGACCCTAGGCACGTTCCTACGTCACGAGGGGGGCGTGGCCTTGACCCATGAGGATACGTACGCTTGACGATCGACGTGTGACGTCACTTCCGCTCCAGAAGGAACACTATCTATCTACTGTTGATGAATTTTTAGAAACCCAGTTTTTAAGACTAAATTTATTATGTACATAAACTGAAAAAATATAATTAAAAAACTAATCATTAATACTTGTCAATTTCGTATCTATTTAACATATGTTTAACCTCAAATTGGAAGGTCCAAAACTGTCAGATGAAGGCGGTAGATATCGCGTCAGTCACGCACGGATCGAATACAGGTTACATCTTTTTATGCTAACTTCCTAACCTCTATCTCTAACTTCATCGTGCCACGCCTCTTCTTCTTTTTTATGTGGCCTATTACTACAGTTTTCATTTTGAACTATCCCTTGGCAGACCAAAGTTTATTTTTTGTAGCTCGGACAGACACGTCGGCGTCGGCTTACTGTTCGAAAGTCAAACCAATACTATTATGTAATAACTAATAATAATTACAAAGCAATAGTAATTACCTGTTATTATTCTTAGGAAATCTAAATAAACTTATTCCTTTTCCTGTCACAGATGAAAATCCGCGAATCGCACAAATATATCCAGACATTTTAAATATAAATTAAACTTTTAACTATAAACTATAACTATAATTGGCAACACGGTAACCAAAACGTAAACAAATATTTTATTTATCGTCTGCAATAAACTCAATTTCTGAGAGTTGTAACGGGAAATAAATTATTGAAAATATCCAGTGAACAATATAAGACATTAAGTGAAGGAGAGTGCTAAGAAAAAACTTTAAAATCGGTGAAATTACATCCGAAAACACCAAGGCCCTATATAAAGTAAGATCGCTGTAATTGATAAGCCTAAGTAGACTTTCGGGGTAGACACAGAAAAATAACAACGGTTAATAAACATAAAATAAATACGGTAAACGCTGTCTTCTCTGAACTGTTGAGGTGGAAGACAGTGCTTGGCGCCGGAAAATGGAAAAATACATGAAAAATTTAGACAGTGATGATACACTTTCAGAAGGAGGGGCAAAAAGGAAGGACAGATATAAAGACAGCGAGGAAGAAGATAACATTTTCAGAAAGAGCAAGAAGTTCTCGAGAACACCAACAAAAACTCCAGAGAAAAAAATGAGGCAACAAAAATTGATCAATTACTAATAATGGTGAGCCACCTCACCGATGATATTAAGGAAATAAAAAGAAATCAAAAAGAATGCAAGAAAACGATAGAAAAGCTCATAATGGAAAACAGAGAGCTGAGAAAAGAAAATGCAGAACTAAAACAAGAAAATATAGAGATCAAGGAGGAACTCAGAGAAATAACAAAAAACATGGAAGTTATGGAAAAACACCGACGAATAAATAACATAGTTATGTACGGCCTAAAGATAGACACATATGAGCAAGCAGGGTTAAAAGGAACAATCAATAATTTCATCAAACAACATATAGGGGTAGAGGTTAAAATAAGGAATGCTCACAAGTTAGGCGAAAAAACATGCTTAATTGAATTGGAAAACCAAGAAGAAAAAAGAAAAATAATGGAAAAAAAGCACAAGTTAAAAGAAATTAAAGAGTACAAAATATATATCAACGAAGATGCAACCATAAAAGAACGAGAAATACAGAAAACAATTAGGAACATTGCTCAAGAAGAAAGAAATAAAGGAAATGAAGTCAAGATTGGAGTAAAAAACATATGGGTAAATAACAGCGAATGGAATTTGAATGACAAAGAAGGCGCAATATGTAAAAAAACATCAAAAAACTAGCAACTAAATGTACTACTGGAATAAAGTTGACGAAACAAGCACAGAACAAGGTTAGCGATAATACAAAAAAAAGGAAAAAAGAGGAAAAAAATGATAACCGGACCAAAACACAAGAAAACATTACGAAAAGAATACTTACTTTTAGGAACATGGAATGTAAGAGGCACATATGGAGAAGGCAAACTTAATCACTTAGCGAGAGAAATCGAAAAGTTCCATTTTGATATAGTAGCTTTACAGGAGACGAAACAGCTGGGAAATGATATATTAGAAATAGAAGATACAATGTTTTTTAACAGCGGCGGAAAGAATCGAACGTTAGGCACAGGTTTTATGATAAGAAAAGAGCTAAAAAAAGCAATAGTAGAGTTTAAACCAGTATCAGACCGCATATGTAGTATCAGGTTCAAGGGAAAATACCAAAAAATCACCCTCATAAATATTCACGCGCCTTCAGAAGAAAAAGATAATGATGTCAAAGAATGTTTCTACAATGAATTAAACAGAACAATCGAAAATATACCCAGATATGATATGAAGATTATTCTAGGCGACGCAAATGCCAAAATAGGGAAGGAAGAAGTATTTAGACCGACAATAGGAAAATATAGTAAACACAATGAAACTAATGAGAATGGACAATTCCTGATAGATTTCGCAAGAGAAAAAAATATGATCATAATGAGCACATATTTCGAAAGAAAAGAAATACACAAGGAAACATGGATATCGCCAGATAGAAAGACTAAAAACCAAATAGACCACGTGCTCATCGAAAAAGAGGAACAGCAATGTATAAAGAAGATAAGAACATACAGAGGACCAGACGCCGACTCAGATCATTACATGGTGGGCATCAAAATTAAGCAACTGATACCAGAAAATAAAAACAAACTAAAAAAAAAGAAATGTATACATAACCCAATTCGATTAGCAACACAGAAAGAGCAAGAAATATACGAGGAAACAATGGAAAGAGAACTAAAAAAGATACAAATAGAAGAGCAAACTGAGAACAAATGGGAAAACATAAAGCAAATAATGAACAAAGCAGCAAAAGAATGTAATAAACAAGAGAATAAAAAGAGGAAAGACTGGTTCGACATAGAGTGCCAAAAAGAAATAGAAATAAGAAAATCATTAAGGATGGAAATGATCACGAAAGAAACAACAGAGACAAAGAATAGATATAGGGAGCAAAGACAAAAAGTAAAGAGGGTGCTGACAGAAAACACATAGAAAATAAGCTAAAAGAAATAGAAGAGAATTACAGAAATAAAAAAATAAAAAACCTATATCAAGGTGCTAGAAATGAAAAAAAAAGGTTTCCAACAAAAACCCATATTCGTTAAAAACAAAGCAGGAAATAATATAAGCGGGGAAGCAGAAATAGCCGAAAGATGGAAAGAGTATTTTGATGAATTACTAAATGGCAATAATAAGTCAAACCAAAGAGAATGTATGGAAGCAGAAGCAAGAATCGAACACTTAGAAGACATAGAAGATAATTCATCCAGCAAAGAACAAATCGAGGAAATCATAAAAAATCTGAAAAACAACAAATCCCCTGAAAGCGATAACATAACAGTAGAGATGATGAAATATGGTGGAAAACTGCTAAATAATTGGATATACAAGATCATAAAGGAGATATGGATAAAAGAACGAATACCAGAAGATTGGAAGGAAGCCATTATTTGCCCATTACACAAAAAAGGAGACAAAACAGAATGCAGTAATTACAGAGGAGTAGCGTTACTAAATACCGTATATAAAATCCTATCAAAATCCATAAAAGATAAGCTAGAAAAAGAAGTTGAAAATATAATAGGCGAATATCAGTGCGGATTTAGACGAGGGAGAAGCACAACGGACCAAGTATTCATAATCAGAGAATTACAAGCAGAAAGCTATGAACACAACTTACCAACACTAGCGCTATTCATCGACTTCCAGCAAGCATACGATAGAATAAAAAGGAAGGAATTAAAAGAGACCCTTGAGGAACTGGGAGTTAGCAGAAAGTTGCGTAACATGATACATCTTACTTTAGAGAATACAGAAAACAGAGTCAAAGTAAACAATCATGTATCGGACAAATTTATAGTAAACGAAGGATTAAGGCAGGGCTATCCTTTGTCATCATTACTCTTCAATTTATGCCTAGAAAAAATAATGCGAGAAGCGAAAATCAATAGAGAAGGACTCCTATATCATAAAAGACACCAAGTTTTGGCATTTGCATATGATATAGTGTTGCTGGCAAGAGGAAAAAAAGAGCTACAGGAGATAGTACAGAGAATAGTAAAAGCAGCAAAGAAAATGGGACTTTACATAAATGAAACTAAAACAAAATGTATGCAGTGGACAGATGATCAGTTCAGGGATGGACAAAAGTTTAAAGTAGAAGTAGAAGAAAGATTATCATACGAATTCGAAATGGTAGAAAGATTTACATACCTAGGTACAATAATATCACGCAAACCTAACATTAAAAAAGAAATACAAGCTAGAATAATGGTAGACAATAGAAGTGTACATGCTCTTAGTGGAATGTTGAAAAGCAAGTTTTTATCAAGAAAGGCAAAAATACAGTTATACAAAACAACTATACAACCAATAGTAACGTACTGCAGTGAGACATGGACAATGACAAAAAATGAACAAAATTTACTGGAGATATGGGTAAGGAAAATCCTGAGGAAGATATATGGAGGAATAATAAGGGACGGTTTATGGATAAGAAGATCAAATGATGAGTTAAAGAAATTATATAATCAACCTAACATAATAGGAGTCATAAAGGCACAGAGACTAAGATGGCGAGGTCACCTAGAAAGGATGTCGAACACGAGGACTCCAAAAAGGGTACTGAACTACACTATAACTTTAAAAAAGAGAAAAGGAAGGCCAAAACATAGATGGAATCAGGAGGTAGAAAAAGATATGGAAGAAATTGGACTAGAAGGCCAGAAAAGAAAAATGAATAACAAGAAAGAATGGAGAAAAATCACATATCGAGCCAGAGAAGATCTCAGTACATAAAGGAAAGCGAAAATGAAGAAAGAACAAACTTTTTAAGCCATGGGCCTCTAAGGCCTTTAGTGCTATTGTATATATATATATATATATATATATATATATATATATATATATATATATATATATATATATATAACTATAAACTTATATATTTAACTACACTGCCGTCCTAACATGAAAAGTCCTATCTGCAAAATTTGGTAAAATGACTTTATTGGCTCATGGCATGCGTAAACATATTATCTATGTATGTACAAAATAAAATTGTCCTATAAGCGTCTTAAGTGCCTTATTATATACCTAAATGGTTTGTCCTAACTGACTAAAAAGCAATGTTTACTAACATAAATTGTCCTATCTCACATATGCTAAGAAAAATTGTCTGTTTTAACTTTAGAAATGCAGTTAAGACTGTTTAAGGTAGCATTTTATACTGAACGGCATCAGTTAGGACAATTTTGCGTAGTACGACAAAAGCATGTTTGTAACATAACTTGAAATAATTAATTATAAAAGGTATTTATTATTATCACACATTGGGTGTACGCTCATGTTTTTTGTATTTTAAGTAAATATATTATGAGAAGTGGATGAAGGGTAAGTTTAATAATGTTACCTTATGTATAAGCAATAACTGATTGTAATTAGTGTTTGTAGTAGTAGCAAAAAAATAGACGCATATGCGTCTATATTCATTGGTAGTAGCAATGTAGCGTTACTTAGCCGGAACATTGATAGATGTAAACTTATGGTATTTAGCCAAAATAGAGAATGCGCCAGATTATATACCTGGGCCGTCCAATAAATATCCGATATATTATATAACCAGAAGAAAACGAATTTAACTTCGTTCAGGATTTAATTTGAGATATTCATTTTACAGCTCACAATAATTATAAACAACACAGTTGATAAAGCTAAGAGTAAACTGTATACAAAAACTGGGAAAATAAGAAAAAGAAAACAAATTGAAGAGCCATTTGTCGAAAGAAAGAAACGAAAAAGAGAGAGTTACATCAGAGCTTATAAAGTTAAAAAGTCACGTAAATTCAAATTCAATTGCGCTGAAAAAATTTCGTATACTAGGCAAAATGACATTAACACACAATACTGGCTATTGAAAAAGAATACCAAAAACAGTTTTTTTTGAGCTGCGTAAAATATTTTGAGAAAAAAAGAAGTACATCTCAGAATCAAACATTACCAAGAGTGTATTCCTACAAATACTATCTAACATCAAAGAAAGTCAAAGAGGTGTGTATTTGTACAATGAAAAGCGTGAATAGATATTCCTTTTGGCGACATTTGGCTATGAAAAAGACAATGATAGAATCATTGCTGTAGAAAATATAATAATCAAATTTTTTGAGCCAGGTCATACTTTTATGGCAGCAGATTCATTTCATCGCCAAGTTGAGCTTGCCCCCCAAAAAGAAAAAAAAGTATACGATTTTGACGATTTTTTCGAAACGGTAAAACAAGCCAATTCATTAAAAGTTAATTTAATAAAAATGCTACTTTTTAACTTCACTGACTGTACCTCCAAATATAAGTTACACAAGCTGATTATAGGCGCATCTTACGTATATCCTGGGTTGACAGAGTTACTAATGTGGAGGTCCTGTGTAGAATGGGGAAAGAATGTGAAATTCTCATGACCGTCAAAACTAAAAAGTTGGAATATCTAGGTCATGTAATGAGAAATCAAGAACGTTACGGCCTTCTCCAGCTGATTCTCCAAGGGAAAGTAAATGGTAAGAGAGGACCGGGAACAAGACGCATTTCCTAGCTTCAAAATTTGCGAAAGTGGTATAACACGACTACCACTGAACTGTTCCGCGCTGCAATAAGCAAAGTGAAGATAGCCGTGATGATCGCCAACGTCCGGAACGGATAGGCACTTTAAGAAGAAGAAAGCTGATTTCTAGCGTTTACTTAAAAGATATATTTTGTCTTCATTTTAAAAGAAGAAATTATTACAAAACAGAATTTGAAAACAATTTTATTGATTTAAAAGATATTTTTATAATGAGATACGTTAAGGGTAGACTAACGAGTATCCAGATTCGTAATACATGTCGCGGTGTAACTTTAGATAGAAAAAGATCTTCTATTCAAATTAAAAGCGCACATTCCTCAAAATCGTATTTTGAAAAGATAATTTAGATATAATTTAAGATATAATTTTGAGAAGATTTGCCGGTTAACAAACATGCTTTTAAGGAAGAAAATGATTATTTGTATTATTTTATTATTTTTGTCGATACATATAATTTATGTTACATATATTACGATGTAAATTGTATATTAAGTGTAAAACTTATTATAATACAATTAAAAGTGTTCAGTTCATTGGAATTTCAGTTTGATTTAGGACAATTTCAGTAAGTAATGCAAAAAAACGTACTTCATATACACTAAGTTAAATTGTCCTAAGTGACAATATAATCAAAAATCGACTAACCTGAAAAGAATAAATCAAAATTATGACCAGCAACTAAATTCTATTCTCCGACATAATATATAAAATAAAACATAAAAAGTTTCTTAAATTACCAAGCGTTATACAATGAAAAGAAACAAAAACTGGATTTTCTCAAAACCTAAATTTTGCAGATAGGACCTTTCATGTTAGGACGGCAGTACAACTATAAACTATAACTATAATTTTTTAACTATAAATAAATTATATAAATGGTCAAATGCACTTGTTGTGTCGAGTATTTACCATAGACGACTACGGACTATCGAAAACAACCAGAATTAAAGAATAAGCACGTGTTTTTGACAGTTAAACAACCAGAATCGGGCATGCGTATACAAAAATGGTACACGTTTTGGACCGTTCTGTCGCTTCTCTTTGTGTTCGGTTATTCTCTGGTTCAGTCCAGCTAGTCTGTCTGTTCAGTCAGTTCTATCCGCACGTGCCTACACATTGCCGCTTTGTCGATTGCAAATACAAACCTCTATATTTATAAGTACTAAATTGATTTCAAAGATTATTTCCCTAGAAAGCTTTTTTAGAAGATTATTGTTCTCGTGGATAACCACGCACACAATAAGTAACAGCGCACTCATACTTAGAAAATAAAGTGAGGCGCCATCGCGGCAATGCCATGGTTTATGCCAGTAGCATAATTTAATACGTATTTATTATTGCAGTTAACAATAGATAAGTGGCTAATAAAACGCACATCTAAAGATGCAGGTGGCGGAAGTCCTGATAACGCATCACAAAACAAAAAAAAAATTAAATACATAGTTCTTGACAACAGTGTCGCCTCAGATTCTACAATGACAACTACTGTTACGAGTAATATGAGTCGTGAAAACAATGCCACCACTTCAAGTACTAGTAGTGTTATTACTATCGATAATAGCAGAGCAACATCTAGTTCTACTACTATAACTATTAGTCATAATAGCCATGATTGTAGAGTCATTTCACGTTCAACAGCCACATCTACCGTACACATCGATACAGAGAGTGACGCTTCAACTTTAACTAAATAAGCAACAGCTACATCGGAGACAACTGGGAAGCGTCAACGCATTTTTAAAGAATTTGATTTTAAATGTACAGTGTTTAATTTTGAACAACGTGCACAGCACGTTGTTTGTTTGGAGGTTTTGGCAAACGAGAGCATGAAGCCGGCCAAATTGAAAAGGCACCTAGAAACTAAGCATCCACAGTTAAAGAATAAAGATGAATCCTATTTTAAATGACATACCACCAAACTAACGTCACAGCAGGTTAATTATCAAAAATACACAACAGTTAACCAAAAAGCGTTACAAGCATCTTTTGAGGTTGCCTTTTTGATTGCCAAAACTAAAAAAACCTCACAACATTGGCGAGGCACTCATTTTGCTAGCTGCAATAAAAATGTTTTCGATCATGCAAGAGTGGCGTATGGCAATGTCCTGAAAACAATTCCACTATTAAGTGACACTGTTCATCGTCGTGTCAATCTACTTGCTGATAATATCAAAATACAACTTATAGATCTCGTAAAAGGGAGTCCCTATTATGCTATTCAGCTGGATGAAAGCACTAATGTAGCTGAACTTCTGATATTTATCCGATACACGACATATGCGAAGATTTGTTATTTTGTCAAGGATTAGAAGGAAGAACAACCAGTGAAGCAATTTTTAATGCAGTTAATAACTTTTTTAAAATCCATTATATAAAGTGGGAATATTGTGTATCTGTGTGTACAGACGCAGCTGCATTGACCGGCTCCCGAACAGGATTCAAAGCAAAAGTAACTGAGATTGCACCTCACGTAGGCTTTATTCACTGTATGATTCACCGTGAAACCCTTGCAGCAAAACATTTGCAACCAGCTGTAAATAAAGTGTTGCAACAAGTCGTAACAATGATAAATTTTATTAAAGCTCACGCATTGAACAGTCGCCTTTTCAAAATAATGTGTCGCGAATTCGGATCAGAATACGAAAATCTATTGTTACATAAGGAGGTCAGGTGGTTATCGCGAGGAAAAATACTCCAACGTGTATTTGATCTCAGATGAAATCAGAATATTTCTACTTGAACGGGAACCAAAGCTGGCGGAATATTTCTTGAATGAAAATTGGCTGGCAACAGTTAGCTACTTTTCGGACATTTTTGAAAAACTGAATGATTTAAATCAATCGTTACAAGGGAAGAGTACAGATAAATGTATTGATTTTGGCTAACAAAATAAAAGCTTTTTGTAGGAAATTAAGTTTGTGGATAGACGAAATCAGTGCTGAAAACTACGAGATGTTTGCATGTTTAAACAAATTTTCTGAAGAAAATAATATAAAACTCGAAAAAGACATTAAAACCAAAATCATCATGCATCTTACAAGCCTTAAGCAAGACATGGTAATACGATTCCCAGATACATCACACAGCAACCAATGGATGATTAATCCATTCACTTGTGATCTTAACACTGTAAAGATGAAGTTAAAAGAAAATGAGCAGCTGATCGATTTATTGTCCGATGAAACCCATCGATCTATTTTCAAAACCACGGATCTATCCAAGTTCTGGATAATGATGGAAAAGGAATATCCACTGTTATACAAAACATCTCTGCTGAAATTGCTGCCATTCGCATCTACATACTTGTGCGAGACAGCTTTATCCACATTGACTGCTATAAAAACAAAATATCACTCCAGACTTAACGTAGAACCTGATTTGAGGGTGTCTCCTTCTGATAATATATCACCAAGAATTAATATACTGACTGCAAGTGTGCAAGCACAAGGTTCACATTAGTTTGTAAAATTACGTATATGTACCTATTTTTTTAAAAAATAAAATGTTAAAATAATTGCTTGTCTCATTTAATGCCATCATAAATATTATATTAAATGCATAGTTAGCTCTAATCTTACTTTCCAAAATAAATAAACTCCTTAACATAATTTACGAAATAAAAACAACTACGTACAACATGGACGATAATTGAAGTTTACCTTAATTTTGTCCTGAACCAACCTTTGCACTTGTTAATTTAGTGATTTTTTTCTGGGGTCGCTCATAACTCTTTTTTTAATTTTGGGGTCGCAATATCAAAAAAGTTGCGGACCGCTGTTTTACATAATACTACATGAGAATTTACTAAAAAATGACAATAAATAAAAAAGTAATGTATGTAAAAAAACAAAGAGAAGAATAGTTAGAAATAAAACATGACGATATTGTTCTTAATATCTATTTGTAATTAAAAAGGAGGAAAAATTAATCACATTAATAAACTTCCAATAAAAGTATCCCTAAATTAAGAAAACTGATGACCAATATATTAAAATAATCACGGCAGGTCGACATGTCTAAAATAAAAACTAATGGTACACTACTTATATTAGCGATGAGTAAAATACTTTTTATCAAATGAAATCACCAGCCAGTATCACCTGATTTTTATTCTTCAGTGTAATTTTAAACATCGTCGGTGTTTGTTAATTTCGGTAGTAAACAACTGTTTGCTGGAAAGTTTTAGTCGTTTTTAGTTTTAAACATGTTAAAAATATTCCGTAAGTTAGAAAAGGTTTAATAACGTACGTTTCTTTGTAGTCATTTAGTACTTCTTTTATTATACAAAAATTATAAATTATTGATTTTATTGCTTATAAATTAATCTAAGAGTATACATATCAGGGATATGTGATATTGCTTAAATACGAAGATAAAATGATTTTCCTGGGTATGAAGTTCTATGGATTGAAGCTGTGTTCCAGTTTCGACAATAATTATTCAGGCGAATTGGTAAATATTTATTCATTTAAATGTATACAATAAATTTATCGCAGACTATTTTTTATATTAAAGCATCTATCAACTTTTATAACATGCGTCTATACTCATATTCTCACACATTTAATTTTCTATATACCTAGCTTTATGTCAAACCTTCAAGAAATTTTACGAAAAAATGCATACCAAAGCTAAAGACTTGCAATAATTAGTTCTAAAGGTATGTTCTTTGCGGGATTTATGATAACGCGTATTAAAAAAGCATTGTTGATTTTATTTCAGTGTTTTGCTGTACCTTTACTTTAATCTTTTATAATAAAACATATTAAATGTACATAGAGTAAAATTAATTTTATTAATTAAAATTAAATCTAATACCGTCTTTCTGTTCTAATTTTATTTTGTTTCTTTTTGCAGTACAAATGGTACAATGCCGCCGGTGAGTAAGGGAATGAGTCAGGGGTTTTATATTTCTAATATACTCTTTTTATGTACCGTAAAATTTTCCATTTAAATACTATATAGACCATCTTAAGGTATGTACCAAATGGTACTTACCCAATAACCCAATAGTATCCGACAAAAAGGTCCCACATCTGTATAGTTAGACTATGCATCATTTGATGCTTACTTCCAAAATATTCAGTTGCTGTAGCCTTCGCAAATTACCTGTATTTCGTTTTTGCTTTCCCAGTTTGAATATAGTTATGTCTGGACTAGTTACTTTTTAAGAAGCATACTCTTTCGAATGTTATCCGTTGCCTAATCCATATGTTAATTTTTCTATCCTTTAAAGTTATTCCTAAAAGTTTTTTTTCTATGTCTTTGGTGTACTTATAGTTTAGTAGATGTCTTCTGATCCAACACCTATGTTTCAGAGCCTTATGTGGTGACTAGTAGGACACATTCAAAGTTGCGCTTTGTTCCTGCCCACCTTTATATATATATATATATATATATATATATATATATATATATATATATATATTGTGCTGATGTATTATTTGTGAATGATGAGCAATGAGTGTTTTTAATAATATATATAGGGTTTTTATCGCGGTTCTCAAAGAATTAGTTTGTAAGCACTTTTTTAAATTATCTTTTTTATATCTATTATGAAACACACATATATATCTAACATAACCAATGTAAAATTTAAAATAAACTATCTTTAAATTAAAATTCTTATGAAACTAATTAAATTATATAGATAATGTAAATTTTAAACAAACTATCTTTAAAATTGAAATTCTTATGACACTTACTAAATTATATTAACAAAATTTTGTACCTTTCTTTCACTGAATGCCTAAATAAAAATGTTCTCCAAAATAAAGATTTTAATCACCACTCAATGTCTTCGTTCTCAGCCTCGTTATCCTTGTTTTTGTGAAATTACTTTTTCCAATCATCAGCTTCCACCAATTTAAAATATTTTTCTTTTTAACAGCATTTATATTTATTCTTCTTTTCAATATACCAATATCCAATCACCTAATATATTATATAATTTTAATTTTCAATTAATACTTCCTTCCATTATCCAATTACCATTTTTACATAACATAATTTTTTTTCTTCAATAATATTATCTTTATACTGTTTCTTAATCTTCATTGAACTTATTATATTGAACATCCGGAACTTCTGACTGACTATCATGAACTGAACAATTGACTTCACTAACTAAATGTGTGTATCTTCTAACTAACTTTCTTACTAACTGACTGACCATCTTGAATCCAAATCACCGAGTATTTATACCCTTTTCAATGTTCCAGAACCATCTGGCAAGAAATCTTATTCGATTTTTTCCATTTCCTACATATCTGAATTTTCTGGAATAGTCTATTTTTGAAATAGGTTATCTTCGGTGATCTAGAGAATTCCTTACTTTTCTATCGAGAATTTTGTCGACATTTAGGCTTTTCAGATCAGAATATAAATTTAAATCAGTAACTTAAACACTCTAATTTAATAAACTACACATTTTAAACAACATATAACCCTATTTCACATTCGCAAATTATTAATTTTTCTAACTGTCATTTATTCCGAGTAGGTATATCTGGTTGCCTAATCACATGGCTCACTTAAATACATTCACAGCATTATAACTATTATAAGTATAACTTTTTATTATAAATAAAACTTTTTACACTTATTACATGCTAATTTCTTAAGAATACCCTCATACAAATAATTTTTATAAAATTCTCTAGTATATAACTTATTAAAATAACCAAATACTTTTTAAATCCAATATTATCTAGTATATAACTTATAAATAATTTTCTTTAAACACCAATCATCTCAATACCCCAAAAATTAATTTTAAAATAAATAATTTACTTATTATTTTTTTAAATATTAATTTTCTTATCCACATACCTTAGTAAATATAATAAATTAACTAATTTAATTTCTTATTTATTTTTTTTAATTGTTCTATTAAATACATCCCTGTTGTCTGTCTATGTCAAACTGTCATGTCAAATGGAAATTTGTGTGTTGTGTGTTTACATTTTACAATGGATATTAGGATACAAATCTAGGAATTATTTCCATTCAAAAAGCTTTCATCCATATGAATTGGTAAGTTTTACACTTTATCATATTATTTTTAGAAAGACAATTATAGAATCAATTTTGTATCTAACCCCAAAATATGATTTTTAGGGCACCAACAATTTCCATATGGATAAAATCAACAAATATGATGTCAAATTTATTCACAACAATGAAATCTACCATCTATCTATGAAATGGATCTATCAGTAAGCTGTTAGTGTTTTTATTATTAGTGTTAAAAGTATAGAAAACATTATTCATTCTCTTCATAATATTTTAGTCTATTCTCTACATCTATCAACACATAACTATTTAGTCCATTCTGATTTTCAATTCTGTATGGACCTTCAAACATTGGTTGTAATTTCTTACAACGGTTTTCTCCAGCATTACTCTTTCTAAGTGAACGAATTAACACTTGCTCTCCTTTTTGAAATGTGATTGGTTTTTTTATTTTTTGATTTTGTCTTCTGATATATTTTTCAGCTTTCCTCCTAATTCGGTTATTCACTTTCTGCATTACTTGTTCTAACATATCCTGATTATATTCACTAATCCATTTTCTGTTTCCTATATGGCCAAACATTAAATATTCTGGTACTTCCTCTGTATCTAAATTATGTGTATTATTCAAAAAATATTCTACTTGTGGTATATGTTACTGCCATGTTTCATGTTGATCTTGACACATTATCCTTAAATATTTTATAACTTCTTTAATATATCTTTTTGCAGGATTTGCCTGAGGATGTCTGATACTTGTAAAATAAATGTTGATTCGCTTTTTCTCACAAAATGCCCGAAATTTTTGGTTGTTAAAATATGTAGCATTATCTATTATGCAATTTCTAAATGGTCCTATTTCTTCGAAAAATTGATTAATATATAATTTCAATGTTTTAACATTTATTCTGGAGCAGGAATATAGTTTAATAAATTTTGTATACAAATCAACTATCACTAGTATATGTTTTTTTCGTTGGACTTGGAACTAAATTTGAAATAAAATCCATGGAAACTGTATTTAGTTTTTTATATACCTACAACATTAGATTTATATGTGTTCTGGTTTTTGAAATTCTTTTCTTTGTTTATTTGACATATTTGGCATTGGGTAGTAATTTCTTTTGCTATACTTATGTCATTCTTTGCAAAATAATTGTCCCCAAATAGCATCCATAGCTTTCTTGAACCAATATGCATGTAATTGTTATGTAAATTTTTCAATATTTTCCTTGCCAGAGTTCTAGTTATTACATATACTTCTATGCCATTTATTATTTTATAATAAACTCTATCTTTCTTAAGGACTTTTTGTTTTTCACTCAAATTGATTTGATCTCTTATAATTTCTTCTTTAGAATATAATCCAGTGCTTTCTACTAACTGATTTAATCCAATTTTTATTGTTCGCTGCCCTTTTTGTGATGTATTTTCTAACCTTGATAAAGCATCTGCCACTATATTGGATTTTCCAGAAATGTATTTGATTTCAAAGCAGTATTCACTCAATATTAGACTCCACCGATGTATTCTACTGTTTCCATATTTGTTATTTAATATAGATGTTAAAGCTTGGTGATCTGTTTCTATAGTAAATTCATTACCCAACAAATAAAATCTTAATTTTGTGACACAGTGTATGATACTTGCTAGTTCTAATTCTGAAACTGAGTAACCCTTTTCATGTGGCTTTGTAATTCTTGAAATGAATTGTATTGGGTATTCGACCCCATCATGTATTTGTAATAATACCCCTGAAAATCTCTCTATTGATGCATCTGTTCTTAATATGAATGGTTTTGTGTAGTCAGAATGGTATATTTTTAAATTTGACAGGAAAATATTTTTGATTTCTTGGAATGCTAGTTCTCTTCTCTGATCCCATCTCCATTTTACACCATTCCCCAGCAGTTCAAGTAATGGAATTTCTTTTATACTTAGATCTGGTATCATCCTTTTATAATAATTAATTATTCCAATAAATTCTCTTAAAGTTCTTAAATTGTGTGGTGTTTTATATTCCTGTATGACTTGTATCATTCAGGACAATATCTATATATATATATATATATATATATATATATATATATATATATATATATATATATATATATTAATGTGATAATAAAAGTCAGAGGTGCGCCAAGCAATTAATTAGCTAATTAATTAATTAAACTTATTTAAATGATGCAATTATGATTTTATCACACTATTTATTTCTCTTATCTCAGGGTTATATTCGTGCTTCAATATCTATGCTTTCCATATGATAGGTAAGATCTGATTGATACCGGAATAATAAACATATATGATACAAAATTATATATTGAAATAAAATTTACAACCAAATATCTTAAACAAAAAATATCTCATATAAGGATTATCAAAATTTTGTTCTACGTACGTGAACCTTTAAAAATTAATGTTATATACTATATAAATGAAAATTTCAAATCAAAATTGTTGTTCTATATCTCCTGATAAATATTTCTATCTTTTCTGAAGCAATAAAAAAAAAACTTTGTTAATAAAGGAAAAACTGACGAATGGTAAAAAAAAACTATCTCTCTGATGATGAGTTGTCCAAATCCTTGTTGCTTGTAGCCTACACTATCTATTCTATCAGTTCCCTAGGTAATCAGCAATCTTACAACAAATTATTGCGAGCCTCTCGTCTTCAATGATCTCCTTCAGATGCACGTATCGTTCAAAAGATGCTAGCCTCTTCTCCTCTCGATAAACTGAATCTCTCGTTTTGGTCTGAACAGTGACTCTTGGAATATATAAGTAGAAAAGTATGACTTACAATATTTTACTGGATCAGCCTCCGTCAGGATACACTTAGTCCACGAAAACTCACAAACATTCACTTCTAATGCTTACTATCACTTGGGAACCGCCAAAGAACAACGACTGTTCGCCTTGCACCCTTGGAAAACAACTGAACCTATTTTCTCCCTCAAAAATCCAGCTAAACTCTCATTCCTACATAGCTATCTCCCTCTTTTTCAATGTCCTCCAATCAGAGTTGTCCTCATACTTCCTACCATCTACCATTTAGATGACAAATAACAATTTTACCTAGAATTATAAATTTCCTAAAAACTATTAACATGCTAATCGGTTTCTACAAATTCTTAAGAACTAACGGGGAAATACAATTTCTAAATTCTACCCTATTGTCTTTATTCACTGTACAAGTCCATTTGAAAAACCCGGTCGTATTGTTCAATTCACTTAAGCTCCATCAAATATATTTTACAAAGAAAATAATTTATGCATATCTTTAAATTTTGTTTACTACAGGTAATCCAAAGATAATGGACTTTCATTTCTTCGAAATATTTTTTATAGTTTATTAGGTGAATTATTTGTTTAATATTTTATACTTTGAAATATTAAGAGCAAACCAATATTATTTTGTATTTTTACATAGCATAAAAACTCTCCAGGATATCTTGAAAATCTATTTAGATTGTCTATTTAGTAATTTTAATTTTATCTTTGGCGGATAAAATGAATCATAACAATATATATAGAAATGTTTCTTCAACGTTAAGTTTCCAAAAAAAATCTTTATTTCGAAATTAAAAGTTTACAATTTTGAGAAATACTACCAACTACTACATTTAATGATTTAAACTTGAATATTGAAACATAATAATTACAATAATAATAAAAATATTGATTTCTTCCTATTTATAACATCGGACATCGGAATCTGCTGATTTTTAATAGTAGGGGAGCTTATGGCTACATTTCTCCTCCCTCCATTGGTTGGGACTTCGTCCTCGAAGTTTTGGTTACTTCGGCTATCAGATCGTCCAATATCTGGATCTGGGCAAGATGCAATTTTTCTCCAAATAGTATTTTGGAAATTCGTTTTCTTTTCCCAATTAGGAAGATTATTAGGAAAGCTAAAATAGTTAAAAATATTATATGACAGAAGTGGTGCTCAGTCCTAATCTTAATCGGGGTAGTACGTCTATGGTATCTAGTGGTTGAATTTGGCCATGTGTCTCTGGGATTGTTAGTTTTTCGATTTTCATCTCATGGTTTGGTATTAATTTTATTGGAACAATTTTTGGAATGGAAATATCTTGTGATGTCTTTTTATTAAATTGGATACCTTCGATCATTATTGGTACATCTGTCGTCAAGAGGCTGGTTGAATTAATTTCTATCTGCTGGATTCTCGTCGGGTGAACTATTCCTAGCAATATGACTTTGCTGGTTTCTTGAAAAAAGTTCTCTGTGATTAATGTTTTTGTGCAATTATCTACATTGGGTATGTTACATTTGGATTGTACATAGTTGGAACAAACTATGTTATCACCTTGTCCTATACAAGTAGGTAGGTTCTAATAAGTTTTATTAGAAATTCGTTTATATTTTGGAGATTTATTATCTCATTGTGTAGAATGATATAGCTGTCGAAATCAGCTGATAATTTGTTAAGTGCAGATATTAGAATTGAATTATCAGAATCTAGTTTTTCTAAGAGTTTATCGAATCTCGTGTTAAAAGAGTTTCCATAAGATATTTGATTATTAAATTTTTTTAATAATTTTATTTTGTTTATTTTCTAAAGAGATTATGTGTGATTTTAATAAGTCTAAGTCAGAGTCGACTGGATTATAACCGTTATTCAGAATCTCCTGAATACTGAGTGGATGGACCAGGGCGAGGATTGTCCTGTGAAAAATTTGGGTCTTGAGTAGGTTTGTCTACATGTTTTCGTATTCTTTTTACATATTTAAGGTGAGTCCTTGTTAAATTTTGTTTATCTTATTTACCAATAATTTTTGT
Organism: Diabrotica undecimpunctata; assembly: GCF_040954645.1. NCBI lineage: Eukaryota > Metazoa > Arthropoda > Insecta > Coleoptera > Chrysomelidae > Diabrotica > Diabrotica undecimpunctata. The sequence continues at coordinate 79,759,988 of NC_092810.1, read as the reverse complement.
TTTGTCTTGTGTTTCTGGATGAATAGTGGAGAAAAGGGGCTTGTAATTTAGACTTGTGTTTTTATTTAGAAACATATAGGGATTTTGTGAGGTCTATTTCCAGAATATCTTCGGCATTTTCGTTTTGTCTATATGTTGTTGTCTTTTTTGTTTTTGTTTATTATATAGTTCTGCAATAAAGGGTTGGAGTTCTTCTTTGTCTTTTATTATATGTTTCGTATATCGGAAGATCAAAGTCAAAATGTATTTCTTCTGCATATGGTCCGTACAGAATTGAGAAAGGGGAGTAATCTGTGAAACTATAGATTGATTGGTTGTAAATGAGAATGGCATGTGTTAGAATGTTATCTAACGAATCATTTGGATTTTGGGCTTGTAAGGTCCCAAGTTTTTCAATAAGAGTTCAATGAACGCGCTCTACTGGAGAACTTGAGGAAGAATTGTTTACTGTTGTAAAATGTATTTCGATTTTGTGGATATTTAGGAATTCTTTGACTGTGGAAATGAATTCGGTGTCGCTGTCGCATACGATCTTTTTTGGATAATTGTGGTGCAAAAAGTAGTGTCTTAATTTATTTAGTATGGACATAGGTTTTGTCGGTGAGCTTATAGCATTGATCGTATTTGGAAAAAGAATCTATTATTGTGAGATACAGGTTTTTATTGCAGTGGAATAGATCGATATGTAATATATCAAAAGGTTTTTGACCTAACAACGGTCCTAATTGGGGAAGTTTATAAGGACGTCGTTCGTGTAATGTTTTATTGAGACAACTATTGTTAGTTAAATCTTTATTATTTAGACTTCTACATGTCTTTTACAATGTCTGTTCTCTAGTGACAAGTGACAGACGTAACACCGACAGGTACACTATCTCATGTTAAGGTTGGTTCACACTAAGCCGTTTATGTTACATCTCCCTCTTTTACAATACTTAAAAACAACTGAAAACACTAAACTAAAAAATACAATATTTAAAATATGATTAATCTCTATATCTAGCTGGTTTTATAATGCAACGACCAGAGCGGGTTTTGTTAGGGCCTGCTACTGGTATAATTGTTTTACTTTGAGTTTTATCTGATTTTTCATTACTAATAGATGTTTCTGTTTGAATCTCAAATTTTGATTTAGAGACATCAGTTTTGCACATAGGTAATAAATCCTCATTATTGGAATCCAGAGACACCGGATTTGGATTTGGTCTCAAGAACGATGAATTTCATCTTAGAACCTTATCCCTATCCTCCCCCACCAAATATGATCTAGGAGTACTATGTTCTTGAACCACTTCACCTGGTACCCAATGATTGTCTTTCTTTATCATTACACTCTGCCCTTCTACAAATAAAGGTTTTACGTGAGCTTGCTTGTTATATAAAATTTTAGTTTTAATCCTCTTTTCTTTAATTTTTCAAAGTCAAAATCAGCTGTTTCTGTTAATAACATCCTAGTAACAGGTAAATTGGTTCGAAGCAATCGTTTGTTCAATAGCTCTGATGGGGAAATATTTAGACCAGAGAGGAGGGATGTTCTATATTCTAATAAGGCTTTATGAATGTCATTACCTGAATCATAACATTTTTTTAAGGATATTTTTACAAATACTAACAGCTTTTTCACTTAGTCCATTTGATTTGGGGTATTTTGGACTGGAGGTTATCAAATTTATTTCCCAACTTTTAGCAAAGTCTTTAAATTTCTTACTGTTAAATGGTTGGTTATCAGACATAAATTTAGTTATTATGCCATGAGTAGAGAAAACAACTTTAAGCTTGTCAATTACTTCCTCTGCAGTTTTATTTTTTAAAGGAATAAGTTCTATCCAATTACTAAAGTAATCAACCAAAGTCAAATAATCTTGACCTGCATAAGTTAAAATATCAGCCCTCACTTTTTCAAATGGAATATTTGATCTTTCATGCTGAATGAGTGGTTCTCTAGGAATTTTCCGACTGTATTTTAAGCATGTTTTACATTTCGATACAAAATTCTGTACATCTTGTGATATACCAGGTCAATAAAATATTTTCCTGGCTCTAGCTTTGGACTTTTCTATTCCAAAATGCCCTACATGTAATTTATTTAACATTTGCTGTCTTACCAATTTAAAGTTATGAAAAATTGGATCATTGTTAATATGTATGTCGTCCTTAATATTGTAAAATGCTTTGATATTACGTTCTAAAATCGATTTTCTATTTGGCCATTCTGTTTGACAAAACTTTTTTATCTGTGACAAAATCTGATCATTGTTGGTTGCAGCTCTGATTTCTTCAATTCTCTCCACAGATACGAGTAGATCAAACTTAACTGAGTGAACAATTTCTCTCATCTCTTTATCATCTTTAACTGGGGTCTTTATAAATGATCTTGATAGGATATCTGCTATGTACATATGTTTTCCAGGCAAGTATTGTACTTCAAAATCATATTTAAGCATTTTTAATTTTAATCTTTGTAAACGAGAACTTATTTTCCAAATGTCTTTCTTGTTAATTGCCACCAATGGTTTGTGATCAGATTTTATTATTACTTTTCTACCATACACAAACTGATGGAACTTATTTAAACTATAGCAAATTGCCAGATACTCCTTTTCAATCTGAGCCCATCTAGTTTCTGTGTCAGTCAGGCCTCTAGAAGCAAATGCTACTGGCCTACCTTCCTGTAGCAAAGAGCAGCCAATACCATGCTGGCTTGCATCAGTTTGTATTTCTATGGGCAACATAGGATCAAATATTTTTAATATAGGTATTTTAGAGACTATATTTTTAATTTTTTGGAAGACTGCCAAGTGATCTTCTGTCGACTTACATTATTTTTAATCAAATTTCTTAACGGTGACAACAATTCAGAGAGATTCGGTAAGTATTTAGACAAGTAATTAAACATACCTAATATTCTTAACAATTCTTTTTTATTTTTAGGTTCTTTAAGCATCAGAACAGCTGTTATATATTCAGTGCCAGGTTTAACACCTTCAGAGGAAAAAACCTGACAAATATAACTAACTTCAGAGACTTTGCATTGAATTTTATTTTTATTAAATCTTATACCAGACCTCTCTGCTCTCTTAATTACATCTTTAATGATTTCATCATGTTCTTCTTCTGTTGAAGCACTTATGATGAAGTCATCAAAGTAGATCCCAATCGGCAAATCCCCAAATATTTTCTCATTCATGCGCTGAAATACCTCAGGACTAACATTTAAACCGAAAGGCAATCGATTAAAGCAAAATTTTCCAAATGGTGTTATAAATGTACATAGTTTACGACTTTTAGAATCAAGAGGAGCCGGTAAAACCCTTCTTTTAAATCAAGCACAGTAAATATTTTTTTGTCTTTTAGCTTAATTGATAACTCATCAATTGTAGGAATAGGAAACTGGTCTAAACATATCCACTTATTTAAATGAACTGGATCTAAGCATATACGTAGGGCCCCTGATGGTTTCTCCACTATAACTATATTGTTGACCCATTCTGTTGGCTCTTCAACTTTAGAAATTATTCCTCTTTTCTCAAGATCTTTTAAAGCCTCTTTAAGACGTGGTTTTAAAGCATCAGGTACCCTTCGACAACTACTAGTTACAGGCTCGGCTTTTTTATGCAACACAATCTTATACTGATAGGGAATTTTGCCAGTGCCTTGAAAAACATTAGAATATTTTGTTAACAGTTCACTTTTTTCTTTAGAGTAAGTACTTACTGTATCTACTTTTTATATTAGACCAATTTTTGTACAAGTGTTTAAACCTAAGATGGGCATACTGTTGTTGCAATCTATTACCACAAATTTAATATTATAACTTTTACCTTTGATAAAACAACTTAAAATAATGTTACCTATGGCTATCACTCTATTGTTTCCATAAGTGTTAAGTTCAAGGTTATTTTCTACAATTTTATCTACAAATTTTAAGCTTTTTACAAACTTTAACGGTAGGCAGTTACAATTAGCCCCTGAATCCAGCTTAAAATTTACGAACTCATTATTTATTAATATATCAATAGTCCAAATATTACCTTTATTATTGTTTTTTACATTATCCAATGTTAATTCATCTATGTAGGGTTCACCATCACTCTCTGAAGTTGAGGTTTCAGCGCTAATATTATAAACAGTACTTGACCTCTTTTTCGAATAGTCTAACTTCCTGTCATGCATTGAAGAAAAATGATTAGGTTTTCTGCAATTGTTACAAATTTTTCCAAAGGCTGGACAACTTCTTGGGCCATGCTTTGTGCCACATTTAAAACAGTTATATTGGTTGTTACAGACAGCTTCTGCAGGTCGTTCTAGAGTTTTGCTCCTGGAGGGTCTATTGTATCTAATTTCATCAACTTCTGCATTTTTTCTGAGGCTTTTGACTTGAAAGGTACTCACTTCTGCTATTCTGCATTGATTTTCGGCTTCTGCAGCAGTTAGGTTTGGAATTCTTAAAAGTCTTTTTTGCAAAGCTTGGTCTCGAATCCCACTAACTAGTCTATCTCTTATTCGGGAGTCTTCAAGAGAATCAAAATTGCAATTTTTTGCCAGCAATTTTACATCCTTCATAAAGTTATCAAACTCTTCGTCTTCTTCCTGTATCCTAGTGAAGAAGAGGAACCTATCATAAGTTTCATTTTTCAGTGGTGAGCAGTATGTTTTAAACGCATTTATTACAACATTATACTGTTTCCTCTCCTCATCACTGAGCTTAAATGTTTTAAATATGTCTTGGGCTTCTTTCCCTGCTAGATTTAAAAATATTGCAATCTTTCTGCTCTCTTGTTTGCTGGCCAAATCCGCTGCTTCCATGTATATTTTAAAGCTATCTAGAAACTTCTCAAAGTTTTGACTTGCATTTTGATCAAAACGGATCCCGTTAGGCGGTTTAAAATTAGAATCCATTGTATTTAACTACGGGTTCAGACACCTGGCACCATGTAATGTTTTATTGAGACAACTATTGTTAGTTTAATCTTTATTATTTAGACTTCTACATATCTTTTACACTGTCTGTTCTCTAGTGACAAGTGACAGACGTAACACCGACAGGTGAACTAACTCATGTTAAGGTTGGTTCACACTAAGCTATTTATTTTTTAGACAAATTTCGCATTTATTGATAAAATTAGAAATAGTTGTCTGCATTGGGGGCCAATAAAATTTTTAGTTAGTTTCAATTATTCCGTTGTGGTTTTCTACGTGATATTTATTTATGCATTCTATTTGTTGGTTTTTTTCTTCTATGTCCTGAAGTAGTATATTGCAAAATATTGCTTTGACTGTGGAATTTATTTTTTCTTTAAAATAGTTACAGATAAAAGGTCTAAATTCATGAGGGATTGTTATTGCAAATTTTTGGTTTAGTCTAAGGATATTTTGGAAGGTATTTGCTATTTCTGTTTTCCAATTATTTGTCAAAGTGACAGTGTAACGGTGTTTGTTAAAAATTCTTTTGTGTTTTCAAAATTATTTGACTCTGGTTTGAAAATAATTTGGTTTGAGGATAAGTTAATTGGTTCAGGTGAAATCTCTATTCCAGTGATAGGGTTCTCAACTGATGTATGTTGTGTGTTAGTACTGTTTTGTAAGTTGTCAAAATCGGCAAGGAAATCGTCAATGTCGAAATTGTCGGGTGGTTCAGCACATTCTGAACTCGAGCTTAGGGCATTTATTTAGACTCGGCTAAGAGCATCAACAACTTGATTCTCTTTGCCTTTTTTATATTTAACTTCAAAATCATATTCTTTTAGTTTAAGTCTCCATCGGGCTAATCTAGAAGTGGGGTCATTAATTTTGTAGATCCATACGAGAGCATTGTGATCTGTTTCTACAGTGAATTTTTGGTTGCATAAATACATACGGAAGTGTTTACAAGAATCTAGTATGGCTAAAAGTTCTTTTTCAATAGTGGAGTAGTTTTGTTCTGCAGAATTTAGAGTTCGAGAATAGTAGGCAATAGGGTGATTGTTTTGAAATAATACTGATCCTATAGCTATATTAGAGGCGTCTGTAGTAAGTACAAAAGGCTTTTCGAAGTCTGGGTATTGTAAAACTGGAGAATTAGTTAACAATTGTTTGCATTTTGCAAAACATTCTAAATAATTTGGATTATTAGGGTCAATAGTTGCTCCTTTTCGAGTACATCTCGAAAATGGGGATGTTATTTTCGCAAAGTTGGGTATGAATCTTCGGTAGTAACCGATTAAACCAAGAAATGATTTAATTTCTTTTACTGTTTTTGGTAAAGGGTATTTTTGTATAGCTTCGATTTTTGCTGGGTTAGGTTTGATTCCTTCGGTTGTCACTACGTGACCTAAGAAAGAAACTTCTTTCGTGAGAAACTCGGATTTGTCTAACTGAATTTTTAAATTATTTTTTCTGAAAGTGTCAAAAATAGTAGCAATATGAACTAAGTGTTCTTGCAGTGACTTGGAAAAAATAATGACATCGTCCATGTAGGTTCTTAACTTCAATTCTCTTATTAAATTTCGTAGGCGTCGGTAATTTGATAGTCTCGATGAAACAGTTTTTGCAACGTGAATAGAATGAGGAATTTTGATACCTTGAAAGTGTCTTTCCCGCAATAAAACTTCGCCGTTGTTTATGTTTACGGGAATTTTCTGATATAATGTTTGGAATGAAATGCTTACGTGGGGATTCTCAAAGGCTAAAATATGAGTCGCATAATTCATAGTGGCATGGAATCTCTGTAAATCGTCATTTCCTAGTAGGATATCAAAGTGCTGACTAAAGTCGGCGATTTTTATGTCGAATGTTTGTGGAATTCCATATTCTAGGAATAGTGGCGTCTTAATATTTAATTCATGCTTGGAAGTAATTTTTATTGACGTTAGCGAAAAAGGCTTCCGATAAATATGTTTTTTATCAAATAGTTTGAGAGCTCGCGGATTTAAAACTGAATGGGAACCTTCGGTGTCGATCAAAATGCGTAGATGTGTTTTGGGTGTGACGAAGCAGGTCGACCCTGGGGAACTTTCGATATTATGTAGGTTTATACAGGGGGTGGATGATCGTCTAACGGGATGGCTTGAAAATCCTGATGATTTTCATCATGCAAATCGGGCTCTTGTTCGGATTCGAAATATTGGGTATCATTTGAGTCTTTGTACAAATTGTGGCTTCTATTAGTTGTAATTGTCATGGGCTGATGGTTTCTGGTTGTGGTAGTTTGAACACCGCTCATTGGAGTGGCAAAATTTGGTTGGGGTCGAGGAGCTTTATATTTATTTAATCTTTGTTGGGTATTTTTCGGAACATTGTTTCGTTGGAAGGATTGGTTTTGTTCGTAAGAACTGAAATTTTGTCTCTGAGGAAAATTGTAGTTCTGTTGTGGAGTGAAGTTAAAGTTGGGCTCTGTGTTGTGTAAAGGTGTGTTGTGAGTCGAAGGTCTCACATAATTTGAATGCGTGGGTTGGAAGTTTGTCGATCTTTGAGTATTGGAAGATTGATAGGGTTTATTTTTCATTGGGGGCTTTTTGTTCTGTTGGCTCTTAAGGAAGTTCATGTATTGTTGCTGATTTTTGTGAATATCGTATGCAATACATTTTTGGAGGGCTTCCTCTAGGGAATTTAGTTTAAAATGCGATAAGCATTCGCAATAAGGCTCATTGATTCCGATACAGAAGGTCTTAAGGGCAATGTTTTTAAAGTGTGGGGTTTTTAAGGTTACTGTTGCGGGAATGCCGTTTAGGGTAATGTGTTGGAGTAAGTCATTCAGATTTGTAGTTATTCTTTAATGATAATTGTCGTAGGATTCACTATGTTTTTGGACGGTGGTGGATAATTGTGTTACTTATATGTCTTCGGAACGTCTGTCTCCGTATTTAGTTAATAAGGCTGGACGAATCTCTGTTTAATTGATTTTATTAGAATAGTTTAAGAAATTTCTAGGTTCTCCTTTAATTCAAGATACGATATAGGAATTTAAGATAAACTCTTGGGACTGATTTAAATCTTGGGTGCCTAAGAAAACTATTAAATTATCTACTGCTCTAGTAAAGGTTATCTCCAGGTTAGGCTGTCTCCAGAATAGAAGTCGGGCAGGGTTGAGCAAAGGCTAGCAATATCGCTATTGGTCATCGGCATTTTGGAATGTAATTTAGATGCAGGCTTGAATTTAGAGGTTTGTAGATTAATTTTTATTTTTAATTTCAAATTATCAAATAGTAAACTTAAATTTTCGATATTATTTTGGGAAATATCATTCAATGTACTTATAAAATATACGCAAACATGCAAAAATTTAAATGCAAATATATATAAAAAAATTCGTTGAAGTAAAAATGTTTTAAATAATATAAATTCAATAAATAATAAATAATAAATTCAATGTAAATGTTTAAAAATTCAATAAAAATAATTGAACAAATTCCCCTCGTTGGCTCAGTGAAGATGTTCGTTCTGTTGTAATGGAAACACCAAATAATAGTAGCAGAGTTTATTGTTGAGACGTACACTATAGGTGTAGACCCGGGATTACTTTGAGTAGAGACTGGTCAAGTTGATCGTTGAAGACTATATGTTCGTTGAGTGAATATTGATTGAATGCTTCTCTAGTCAAGAGATATTAGTTTTATATAAATTCTATTTGGGTCAATATTTTTCGCGTACCTAGCGTGATATGTGTATTTAATTTATGTAAATTGTTTAACTTTGTCAGTACTTTTGACTGATGTCCAAATTATTATTTATAATTGACCAAATGTGTATGTAACCTAATTAACTACGTGTGTGTATTTAATAACAAATAGATTCATTCGGTCTACTGGGTGATAAAATTATACTGTCCAATTTCGGATATGAATTCTGAAGATTTAATATTGGACATACTGCGGAATCGGGCAATCTGGCCCAAGTGTCAATACTCAAAGTTTACATATAAGTATTACATAACATAGTAAAATTCAAACATGATAAATTATAAATAGTTTAAGAATAATCAAAATCTTCCAACCGTACCCTAGCTATCAATGTCCGACTCTATCTTTAGATTAAAATTAGGGCAATTGGATGAAAATGTGGAAAGTGGGATGTCAACTTGGGAAGTCGACCGTACATTGTTGTGCCGATTACTAACTAATACAGGTACTTCCTGTTCGTTAGTCTGAGTTTGTGGATTCCCTATCTAATGCTTCAATGTTACTGTAGGCTTCGTCATTGACTCCAAATACTGAGGTTAATATTGTTCCTAATATTCCTCTTCTTTCCCTTCCTTTTATTTCTACTGTCAGCCCCTCGCTTACTGACTCCGCCTTTCTTTGTCCTTCCTCCAATTTCTCTATTATATCCTTACAATTCACGATTTTTATCTCATGACACAGTTCTCGTACGCCTTGTATCATATTTCCTATTAGTTGGTGCTCTGTTCGAATTCTTCCTTTTTCGAGTCACACCTTTATTCGAAATGTTCCCCGGTCTATGACGACCTCTCCAAGGTCTTCTGTGAAAAATCCTGGTACCGGATTATATATTTTATACGGTTCTGCCTTTATGGGTTTTAACATCGTTAAAAACATTATAGCTACTAGTATTTTCTTCCATCTTAGTGCTGCTGCCTTTTTCGGCTTTTCCTGTTTCTCTTCTTCCAGTCGTATTAGCTTATGTATGGGTCTTTTAGTCAGTTTCCCGTTTGCCTTTCTCACTGTTACTACTCTGGTTAATCCCTCCGCTCCAGGGTGTGTTTCTGTTACCCTCGCTAATGGCCATCTGCCTGGAGGTGTATCCTCTTCTTTAATTATAACTATTTCTTCTTCTTTTATGTTAGGGTGCGCCTTATGCCATCTATTTCTCTGTTGTAATTGGTGCAGGTATTCCTGTTTCCAAATTTTCCAGAAGTCTCTTTTTATTTTCTCCACTAATCTCCACCTCGTCGGCATCTTCAAATAAGTCGTAAGCTCTTCTTCCCGATTTGGTGATATAATTTCTCTCCCTATAAGGAAGTGAGCTGGTGTCAGGGCTATTTTCCCTTCAGGGTCTTCTGATGACCCACATAATGGTCTTGAGTTCATACATGCTTCTATTTGTGCCAGCACCGTACTCAATTCTTCATATGTTAGAACTGTTTCCCCGATGATTCTTTTCAAGTGATATTTCATTATTCGCACTGCGCTCTCCCATAATCCTCCGAAATGTGGTGCATATGCAGGTATGACATGCCACTGAGTACCTAGTGCCAGTAATCCTTGTTTTATCTCGTCATCTATTTTTTGATTTTCTTTTTTCAACAAATTTGCTGTTCCTACGAATGTGGTTCCGTTATCGCTGTATACGTTGTTGCACTGTCCTCTGCGTGCCGTAAATCTCTTGAACGCTGCGATGAAAGCATCCGTAGACATATCGCTTACTACCTCAAGGTGTACTGCCTTCGTTGACAGACACACAAATACTGAGATGTAGCCCTTATAGCTCCTCTGTCCTCTGCCTCTCGTGGTACTTATTTTTATTGGCCCGGCATAATCTATCCCTGTGTTAGCAAAGGGATGACTCGGGTTCACTCTGTCTTTCGGTAGATCTCCCATTAATTGTTGTGCTGCTTGGCTTTTATACCTCCTGCACCTTAAACATTTTGCTAGATGATCTTTCACGGTTCTTCTGCCGTTGATTATCCAGTATTTCCTTTTTATGTACTGTAGTGTTTGTTGTAATCCGCTATGTAGATTTCTTGCGTGACTATCTGTTATAAGTAACTTTGTTAATGCACTATCCTTTGGCAAAATTATCGGATGTTTTTCTCCGTACTTTAGATTCGTGTGTCTCAGTCTTCCGGTGACTCTTAGAATTCCTTGTCTATCCAGGAATGGTACCAATGACGCTAATTTATTTTTCTTGTCTAATTGCTGTTTCTTCTCCAGCTTATTTATTTCTGGTTTGAAGTAGGCGTGCTGTGTGTGCTTTATCACCTTTAATAGAGTTTCCTCTAATTCTTGGACTGTAAGCTGACTTTGTCCATTGTCCTTCTTTTTTCTGCATTTGTCTGCAAATCTCCTACAATATGAAAGTACTCTTCTCATTCTTTCTAAATTTGAGAATCTCTCGCATATGTCCTCCTTTATCGTTGTCGTGTGCACCGTTATTTTCGTTTTGACTTCCTCCTCATTTGTCTCTGGTATTTCTTCTGATTCCTGAGTTAAAGTTTTGTTACTAGTCAGCCAAGTTGGTCCCTTCCACCATAGCTCTGCTTCTAATAATTCTGATGCGGTACTTCCACGTGAGAGGATGTCCGCTGGATTTTCCTTTGTATCTACCTTATGCCAATTCTTCGGTCCTATAACGCGTCTTATTTCCTCTACTCTGTTGGCGACGAACATTTTCCACCTTTTTGATGATCCCCTTATCCAAGCCAGGGTTATCGTTGAGTCCGACCATGCATATACCTCAATGTTTTCCCTGTTCAATGCTTGTAGGGTTTTCTTCATTAAATTTGCTAGTAGTACCGCGGCACACAGCTCGAGCCTCGGTAACGTCGTTTTCCCTTTCAATGGTGCGACTTTCGATTTTGCTATCAGTAGATTCGTTTTAATTTCTGGGCCTAATACCCTTGAGTAGATTACCGCTCCATATCCTTTCATAGACGCATCTGCAAATCCATGCAGTTCTACTCTGTTTATCTTGCTTAAGTTGTTCCACCTGGGCAATGTTATTTTCTCCAGATTTACTAATTGCGCCTGGTATGTATTCCACCTGCTTTGTTGGTTGCTAGTTAATTCTTTATCCCAACTGGTCTTTTGCTCCCATAATTCCTGTATGAACATTTTCGCCTGAATTACTACAGGTGCTATCCATCCCAGTGGGTCGTATAGTTTTGCTACTTCTGACAGTACGTGTCTTTTCGTTATTTTCTTTGCCGTCGTTATCCCTATTTTGAATGTGATTATATCCTCTTTAGGTGACCAGTGTATTCCTAACGTTTTCCGTACTTCTTCTTGTTTGAATGCCTTCGAGTCTACGTTCCTCATATCCTCCGGTACGTTCTCCATTATTTTTTCTTCGTTGCTCAACCATTTTCTAAGAGTGAAACCTCCTTTTCTGAACAGTTGTATTAATTCCTTTTGGGCTGTTTCTGCTTCCTGCACTGTCTCAGCTCCTCCTAGTATATCGTCTACATACATGTTTTCTTTTACAATTTTCGATGCCAACGGGAACCTCGCTCCTTCGTCTTCTTGTAATTGTTGTATTGTTCTTAACGCTAAAAAGGGTGCTGCGGCCGTGCCGTATGTCACCGTCGTTAAGTTATACTCTTGTATGTGGTCCTTTGTGTCCTTTCTCCACAAAATTTTTTGATATTTTTGGTCTTCTTCTGCCATTCTGATTTGTCTAAACATTTTTTCCAGATCCGCTGAGTATGCTACCTTATTGGATCTCCATCGTAATAGTATATTTGTCAAGTCTTGTTGTAATTTCGGCCCTGTGTGCATAATATCATTCAGGCTTACTGCCGATGAGCTTTTGCTTGATGCGTCAAACACGGCTCTTATTTTCGTTGTAGTACTGTCCTCTTTTCTCACTGGATGATGAGGTAAGTAGTACCCATCTCCCTGGTTTTCTGCTATTACCATATGACCTTGGTTTTCATAATCTTCCATGAATTGTCTGTAATTCGCTTCTAACTGTTTGTCTTTTGCAAACTTCCTTTCTAGTTGCATCAATCTGGCGAATGCTTGCTGTTTAGATTCTCCTAACTTTGCGACGTCTTCCCTAAACGGAATTTTTACTTCGTATCTCCCTTCTTCATTCCTTTTTACAGTCTGTCGATACAGTTCTTCACATTCTTGTTCTTCCACTGAGAAACTTGTATCCTGATTTACTTCTTCTAATTCCCAGAAGTTCTTTATTTGTACGTCCATTTCTTGTCTTGATATCATACAGCATACTTCTGCTTTTATATTCTCCCTTTCTCGTGCTATTCCCGAAACTATCCATCCTAGTTTGGTGTTTTGACTCAGGAGTCCATTACTTATTCTGTGCATCCCTTCTGTCAATATGTAACTGTATTCTTTTACTCCTAGTAGTAAGTCTATCTTCCCTACCTTGTAATATCTTGGATCTGCCAGTATTGCATTTTTCTCGTTATAGTCCGGTAGAATTATATCCTTTTCCGGTAAATTCCTTGTTATCTTCGGTAGTACTAGTGCTTCTATTTCCATCTCGAAGTCACTTTCGTAATGAGTTTCGATTAAAAGTTTCATACTCCAGTTGGCTGTTTTTTCTCCTGACGAGCCTATCCCGGATATGGTCGCCTGTATGGGCTTCCTTGTTGTTCCTAGCGTCGTCGCAGCTTGTTCCGTTATAAATGCGCATTGTGACCCTTGGTCGATTAGTGCTCTCATTATGTGTGAATCTCCTTTCGCATCTCTTATGCGTACCACAGCTGTCGCTAGTAATGCTTCACCTTCCTTATGGCTTGCACAGTTTACTGAATTCTGCCCTCTTTGCTGGTCGTTGCTATTCCTAGGCCCATTGGTATCTTGTGTATTTTCTCGCCTTCCGTTATTTTGTTCTCTGGCGTTGTATGGATTATTATTTCCTCCTCTGTACCTATCAGCTTGGTACCCGTTTCTTCTATTGTTTGAATCTCTTCCATTTCTTTCTTGTGTTTGTTCTCGTTTCGTTTCATTGGAGTTTCTTTTGTTGCTTGTGTTTCCTTTTTCATAATGCAACATATGGTGGTGGTCTCCGCCACAGTGTCTGCACCTATATTGTGAATAACATTGTTTTTCTTTTTTATGTGCTAGGCAGTTTGTACACAATCCTTTTTCTTTTATCATCCTGTTCCGGTCTCTTACATTGAGTTCCTGAAATTCTCTGCAGTTCGGTACTCCGTGATCTCCGTTGCATATCACGCAATGTGGTCTTGGTTTCCTAAGAGATCCTCCTTGCTTCTCTTGTCTTTTTTCTGACTCCAGCAGTTCCAGTGTCTGAAATCTTCGCTGTAGGAATGTTTGTGTCGATTTGTACGTCGGTATCTCTCTACTGTCTCCAATGTGGTTTTCGTACAGCCTCCTAGTTTCATTGTCCCATTTCGTTATGATAATTCGGGCTATCAATGGGCTCCACGCTTCCGTGTCTGTTCCTAACCCTCCTATGGCTTCCAGACTTTCGTGGAAGGTGTCATGTAGTGATTTCAATGCTCTAGCAGAAGATTCCTTTACTTCCTGCGCTAGTAGCATCCTGTCTATTAATTTAAACAATATCATCCTTGGGTTCTCATACCTATCTTTTAGCATGTTCCAGGCCACTTCGTAGTTGGCCTCGGATATGTTTAAGTGTTGTATCATTCTGTTGGCTTCCCCTCTTACTTGAGTTTTTAGGTACTGCATTTTTTCTGCGTTTGATAACTGGTCGTTTTCATGTATTACTTTAGTAAACAGATCGTGGAAAGTTCTCTACGTTTCATATCTGCCTTCATACACAGGGATTTTTACCTGCGGCAATGTCACACCGTCCCTCCTCTGTGTGCTTTCTGGCCGTTGCATTCCTGGCCTTATTTTCTTTAAAACTTCCCTGACTTTCCTCTTTAGATGATTTATTCTCTCTACTTCTCCAATATCTGTAGCGTCCAGTTCCTCATTTACTGCTGCTTCAATCATTAGTGTATTCACCTTTTCCATGTATTCTCTTAACTCTGACTGCAATTCTTCATCCTCCTGCAAGTCTTGTTCATTTTCTGGCCGTAATAATTCCTCGATTCTTTGTTTTCTTATCTGTATCTCCTTTACTTTCGGTGCTTTTCCTCTTTTCAGCACCCTTCCATATTCTTCCAACAGGGTTTTCCCCTCAATGTATGTCTTAAATACCTGATCATAGTATTTTGTTTCAAAATATTTTTCTTTCGTTATACCCCCTTCTAGCAGCTTTTCGTGGTTATTTAAAAATTTTGCCCAATATTCTTCTAATTTTTCCTGTCTATCCCGGATGTATTGTTGATTTTTCCGAGATTGGGAATCCTTTTTTGTATTTGAAACGAGTTTCACTATTTCTGTTCCTATTTCCGCTTGCTTAACGTATAGACTCTCCATGATTATTTTAAAAATTTTTACATTCAGCGGTAAATATATTAGACAATACTAAATGTACGTTATGTATTAAATAAGTATACCTGTATTATAACACTTTCTTTTCTATCGGAATGTGCAATTTAGCGAAATATGAGTTTGACCTTGCCTGCTGTGCTATTCTTTGCATTGAGGTAGGTCAAGATGTAATCCACACACTCTTATAATGATATATATACATATATATATATTGTTATCAAAATAAATGAAATTATTTGCTACGTAATTATTTTAATTTTTCGAAATAAAATATTTAATTGTAATTAAAAGCAAGCTATATGTATGAACGTTTCTTTTTTCAAATTGTCATACAAAATTACTGTTTAGTTAATTATAGTTGTGAATGACGTTTATTTTTGTTTTATCAATTCTCTGTATTATTTAAATGGTATGCATTCTAAAGTACATTATTATACGATTGATAGAGTGGAGATTGTTGTTCTAAATTGTTAAATTGTAATAAAAAAAAACTTGTTAAATTGTAAGATTGTAAAAGTTGGAAGATTTTGTAATTATTCAAAAACTTACGGTTTTTTGTGTTCTTAGACGTTGAGGATCCCTCGCTTCTGGTGGGTTCTGCAATCGGTCCTGTCCTTTGGCTGCTCTGCGGCTCTAGTATGGCTCTCGGCTTTGGTACTGCTCTCGGCTCTAGTATGGCTCTCGGCTTTGGTACTGCTCTCGGCTCTAGTATGGCTCTCGGCTTTGGTACTGCTCTCGGCTCTAGTCTGGCTCTCGGCTTTGGTACTGCTCTCGGCTCTAGTATGGCTCTCGGCTTTGGTACTGCTCTCGGCTCTAGTATGGCTCTCGGCTTTGGTACTGCTCTCGGCTCTGGTACCGCTCTCGGCTCTAGTATGGCTCTCGGCTTTGGTACCGCTCTCGGCTCTAATATGGCTCTTGGCTTTGGTACTGCTCTCGTTCTCCCGGGTCTAGTGGTCTCTCTCTGCTACTGAGGGTGTTGCTGGCGTGGACTGTATAGGCTCTCTCAAGCTTCCTTGAAGTATTCTGTTTCTCGATAGGACCATGAACAATTTCCCCTCGTTGGCTCAGTGAAGATGTTCGTTCTGTTGTAATGGAAACACCAAATAATAGTAGCAGAGTTTATTGTTGAGACGTACACTATGGGTGTAGACCCGGGATTACTTTGAGTAGAGACTGGTCAAGTTGATCGTTGAAGACTATATGTTCGTTGAGTGAATATTGATTGAATGCTTCTCTAGTCAAGAGATATTAGTTTTATATAAATTCTATTTGGGTCAATATTTTTCGCGTACCTAGCGTGATATGTGTATTTAATTTATGTAAATTGTTTAACTTTGTCAGTACTTTTGACTGATGTCCAAATTATTATTTATAATTGACCAAATGTGTATGTAACCTAATTAACTACGTGTGTGTATTTAATAACAAATAGATTCATTCGGTCTACTGGGTGATAAAATTATACTGTCCAATTTCGGATATGAATTCTGAAGATTTGATATTGGACAATAATAAATGCTCACCAACAATGGTAAAGAAAGGAAAAACTTACGCATAGATGACCGTGTTTGATTTTCAATACATTTTTCTCTTTTACCAGGTTCTTCAGGATTTCATCAAACTAATGTAGACCAGGAAACGACGAAGTTTCTGTATGAAATATCATGTGGTTCGCAGCGCCAGAAATGTTTCTTCAACGTTAAGTTTCCCAAAAAAAATCTTTATTTCGAAATTAAAAGTTTACAATTTTGAGAAATACTACAAACTACTACATTTAATGATTTAAACTTGACTATTGAAACACAATAGTAATAAAAATATTGATTTCTTCCTATTTATAACATCGGACATCGGAATATGCTGATTCTTAATAGTAGGGGAGCTTATGGTTACATTTATATATATATATATATATATATATATATATATATATATATATATATATATATATATATATATATATATATATATATATATATATATTTCTAAAGTCTTTAACTAGTGAATTCAGAGGTTTAATCGGTCATTCAGGTTGGCAAATAAAAAAAGAAGTCAACTACTTCATAAGTTTATCGAAGACGTTTCGCTTTATATTTCTAAAGCTTCATCAGTTCTCTAAAATATAACAGATGACATAGAGTTTATAAGAAATACAGATGTTTATAGTTCATAACTTACAACTCAATATGTAGTATATTATCGATGTTATTATATCTACTGTAAACTTTACTCATTATTTAAAACTAACTTAACAAAAAAAAACAAAAAACAAAAAACACAAAAACTCTGCAGAAAATAATAATCATCATATGGTTCTCCACTGAAGGCAAACAAAGCTCTGATTTATTGCAATCTATGTAAACAACGTGACGCGATACCGAAAATTTTTTAAGGGCCATATGTCACTAAATTCCAATTGTTTGAGACAATTATGAACTTCTACAGGGGTCATTGCATGAGTAGTTGGACGGGTGAATTTGTATGGCGGAAATATTTGATATATTATTTTTAATTTATGTTTTAATGAAACTTGGAAATAGGGGATGATTGTGTTATTATTTTGAATGGGAAATAAGCCAAATTTTAACTTAAGAATAGGTGTTATTTATTTCGTAAGATGAGAGAGTGGTAAACCTGGCTCAAATTGTCGATGTCGGTTCTTTTGTTTATTGCCGATGAGTTCTTGAGGATCTCACACATTTCAATAAAGAAGCGTTTCTGATGGTTACTTTATTTCGCCAGTATTTTGGTATTTGTGAAGTCAATGTGATGTTTGGTGGAAATGGCGCGTTGTGCAAGGGCACAAGAGGGTTTGGAAAGTCTAATGTCGCTTTTGTGTGAAGTTATACCCCTAGAAGAGACCGACTGGTCTGGCCAATGTAGCAGGAGTTGCATTCTGAACAGGGTATCTGATAGACAACATTAGTGTGCTCTAACGAGCTTAGTGGAGTTTTAGACTTGAAGAATAACTTTCCAATGGTTTTAGTATTTTTTAGGGATATTTTGATGGATAAGTTTTTGAATAGTTTAGTAAGCTTGTTCGTAATTTGTGGGACATAGGGAAGAGAAGCATATTTTGTGGCTGGTTTTGGGGTTAACGGGGAAATGTTCGTCTGTATGCTATTGGATATGGAGGCTAGTATTGCACCGTTAGGTATTTCCGAAATAGAATGACCATAGCTTTTACAGAAAAGATATCTGTTGATGATGGATATGGGGTAAGAGTTATCAATGAGAATGGATTTAAGTAAATCCAAAGATTCCTTCTTGTACCGCGTATGGGTCAACGTGTGTACTCTAAAGCTAAGAGCTTGTACAAGGTTATGTTTGTATCTTATTGGGTGTGTAGAGTGGTAATTTAATAACCGGTTGCTCGCCATGTCTTTCCTGTCCACGTAGTGCCCAATGTGTTACTATGTGTGCGTATGATTCGCATATCCAAAAACGGTATGCTGTTATCAACCTCCAGTTCACATGTAAATTGAAGGTGAGGATCAACGCTATTGAAGACTGATAAGGTGCTTAAAATCTTATCAGGTGTTGTTGCTAGGATCAAGTCGTCGACATAACGCTTTACAAAGGGAACCCGGAAATATAACTTACTGATACTCTCATTGATAAGGTCGTCGAGTACGAAATTAATTAGAATGGGGGAAATGGACGATCCCATGGGAGTTCCAAAGATTTGACGATAATATTTGTCATTAAATATTAGATAATGGGTGTCAAACGTCAGTTTTAATAATTCCGAGAATGTTTCCCGTGATACTGGACTGTGTGGTTGGATTACATCCCAATGGTTCCGGAGTGACGTGACGACGCTAGAGAGTGGGAGATTAGAAAACATATTAGATCGAAGCTTACTAAGACGTATTCTCTTGATAACTGATAATTATTGATAAATTTACTGAACTGGAAAGAGTCTACTATGTTGAAATCGTTCTTATAGTAGTATGCTTGTGAAAGAATGTCCGTTAGAAATTGAGCTACATTAGTGTTAGGAGAGTGTATTGACGATAGTATAGGATGCATACTCAGTTGGGGCTTATGGATTTTAGGAAGACAATAGAACCTAGGGGCATTGCCATTATAGTTATGGAGGGATTTGGCTAGTTTATCATCGACGATTTTTTTAGTTCAGTGATGAATTTATTTATTTTATTTGTATACGTTGAGGTGGGATTTCGAAAAAGTGGCTGATAATATTTATTATCATCTAGAAGTTGTTGGCTCAGGTTTAAGTACTGCTCTCTCATCCTTAAACTAAACTAAAAAATAATAGACAATCCTCACTTGTCAAAGAAACTAAAAAACGTGAAGTGGTTTAAAAACTAAAAAGTCCTCTATTCAAACTTGTTTATAATAACAAATTTAATAATATGTTAAAGTTTTTTTAATATACCCTAAAACTGAAAGCGCAAAGAATCGATCGCAAGCTACAAAATACTTGTAGAGTCATACTGTTTGGACAAGTACAGTTGTTACGCTTACATAATCGCTTTCTGTAATAAACAAATTGAATAAATTGTAAAATATTTTTTGATTTGCTATAGACAACATTAATACCAATATGATAACTGCAACAAAGGATTACAGAGTCTTGCAAGTTAAAAAGAAACTATACTATTTAAATAAATATGGGAAAGATATTAGATTATGTTGGATTCCTGGACATAATGATATCAAGGGATTTGAAATAGCTGACAAACTGGCAAAGATTGGGGCTGAATTAAATATTCCTGCTAAAATTCGATTAAGTAACTTGGATATCATGCCATTATTAAAAAATAAAATATGTTCTATGCATCAAAATAATTGGTTAAATTCTTTTCAATATAAAGGCAAGTGGTATAACAACATACAAAATTTTTCTCCTAATAAACCATGGTTTGACACAATCCCATACATAGATAGGCGGCATATTACTACCATTATTAAAATGAGGACTGGTCATTGCCTGACAGGAGTACATTTATATAAAATCAACATTCGCGATAACCCATACTGTGAATGTGGGCAAATGGATACACTAGAACACATATTTTGGGAATGCCCAATAAACAAAATAAAAGATTATGATGTCTATCAGGAGCTGATCAAAATTAATATTAAAATCCCAATTAACATACCAATGCTTCTATGCAAGATTAACCCTAAAATTATCAAAATTCTTCTCAGATTACTACAGATTAACCATATAAAATTATAACCTTGATAATAACCTATCCAATATTAACATTTAAACCAACTATAAGAAAATAGAATTAATTACTATTTAAATGGGAATAAGTCATAATTAAAGGTTAAAATACGTTTATTGACGTTTCAATTTCCACTTCGGAAATCGTTCTCAAAATACAAACATTAGTAAATTAAACAAATTTTGTTTTTTGTTACTTAGTGAAAAATTCTTCTAATAATTTAATTTTATCTGACTCATCTATATTGACAATTCAGACATACCTTCTACATTTTAAAGTAGACGACTTTAAAATGATATTGCCAATTTTGTTGAGTTGCGTTCCTGGGACGACTTTACTTATAAGATAGTTCATTCGATTACATGAAATCAACTTTAACTTGAGAATATCCGTCAGAAAAGATCGTAACATGTAATTCGTCTTTAAAAAGACAAATATATGCCATGATGACAGTAAACTTCTCCTGTTAGTGATTCCATAGTAAATTATGAGGGAAAAACCAGGAAAAAAAACTCATAATACTATCACGACATGGTAAGTAATTGATCGTGCATTTAGTTTACCTTCAATAAACACCAAATTCCGATTTTATATGTTTGTTATTTAAAAAACATAAATGATGTATTCTCTATATGTTACTGACAATAAATTTTTTATTAAAAGGAAAATACCAGTATTGGTAAGTCAGTAACATATAGAGAATACATCATTTATGTTTTTTAAATAACAAACATATAAAATCGGAATTTGGTGTTTATTGAAGGTAAACTAAATGCACGATGAAATACTTACCATGTCGGGATAGTATTATGAGGTTTTTTTCCTGGTTTTTCCCTCATAATTTACTATGGAATCACTAACAGGAGAATTTTACTGTCATCATGGCATATATTTGTCTTTTTAAAGACGAATTACATGTTATGATCTTTTCTGACGGATATTCTCAAGTTAAAGTTGATTTCATGTAATCGAATGAACTATCTTATAAGTAAAGTCGTCCCAGAAACGCAACTCAACAATATTGGCAATATCATTTTAAAGTCGTCTACTTTAAAATGTAGAAGGTATGTCTGAATTGTCAATATAGATGAGTCAGATAAAATTAAATTATTAGAAGAATTTTTCACTAAGTAACAAAAAACAAAATTTGTTTAATTTAGTAATGTTTGTATTTTTAAAATGATTTCCGAAGTGGAAATTGAAACGTCAATAAACGTATTTTAACCTTTAATTGTGGCTTATTTCCATTTAAATAGTAATTAATTTAAAATGCCACAAGAAAATAGCTTCAGAACATTAAGAAAATAGAAAACATAAATAAAATGTACATAAAATATCTATATTCACTGATAATTGATAATAGGGCATGAGATATATTTTCAGACTCACGACAGTGGCCCCCAATTGTGTTCTGTTTATTTATAGACAAGATCTAGGTAAACATTTCCGTTCAAAAGGCTTTCATCAATATGAATCGTAAGTTTTACACTTTTCATATTATTTTTAGAAAGACATTTATACAATCAATTTAGTATCTAAAACCAAATTATGATTTTTAGGGCACAAACAATTTCCATAAGGACAAGATCAACACCTGCTCAGAAATACCAAAAGCATGATGTCAAATTGATTTACAACAATGAAATATATCATCTATCTTTCTCAACAAATCAAGTCTCTCTAATGAAATGGATCTATCAGTGAACTGTTAGTGGTGTTATTATTTAGTTCTATCAGTATTAAAAGTATAGAAAACATTATTCAATCTCTTCGTGATATTTGAAAATGTCATTAATATGAAATATCCCTCTAAGTTTATTATCTGCATCTATCAACACATAACTATTTAGTCCATTCTGATTTTCGATTCTGTATGGACTTTCAAACATTGGTTGTAATTTCTTACAACGGTTTTCTCTTACATTACCCTTTTTAAGTGAACGAATTAAAACTTAATCTCCTCTTTGAAATGTGATTGGTTTTTTAATTTTTCGATTTTGTCTTCTGATATATTTTTCAGCTTTCCTCCTAATTCGGCTATTCACTTTCTGCATTACTTGTTCTAACATATCCTGATTATATTCACTAATCCATTTTCTGTTTCCTATATGGCCAAACATTAAATATTCTGGTACTTCCTCTGTATTTAAATTATGTGTATTATTTAAAAAATATTCTATTTGCCCTATGTGTTGCTGCCATGTCTCTTGTTGATCCTGGCATACTATCCTTAAATATTTTATAACTTCTTTAATATATCTTATAACTTCTTTGCCTGAGGATGTCTGATACTTGTAAAATGAATGTTGATTCCCTTTTTCTCACAAAATGCCCGAAATTTTTGGTTGTTGAAATATGTAGCGTTATCTATTATGCAATTTCTAAACGGTCCTATTTGTTCGAGAAATTGATTAATATATAATTTCAATGTCTTAACATTTGTTCTTGAGCAGGGATATAGTTTAATAAATTTTGTATATAAATCAACTATCACTAGTATATGCTTTTTTCCTGTTGAACTGGGAACTAAATTTGAGATGAAATCCATGGAAACTGTATTTAGTTTTTCATATGCAACATTAGATTTATATGTTTATATGTGTTCTGGTTTTTGAAATTCTTTTCTTTGTTTATTTGACATATTTGGCATTGGGTAGTAATTTCTTTTGCTATACTTATGTCATTCTTTGCAAAATAATTATCCCTAAATAGCATCCATAGCTTTCTTGAACCACTTGATGTGCATATAATTGTTATGTAAACTTTTCAATATTTTCCTTGCCAAAGTTCTACTTATTACATATACTTCTATGCCATTAATTATTTTATAATACACCCCATCTTTCCTAAGGACTTTTTGTTTTTCACTCAAATTGATCTGATCTCTTATGATTTTTTTTTTAGAATATAATCCAGTGCTTTCTACTAACTGATTTAATCCAATTTTTATTGTTCGCTGCCCTTTTTGTTAAGTATTTTCTAACCTTGACAAAGCATCTGCCACTATGTTGGATTTTCCAGAAATCTATTTGATTTCAAAACTGCATTCACTCAGTATTAGGCTCCAACGGTGTACTCGACTGTTTCCATATTTGTTATTTAATATAGATGTTAAAGCTTGGTGATCTGTTTCTATAGTAAATTCATTACCCAACAAATAAAATCTTAATTTTGTGACACAGTGTATGATACTTGCTAGTTCTAATTCTAAAACTGAGTAACCCTTTTCATCTGGCTTTGTAACTCTTGAAATGAATTGTATCGGGTATTCAACCTCATCATGTATTTGTAATAATACCCCTGACCATCTCTCTCTTGATGCATCTGTTCTTAAGATGAATGGCTTTGTATAGTCAGGATGGTATATTTTTAAATTTGAAAGAAAAATGTTTTTGATTTCTTGGAATGCTAGTTCTCTTCTTTGATCCCATCTCCATTTTACACCTTTCCTCAGCAGTTCAAGTAATGGAATTTCTTTTATACTTAGATCTGGTATCATCCTTTTATAATAATTAATTATTTCAATAAATCCTCTTGATCAATCTCTCTCTTGATGCATCTGTTCTTAATATGAATGGCTTTGTGTAGTCAGGATGGTATATTTTTAAATTTGATAGAAAAATGTTTTTGATTTCTTAGAATGCTAGTTCTCTTCTTTGATCCCATCTCCATTTTACACCTTTCCTCAGCAGTTCAAGTAATGGAATTTCTTTTATACTTAGATCTGGTATCATCCTTTTATAATAATTAATTATTTCAATAAATTCTCTTAAAGTTCTTAAATTGTGTGGTTGTAATAAATAATGCTTCACTTATCGTCTCGTATGGTAGATTCATTTAAAAAAAACTAGATACTCATGATTTAGTTTATTAGTTATCTAAGTACAATACTAGATAGTACTCAGTTGACTTTGACAATACTAACTTAGACCGTTCTCTTGATTCTTCATTCTTAACAATAATGATAATGCCCTAATCCCGTGATTTCCAGCTATTGAACTCACGTGGGTTTGTTGATACATTATTGTTTTTTACTTGTTTAATTTGTACACATTATTTAATAAGCTTTTGATTACATTGCAAATTTCACTAGGTTAGAGTGTGTCCTCGTTACAACGATATTTTCAATGTCGTAACCAAATAATATATTTTCGCAAATGTGTGTCACGTTATTAAAAAGATTACTTAAATCTGATGCTTAATTAAATCCCGTTACATCCCTATCCCTCAGAAGAAAAATTTTCTGAGTGCTGTTCGTTTTCAATCAATTACATGAACTGTTTTTACTCTTCCCTTCCGAAAGAAGAAAATTTTTCGTG
This sequence comes from Diabrotica undecimpunctata, assembly GCF_040954645.1. Taxonomy (NCBI): domain Eukaryota; kingdom Metazoa; phylum Arthropoda; class Insecta; order Coleoptera; family Chrysomelidae; genus Diabrotica; species Diabrotica undecimpunctata. Next base: position 79,735,421 of record NC_092810.1, on the reverse strand, counting down.
CCATCATCAACTGATTACTGTACATATATACATTATTTACATTCAGTATTTACATATACATATTTATAGAATTATATACAAATTTTTGGTAAATATTTCATTACAAAAAAAATTTTTTTTCAATTTAGTAACCTCGCCTAACCTAACATCAGCATATTATAAAGTTACCATGATTCTTTCCTTGTAATATGCTAGTTATTATCCTTTATTATGCCTTAGATTAGCTTAATATTTTACCTACGTTTTTTTAACGTTAAATCATTTAGATTATATTACATATTACCCAATTATGTTATTATGTATTATATCTTACCACCTATTATGTGGTTGATTACATATTATATCTTACCCCCTATTATGTGCACATAATATTTACAATAACCTTTACATATTTTAAATAATAAATAAAAATTTATAATAATAAAATCTTATATTAATTCTTGTATTAATTCTTGCATTAATTCTTGCATTAATTCTTGCATTAATTCTTGGTACCAAGTAATAGTTCTGTTTTCACTTTTCATATACACTATTAATAACTTTGACATCTTACAATAAAGTTTTGTTGTTTTATTCATTTATTCATTTATCCCTATCTCTTTTGTTTAACTACTACTATACAGTCTAACATTTTTCTTTTTGTTATACACATTTTAAATATATATATTGTACGAACTTAAAACTATATTTACACATTATATTCATTTAAATATATTTTTATATATTATTTGCATTCAAAAGTACATGTATATATTACGGCTATATTCATTGACTCTAATTGTAGCAAAGTATTGTTTCCTTAATTATTCTAGCTATAAACTCTGTGCCTTGGTCTGCTATTATTTTTCTGGGTACTCCATACCTCAAGATAAATTTTTCTACCAATGATTTGGCTACTGTTTTGGCTTATTTTATTTTCTATTACATATTCTTCTACGTACTTGCTTAATTCGCATTGTACGTCAATATATCTGTTTCCATTTTTAGGCCAGGGAAATACAAAAAAAGTACCCTGTTTTTGACACTCGTCCGGCCAGGGAAACGATAGTTGTTTTTAGTAGTATGGACCTCTGTAACAAAAACCTATATGTTTCTTGCAGTCGATTTTTTGGACTTAATTAGTTATTAACAAATTAAGGTCAAAAAACAGAAAAATTTTGCTTTTTTCGTCTAGCGGCAAAAAGTGAAGCATTTTAAACAAATTTTACAAGAGAAGAAACTTTTAAGTCATATAAAAACCTTCAAAATGGCGTTTACTAAATGTTTCTATCCTTATTTGTTGCTTAGGAAATTGAAAAATAGGTCAAAAATTTCGGTTTTTTATAAATTTTAATAACTTTTTTGAAAATAAACTTATAACATTTATATTTCATAGAATGCTGTGGCTATGAGTGCTTAAAATATTGTTAAAATTTCAAAGTGATCGGTCAAATAGTTTAAGAGTTATTTTATTTGTTTATCCCAAATTAATTTTTTTTGCAACAATATAAGTCAGAAAATTATATAGTTTTAGTAATTGTAATGAAAGTTTCTTGAAGAAGAAGACTTGTTCTATTATTAACATTAAAAAAAAATTAAGAAAATTAATTTTAAATATTGCAAAATAATTTTGCAAAAACATGTCGATTTTTTGCTTATAAACAATTAGAATAAAAATTTTGAATAAAATCCTTTGTATAAAGGTATATAAAAAACCCAGATGGGCTATGTTAAATTGGCAAAACGTTTTCGGAATAAGTATTCCATCATCAGTACCAAGTTAATACATGGATGTAGCCACTAAATATGGGGTTACAAACCCTTTAAAAATTGCTAATTGAAATTTAGTTTACATAATGTCTGTTTTACAATTTAGATGGTAAAGTTACCGTTGGATTGGTAACATGGTGACATATGACTCTGCAATAAGTTGCAAGTCCTGAGACGGTATGTCTACGAGGACTTCAATAAAGCAACACTTCAGTTGCTTTATTGAAGTCCTCGTAGACATACCGTCTCAGGACTTGCAACTTATTGCAGAGTCATATGTCACCATGTTACCAATCCAACGGTAACTTTACCATCTAAATTGTAAAACAGACATTATGTAAACTAAATTTCAATTAGCAATTTTTAAAGGGTTTGTAACCCCATATTTAGTGGCTACATCCATGTATTAACTTGGTACTGATGATGGAATACTTATTCCGAAAACGTTTTGCCAATTTAACATAGCCCATCTGGGTTTTTTATATACCTTTATACAAAGGATTGTATTCAAAATTTTTAATATATGGTATACAGCCAAACACAGGAACTTAGTTTCCTTGTGAATTAGAATAACTTTTTAGCCATTGCCTGAAAGAACATTATTTTTTTATATTTAAAAAGCCTAAATTTTTTTACAAATTTAAAAGAAAAAAAATTTGTCCTAAAATAATTTGGGACAAAGTTAGCCTCTTTTTTTATTTAATTCATAGCAGCTTTGTTTATAACAATTAAGAAATCTCAGTAGATCTGTTATAGTAAGAATTACAAAAAAAAAGTTGTTGACAAAAATTATAGGCAGCTTTAAACTCCACATTTTAAAATTAGTTACAATCTTACAGGGTGTTCCATAAGATGGTGGCAGACCAAACTTATGTTTTTTTTAAATAGAACGCCCTGTATTTTATTTTAAATTTAAAATCTGCTTTACTTCCACATCACAACAATGTAAAGTTTTATTATGTTATACCAGGTATTTAAAAAGTTATAACCAATATTATCTGAAAATCGTATCAAGTTTAACTCCCTGTATAATTACAAAGAAGTATAGGAACATTGATCTATTGCAACCATAGTTTTTTAATAATTGTTAAAACTTATAAAACATATTTGTTTTTATAATATTCGTTAAATCAAATACAGGGTAAGGCAAAATGCAAGTACAGTATTTTCTTGGTAATTTTAAATAGAATACCCTGTATTTTATATCACTATCAAAAAGTACTAATATCGTACTTCAAATTTTATAAAGTATTCCCTATACCTAAAGTTATCAGTTTTCTAGATATTTTTATTTTTCTATCAAAGTATTAATTTGGTAGATATTTTAACGTTTACCAATAATAATTATCAAATATAATTATTAATTCAGTAACGAAATAGCGACACATAAAAGAAAACAATTTATTTGAAATAAAATTTATAAAAAATAACAGACGGAATATTAAAAAAAAAACAATAACAACACATAGAAAACTAAAAAACAACAGTAATTTTAACTTATCTTACTTAAGTAAGGAGAAAGTCATTCTGACAACTGTCAAAGTTATTATAATTTTTAAGATCTCTTCTAAAAAATATTGAATTTTGGCGGTTTTTTAGTAGATACTGTGTTGTAATCAATTTCCTCTGGTAATTATCGCAAATTAAAATTATTATCTTTGAAAAACTTGATTTGGAAAAAGTATATATTTGTCAAATTAGCATTCGAAGCGGATTGATCGTTCTCAGTGTGAGATCGGTTTCAGTGTGTTCAAAATATTAAAATTTTAAAATGGAAATAAATACAATTATCCCATCCACCCGATCGAGGAAAGAACAATAATATTTTTAGTACTATGGATTTGGATAATGAAGAAAACAAAACACAGCTAAGTGAAAATACAAGTCCAAGTTTCATGGCTTCACAGGTATCAAAACCACAAACAAACTTTTTTCCAACTTTTCAGGTAAGCGATAATAATAGTACTAATGTAAATCAGTCGTTAATTACACATAACAAAAATAAATATACACAAGGAGATCAAGGACCATATTTTGTTTATTTACAAAATAAAGATGGAAATATTGGTAAGTTACACAAAATTGCAACAGCACGTTTAATACTAAATGCAGAACCTACAATAAAAGATAACAGTGGCGGCTGGTGACTCAAAAATTTGGTAGTTCTGCAGTATTTTTTGGTTTTTTTTTAATTCAATATCTTTTAATCGTTGTATTTTACAACGAGGCTTTTAGTTTGATATTTTACACCATATATTTATTCATTATATATCTATTAAAAAATAATGAAGAACTCACCGATTTTCTTCTTTTCAAATTGAAGATAAATCCAATTATATCAAAAATAGCAATGGTACATTATGGCACACTAGTAATTGTTTTATAGTTTATGTTTTTAGTAGAATTTTATCGATAAATACGTGAAACTAAGTAATGCAAACGAAAAAACGCTACAAACAAAATCGCCACAACAATAATTGCATTATAGGGTCTTACGAACTAACTACACACAGAGCCAAATATATTATTTTTTTTTATAAATAAGCTCGATTTGTCGATTTTTTTTTAAAGCAAACTTGTCTATAACTTTTTCATTAAAGTTTGGTATTTCTTTTATAAGTGTTTTTTCTACTGACAACATGGTTAATGCTACAAGTCGGTCTTCAGTCATGGAATTTCTCAAGAATGTTTTAATCCGTTTTAAACTCGAAAAGCACCTTTCAGCTTCTGCCGTACTCATGGGCACTGTAATTAGAATTTGAAGCAGTTTTACAGTTTCTTGAAAAGGCTCTGTTAAATTATTTTCAATTAAAAATTTTAAAAAAGGTATTGCCCCATTAATGTCTCTACAGTCTCTTCTAAAATAAATAACAGATAATTCAGTCTTCAAGCGCTCCCTATCTAAATTTGGATATGACGCGCAAGTCAGGCTTAAATTATCATCTGAAAATTATCACAATAATTATTAAATTGCTCAGGATAAAGCAATGAAGTTGCAAGTAGGTGATTTTTAAAAGCAAATCTATCATTTGCACAATTTATGATTATATCACAAACTTCGATAGATGCTCTCCGATGACCTACTGGACTGTTATCCTTCCATAACCTTTTAGTTGGTAATGGTTCAACGCATAAACTAGAACCTTGGTCAATGGTATCATCTATTGAATTTCTAACTGAATTCATGTATCTTTCGAAATCTGTCACCTTTTTATTGATTTCCAAAGGATCCGTTTTAGTCTTTTGAAGGGCATTATACAAAACGTCTACTTGTGGCATTGTGCGATGGAAAAATGTTAACCAAAAAACAAAATTTTGATCCACTAGTATTCTTCGAATGGAAGACGCTGAACTACAGACAGCTGCCTTATCAAACGATTCTTCTATTTCTTCCATACATTCGATAAAAGAAGATCGATGTTCAAACACAACATTAACAGTTCGAATATTGAAGTTCCAGCGAGTTGGAGCGCCATGAGGAATTTTCTTTTGGACGATTTTATCTAAAACTGCCACTCGAATTTTTAAAAAAGGTAGGGATTTCATTTAAATTTCCAAAAAAAAGTCTAACTTGAGAGTTTTCGGAATAAGCCTTCGACATTATTAAATTTAATTGATGCGCGTAACAGTGTACAAAATGAGCAAATGGATATTTTTCTTTGATTCTGGCTTGAACTCCTGCGTGCTGTCCACACATGACCGCTGCCCCATCATAACTCTGAGCAATTAGTTTATTATTTGAGTTTTCCAGGATAGGATCCAAAACACTGAAAATGTTTTTGCTTAAAGTATCTGCATTTAATTTTGAAGGTACCAAATATGTCCAAAATCGTTCTACCGGTGCTCCATTTCGACAATATCTAAATACTACAACCATTTGTGATTTTGCTGAAATGTCTGTAGTCTCGTCGGCCATGACAGCTAGATATGGAGATTCCCGAATTTCCTCCAAAATTTTATCCTGGCATAATTCCAACATGCAGTCCAAAATATCATTTTGAATTTCTTTAGAAATGCCCTTAAAAACCGTCGATTCTTCCAACTGTTGTGCTAAAGTTTTATCCAGTTCAGCAGTAAAATTTATGAGGCCGCGAAAAATTCCAGGATTGTCGGATGTTTGTGTCTCGTCGTGTCCCCGAAGCGCCAATTCGAAAACACTACAAAATTTTATGCAGTCTGTAATTTTTGAGAGAACATACCTATTTTTTGTTACAGCTTCATTGAATTTTTGAATATTTATCCAGTATGCAGAATCTAACTGTTTCTTAATATTCACGGAGCCTAATAAAGCATATTCCATTTGATTGTGCAAATGATGCTTAGAAGTTTCGTGCTTTTTTATTTTATCACTTAAATGTACTAAGTCTGTTACACCAACTTGCGTCCATGACTTATAACCTCCAAAGAGTACACAAGGAAAACAGAAAAGAGCGTTTTTTCTGTTGCAGCCACATATCCAACTATTTCTCGTAAAAATATCGCAAATAAATTGTCGTTTGTAATTTTTCCCTCGGCTTGATCCTTCTTTTACGATTTTAATATCCGGCAAAGGACGTCCTTTGCATTTTAATTCTAGTTTTTCGTCATAAGAATATTTAAAGAATCTCTTAACATTAATCAAATTATAAATAACATCCATCCTGAACAGCACTTTTATTCTCATATACTTAATATAAATACCGAATTACGTGCAGGACAACTTATTTTAACAGTCGTCGCGTCGCGATCACCGATTATTTAAAATTACAATAAACGTAGGTTTGTACACACTAGTTCGAACTGCGACAAATGCAGCTCAAATATTGCTTTCAGTCGTCGCCTGAAAAGTGTGGGCGAGGGGTTGAGCGGGTGTTATCGGGGATATCTTTAACAGTTCACAGCTCGGAGTAGCACCGGTCCGGTCAAATAAGTGGGACTTGCTGTCGCCATGAGATGCGACGGACGACAGATTAAAATAAAGGCGGCCATGCACGAAAACCATCTAAATGAATTTAAATTTTATAAGTAGTGATATTTTTTATTTAATTTTTAAAGTAATTTTGTTTGGATTATTTTGGTGGTTCTGCAGCTCCGCAGCACTTATATACCAACCGCCACTGAAAGATAATATAGTTAATATTAGCGTCATTGGTAGAAATAAAGTTAGAATTGAATGTAACTCCTATAAAAGTGCAAATATCTTAATAGAAAGTAAAAACCTATTAGACAAAAATTATGACTTATACATTCCAAACTTTTTAGTTTAAAAAAGTGTTGTAATTAAAGGAATCGATAAAGGTATTTCAGAAAACGAATTAAAAGACATTATTGTTTGTAGATACGGTAATTTTAAGGTATTAAATGTAAAAAGAATGAAAAGAAAATCAAACGACGAGTTGATAGAGACGGGTACTATAGTGGTGTCTTTCAGAGGACAAATGATACCAAAACAAGTTTTCATTGAGAGAATGATATACCAGGTAGAACCTTATATACCTAGAGTAATACAGTGCCTCAACTGTATAAGATATGGTCATGTTACGACACAATGTAGAGGAAAAAAAAGATGCGGAAAATGTGGACAAGAACATGAATCTGAAGCATGCGACTTAACAGAGCCTACCTGTATATTTTGTTTTGGAAAACACTCAGCATTAGACCGAGCAAAATGTCCTGAATTTGAGAAACAAAAGGGTATTAAATATCTTATGGTAAACGAAAATATGGCATTTGAAGAAGCAAAATTAAAATACAATAATAGCTACACATCAGCTCTAAAAACATCAAATGTAGGTAATAGATATACAATAACAACAAAAAGAAAATGAAGCGAAGCTACACAAAATAAGTCTGTTTATCCATATTCGGAAGAACATGAAAATATCTTGACAAATCCTAGGACCTCTGAGTACCCGCCTCTACCAATTCCTAAGAACATTCCAATGTATCACAAACAAATAACACAAAATTCTCAGATAAACAAAAATCTTAGTGAAAATATATTAACAATATTTAAAAATATTCTAGGTAAAAATTTTTGGCCTACAAAAAATAAACAAATTTTGGAAGAATTTAAAGACAGTTTAGAAAAAATTTTAAATGGATCTAACAAGTAAAAAAATCTTACAATGGAACTCACGATCGATAATACACAATAAGGGACATTTTGAAAAATATATATTTGAAAATAAATTTATAGCTATATTACTGAGTGAAACTTGGTTGAAACCAAATACAAACATAAACTTTTCTGGATATAATATGTTTCGCGAAGATGGTCCAGGCGGTTATGGAGGAGTAGCAATATTAATAAAAAAAAAGATTAATTTTTGGACTAACTTAAATTTTTATAAAATAAATAATGTAATGTGTATTGCAGTACAAGTCAATTTAAAAAATAATATTCTAAATTTATACTCGGTATATGCAAAGCCTAAACTATGTGTATCAAAAAATGAGTGGGTTGGGTTCTTTAATAGTTGTAACAAACCATTTTTAGTGGGAGGAGATTTCAATTGTCATAATAAAATATGGGGATGTGATAAAACTGATCGCGAAGGAATAAATCTTTTTGAAGCCATGGAAGAATGTGGACTTAATTTCTTAAATGATGGTTCTGAAACATTAATTCGGAATTCCGTGAATAAAAGTAAATCTGCTATAGATCTAACAATTTGCTCAAGAGATATCTATTATACGTGCTATTGGCACACCGAAAATATAAGTCTGGGTTCAGATCACTATCCAGTAGTTATTGAGTTTATACATGATAGTAACGTAAATACCTATAATGATAATAATGATATAATTAGAAATAGAATTAGAAATAGAATGGGATATTAAAAAAGCGGATTGGGCAGTTTTCTCTGATCTCTTAAACAATGAAAAAAAAGATAATATAGAAGAAAATATAGAACAAGAATATCAAATATTTTACGATTCTATAAATGAAGCTAGTAAAATTAGCATCTCAGAGAAGAGAAAAATGACCAATCCAAAATTTAATAAACCATGGTGGAACAATGAATGTAGGGAGGCTATTAAACACCAAAAAGAGGCTTTTATACAATTTAAAAGAAAATCTAATCACGAAAATTATTTAAAATATCAGCAAGCGGAAGCTAATAAAAAAAGAATTATTTTAAATAGTAAAAGAGCCTCATGGAAAAATTTATGTAATAGTTTAAATAAAAATACACCTATTAGTAAAATATGGAGTGAGATTAGAAAATTAAAAAATGCCTATAAGCCACCTAATAATCCAATAGTAGAAAATGATTGGACCGAACTATTCTTTAACAAAATTGCGAGACCTTGGGTCATCGAGAAGGAAATTACATATACAACGAACAATGCAACGAATGCAATCACCGAAGACAGTACATTTCTAACACAAATATTTAATTTGGAAGAACTTAAAAATTGTTTAAAAAATAACGACAACTCAGCTCCAGGAAAGGACAGTATTCACTATAGTATGCTATATAATTTACCTATTCAAAAACAAATACAATTTCTGAATATAATAAATCATATATGGGTAAGCATGGAATTTCCAAACTCTTGGAAAGGATATATTATAGTCCCAATTCTCAAACAACATAAACCCTCAGATTGTCCAGATTCATACAGAGGCATTTCGCTATCGTCATGTATCTTAAAAACGTTAGAAAGAATGATTAAACAAAGATTAGAATTTTGGTTGGAGAAAAATTCCCTACTCTCTACAACGCAATTTGGATTCAGGAAATCATGCTCAACAATGGTAAACTTATCACACTTGATACTGGATGTCTATAACTCATTTTCTAAGAATAAATCAGTCGTGGCTACATTTGTAGACGTAGAAAATGCCTATGATAATGTTAATTTATTAATACTATATCAACAAATGAAGAAAATAGGAATCCCAGATATACTGTGCTGGAAAATTTATAAACTGTGCAGTAATAGAGTTTTGTATAATCAAATTGAGAACAAACTAGTGGGCCCCAGGATAACAAACACTGGGATACCCCAAGGAAGTATCCTAAGCCCAATATTATATGCTATTTATACTTCGGATATTGGTAAAAGCATAGTAAATAGTAACCAAGGTAAAGTACTACAGTTTGCAGATGACATATGTATTTACGTAGACCAAGAGGAGGTAGAAAATGGTTGCAACATGATAAATGAAGTATACAATTATTTACTTGATGACTTGGATCACTTAAATTTAAATATATCTGTAAAGAAAACACAAGTTTGCATATTTTCCACAGTTTAAAGTTCAACCTAAAGTTAAGTATTTGGGGATGATACTAGATAGAAAAATGAGCTGGAAAGATCATATTGAATATGTTGTGACAAGAGCTGAAAAAGGTTATAATGCATTACGAGCAGTAAGTCACATAACTTGGGGAGCAGATGCTAATATTTCATTAATAATATACAGATCATATATAAGATCAATTTTAGACTACGGATGCATATTTTACAACCAAGCAGCCAAAACTCACCTAAAAAAAGTAGAAGTGTTATCAAATAAATGCCTTCGATTATGTATCGGAGCTTTAATAAGCACTCCGGCATCTAATTTAAGTATAGAGTGCAATGAACCACCACTGCATTTAAGAAGAAAAAGTCTATGTGAAAAGTTTATAATTAAAACCATTGCTAAAGAGAGTTTAATAGTGGATAAGTGTCAAAAACTTTTTATACATGATCTAACGAGTGAATACTGGCAGAAAAAAAACTACTTTACTACTTGTTGAAACCTACAACAACTTGCGCCAATTTAAAAATAAATTATACACATCAAGAATATCACCCATATTTCAAATATATCTAAATAGTATTCCTAATATACAGCCAATTTATATGAGAGATTACTCGAGTTTCCCGGTGAATCTAAGGAACTCTATGTTTAATACGGATATAGAAATAGTATGCCCAAAATATTACCAAATTTATACAGATGCCTCAAAAATTAACTCTAAGGTTGCTGCTGCTATATAGGACCCTAAAATACAATACAGAGAAGGAATAGGTCTAGATGCAGATACCACGGTATTTACAGGAGAACTAATAGCAATATTAAGAGCAATGCAGTACATAACAACGATCAACAATAATGATAGATTCGTGATACTTTCAGATAGCAAAAGTGCTCTAACTAAATTGGAGAAGTGGACCGAACATTACAATCATATCATTATAGAAATAATAAAAAACGTTATTGGACTTAAATCTAAAGGTAAAGAAATATCATTCTGTTGGATAAAAGCCCATTGCAATTTGAAAAATAATGAAATTGTAGACAAACTAGCAAAGAGTGCTACAGAATTAGATACTAACTATGAATATAAGTTAACACTAAATGACGCCTATGCTTATATTAATATTAATAAAATCAACAACTGGAAAGAATGGTACATTAATTCCAAAAAGGGATTGTATTATAAAACTATCCAAACAGAGATCCCATCTAAAAGCTGGTTTAGTGACTATCAAGGCAACAAGGTCTTAATATCATATATATGTAGACTTAGGTTTGGCCACTCCTTAGTTCCACAACATAAACATAAAATAGGACTGTCAGACACAAACTGTTGTGAATGTGGAGAATTAGGATCCGCAGAACATATGATATTAGATTGTAAATTAAAAAAAAAGAAATAGATTATTTTATAGATCAAATTTATATTACACAATATATAATAAAACCTTTTAATCTACAAGCTTTGATTGCTACTAAAGATAAAAGTATCTATGGGATCCTAATTAAACATATTATTAATATAAAACTAAAATTGTGAAATTTTATTGTGAAAATTAAAATATGAAAAGAAAAAAAAATAGGTACATAAAAAAAATAAAGAAAAAAAAGAATAAATAAAAAAAATTAAAAAAGAAATAACAAAAAATAAAAAAAAAAATTAAAAAAAGAATAAATAAAAAAAAATAAAAAAAAAATCAAAATAAAAAAAAATAAAAAAAAACACACAAAGAGGGCCTAAACCTCCGAGGTGTTGAACCGGGTTTATGCCCTAGCGCTGTGTAAAAAAAATAAAAAATATATATATATATATATATATATATATATATATATATATATATATATATATATATATATATATATATCTAATTTAATAGTTATTAGTAGTATTAGTATTTAGTATAGCATAAAAACAAACAAAAACGCTCACCAAAATTTATATGTAAGTACCTGTATAATATATGTGTGAATTACTATTGTAAATCATTATTATCAAATAGGTTATAAATATAATGAGTATAAGAGATATAATTATAAGAGTAATTTTAGTTCGGCTAATGGATTAAGTCCACAGTCAAAAGAAACCAACAGCACACACACACTACTTAAGTAAGGTGTTCAAAATGACCTCCCAAAACATCTGTGCATACTTGAAAGCGGTCATTGAAAGAGTTGCTTACATTACCTACTAAGCATTTATTTTGAAATGCAATTCGGATTCTATTTTTCATAATCCCTTCTTGTTGGTGGTATTTTATATACTTCGTTCTTAACGTAACCCCCGAAAAATAAGTCCATTTTATTGAATTCCGGTGACCTTGGGACAACCTTAATACTGCGGTTAAATCGATCTTTCAATTTTTCAAATGTATCTTGAGGGTTGCCGCCTATCTAAAAACCATTCTTGATAAGTTCTAGCTGATAGTAATGAATTTTTATTGCATTTCCCCAATATCTAGATCATATCTACCATTTTAATCAGTAGTAAAATTCATTATTGCTAATTTAAATTGAATTAATTACTGAATTACTAAATAAAAATTGTTGCTAATTTACGGGGTATCCCAATACTGAATTAATAAACAATAATGTCAAACTGTCAGTTTCTGACAAATCAATCATGGCCGACTCAAAATAATTATTGGTAAACGTTAAAATATCTACCAAATTAATACTTTGATAGAAAGATAAAAATATCTAGAAAACTGATAACCTTAGGTATAGGGAGTACTTTATAAAATTTGAAGTACGATATTAGTACTTTTTGATAGTGATATAAAATACAGGGTGTTCTATTTAAAATTACCAAGAAAATAATGTACTTGCATTTTGACTTACCTTGTATTTGATTTAACGAATATTATAAAAACGAATATGTTTTATAATTTTTAACAATTATTAAAAAACTATGGTTGCAATATATCAATGTTCCTATACTCCTTTTTAATTATACAGGGAATTAAACTTGATACGATTTTCAGGTAATATTGGTTAGAACTTTTTAAATCCCCGGTATAATATAATAAAACTCTACATTGTTGTGATGTGGAAGTGAAGCAGAAAAAAAACAAAAGTTTGGTCTGCCACCATCTTATGGAACAGCCTGTAAGATTGTAACTAATTTTACACCTAATCCTCACACTAATCAATCACCATGTATATATATATATATATATATATATATATATATATATATATATATATATATATATATATATATATATATATATATATATATATATATATATATATATATATATATAAAAATATATATATATATATATATTTTAAAGTAGATGACTTTAAAATTATCTTGCCAATATTACTGAGTTGCACTCTTGGGACGACTTTATTGTAGGATAGTTCATTCGATAACATGAAATTAATTCTAACTTAAAAAGAATAATAATAAAATAATAAAGAATAGACATTAGAAAAATTATTAATTCATATTATTTATTAATTATTTTAATTAATATTTCCAAAGCAATAAAATTTTTACAAACAATTGAATAGCACAATTTGTTGTTTTCATAAAATCTATTATAAATAAATTAATTACAATTTTATTAAAGAGGTATAACTTAATTACAAATATTTATGTTTTTAAATAAAAATTATATCAAATATTATAATAAAAATTAAAAAAAAAATTGAAGCAAATTAGATAGTTTATTTACCAATTTATTGAAATAATGCATATTCGTAATGTACGCAAACAGTACATACAAATTAAAAAAGGAACGTTTAAACACATAAATAAAAACCAGAGATACAGCTAACAGCTCCTTCCCCCTCCCTTCGGCTTCCGTGAGTTTCGAAGCCAGCCGATTTTAAGGACCACATTTTGAAACTTTGTGGATGAGGGCAATCTTTTTAGAATTTGGTACGTTAAAACTATAAAGTATTTTCTTTTAAATAACGCTAATTAGATTTATTAATTATTATAAACAAAGCTGCTATGAATAAAATAAAAAAAGAGGCTAACTTTGTCCCAAATTATTTTAGGACAAATTTTTTTTTCTTTTAAATTTGTGAAAAAATTCAGGCTTCTTAAATATAAAAAAATAATATTCTTGCAAGCAATGGTTAAAAAGTTATTCTAATTGTTTATAAGCAAAAAAGCGACATGTTTTTGCAAAATTATTTTGCAATATTTAAAATTAATTTTCTTAATTTTTTTTTAATGTTAATAATAGAACAAGTCTTCTTCTTCCAGAAACTACCCTTACAATTACTAAAACTATATAATTTTCTGACTTATATTGTTGCAAAAAAAATAATTTGGGATAAACAAATAAAATAACTTTTAAACTATTTGACTGATCACTTTAAAATTTTAACCATATTTTAAGCTCTACAAGGCACAGCATTCCGTGAAATATAAATATTATTAGTTTATTTTCAAAAAAGTTATTAACATTTATAAAAAACCGAAATTTTTGACTTATTTTGCAAATCCAAAGTCCAAAAAAATGTAATAAAGTCCAAAAAATCGACTGCAGGAAACATATAGGTTTTTGTTACAGAGGACCATACTACTCAAAACAACTGTCGTTTGCCTGGCCGGACGAGTGTCATGAAAAAATGCTTATTTCCCTAGGCTATTTCATCCATGTACATTTTCATGAGTTCTTTGATTATGATTTAGTGCTTATGCCTTTGGCAGTCGTCGCATCTCTTCACTCTTCACGTTTCACATATTTCTCAACATTTTTTCGTAATTCGTTCCAGAAATAGAATTAACCTATATTTCTGTATTTAATATATCCTATTTATTCTTCCCTATCCTTCCTCTAACATGTGGAAGTCATTAATTATAACTCTTCTTGATCTGCTTATCTTGTACTATACAACCTTTTATACTTTCCTTACAAAAATTATTATTTTTCTCTTCGTATTTCATTAAGAATTGGTTGATTCTTATTTTTCATCTCTTCTTATTCTCATTTTCTTTATAATCTACTGCACTCACATTTGTGAGCCAAAATCTCACCACTAGGGATGGGAAAAACCTACCGGTTTTAACCGAAAACCGGTTTTTTTACTCCGCAATAACCGGTTTTATCGGTTGTTTTTTTGTCCCGGTTATAACCGGTTTTTTATTTTTAAAGTAAAAACCGGTTATTAGGTTTTTAGGGGTGATTAGGATTAGGTTCGGTATTATTTTGGATCCCAATCATAATTATTATTCTCAAGTAATTATTCCAAACAAAACTATAATTCACATTTTATTTTATTTTATAAATACACAAGCAAACTTGTAACCTATTGGATTAAAAAAACCGAAAACCGGTTTTTGTAAAAACCGGTTTTTTTGGCCGGTTATAACCGCCAGGTTAAACCGTAAGCAAAAAAAAACCGGTATAACCGAAAACCGGTGTTTTGTCAAAAACCGCCATCCCTACTCACCAAGTCTCTCCGAGGGTCTTGATATTTCCTCTTGCATCGTAAATAAAATTTTAAATATACGGATCGTAATAATAAAATATTTAACCTGGTCAGTTATATTATACTTATTTCAAGTTTATGGACATGCTTACTACGTACCTACATTCCAACTGTATCAAATATCATACTATTAACCTAATGTCATTATGTAATGTTTTTATGACGAATACTGTTTGCTATCGTAATGAAATTATTATAGTTATGCTTTTTTTTGTTTATTGTTTGGTTTCTCGTCTTTTACAAACTAACTTTTGCTTGTACATATGGGTCTTTTTCTAAATAAAAACATCTGCATATTTTGCACTTTTTTCTATGGGCATTTTTTCTTCAAATATTAATGGTTTTTACTCTGCTTAATAGGTGTTCGACTCTTTTTTTACTCTTTGCTTTGTTTCTTCCATATAAAATATATAAAATTTTTCCTGGTTTTGTATCTTCGGAATAAAACTTCTAATTTATATTTCTCCATGGTATATAAATTGTAACAAGTCTCTTAGTGCTTCGTAAGTCACGTTTGTCAAAATTACTATAAGATGTTGACAGGGATTTGACATAAAAATTTCTTTAAAATATGGGCTACAAACCGAAAGAACCATTTTATGCGCTTTTATGCATTTTCCTTGTGCTGAAAGCCTTACGTCTACAAAATCTTGACTCTTCCATAATGAATTTATTCCTGAACTCATATTTTCGTGGAAATTGTTCCAACATAATGAAAATTTTTCTGACGCCATGGTCAATTGTCTTTAAAAGTTCTCAAATACTAAGTAATAATTTCTGTTAGACTGCATAATTTATATAAGGGATAAAAATAAAATTTACTTACATAATATATATACATGGTTTTTTTTATTCACTTTTGTCCGTTTATCCATTGTTCCCATTTATTGTCCATTATCATGAGCTGGGACTCTGTCGCGGGGCTCCTGGCGGGTTTGGTTCAGAATTTGACGGGAATTTTCTTAAGTGCTGATGCATTTTTTATTTCGAAACTTGTACAGTGGCTTCCATACATCATCTAATATGGTGATGGATACTTTACCCCATTTTTCCATTTAAATTTCCAGTATGATTTTCCTCTCATCTTGAGCTTCTCTGGATGAAGACTCCTAATTCAAAAGGTAGGATCGCCATGTAAAAAATAATGCTTCACTTATCGTCTCGTATGGTAGATTTATTTAAAACACACTAGATACTCATGATTTAGTTTATTAGTTATCTAAGTACAATACTAAATAGTACTCAGTTGACTTTGACAATACTTACTTAGACCGTTCTCTTGATTCTTTATTCTTAACAATAATGATAATACCCTAATCCCGTGATTTCCAGCTATTTAACTCACGTGGGTTTGTTGATATATTATTGTTTTTTACTTGTTTAATTTGTACACATTATTTAATAAGCTTTTGATTACATTGCAAATTTCACTAGGTCAGAGTGTGTCCTCGTTACAACGATATTTTCAATTTCGTAACCAAATAATATATTTTCTCAAATGTGTGTCACATTATCAAAAAAATTACTTAAATCTGATGCTTAATTAAATCCCGTTTTATATTCCTGAATAATCTGTGTCCATCCTGGATCCATTTCGATTCACTTATTGTTAAGTTTATAACCTAGATATATTACTTCTTTTTGACAAAATGTACATTTTTCTTGATTTATTTTTAGTCCAACTTTGTTTAATCTGTTGATTATAATTTTTAGGTGTTTCTCATGATCTTCAGCCGTTTTAGAAAAAATTAATATATCATTAATATAGTGAATTACAAATTGTTCATATTGATCCAAAATATCATGAAGACATCTACATAGAGCACTGCAAGATGATTGAAGTCCAAATGGTACTACTTCGAATTGATATACTACTCCATCTATCTGAAATCCCGTATACTGTCTACTTTTTCTTTCTAGAGGTATTAACCAGAAACTATGCTGTAAATCGATTTTAGTGAAAAATGACATTCCTATAATTCTTCCTATATTCCATCTATACTCACTGGTGCTTCAAATTGCTTTTCAGTTATCTTGTTAATATTCCTTGCATCCAAACATAACCTGATTTTACCTGATCTTTTACGTACTACTACTATAGGGTTTATAAAACGTGTATCTGCCTTCTCAATGATACCATCTTCTAACATATTATTAATCGTTCTGTTTACTTCTTCTCTTTATTTATATGGTATTGGGTATGATTTTGTTTTAAAATCTTTTTCTTCTTTAACTTTTATACTATGGATATAATTTTGTGCAATTATATTTTCTTTATTGATAAGTCCCTTGTGTTGCTGCAATATGGAAACGACTATTGATTTATATTCTTCAGGGCAATTTAAAACTTTTATCACATCTTCTTTACAAATAAAATTATTTTTCATTATGTACTCATTATTCCTTGCTTCCAATTTTACGCACTCCACCTCGTAGGCATCCATCTGCTTAAATTTCCATTCCTTAAATATTCACTACAATTATTCTTTACATTCTTTTGGGACATCTCCCTATCATCAAAATACATTTCTTCTTCATAAACATCATTACTTTCTTTGAATAATATCCTATCAACTCTTATTCCTTCTTCCACCTCATCTTTCTGCATAAACTTAATTATTTGCCCTTCCAAAGTTACCATTTTTTGAAAAAGACAGAAAAGATTTTATTTCACGTTCAAAGCGTCTATGTATCTATTGATACGTATTTCGACTTAAAAAGTCTCATCAGAATAGGTATTCATAGCCGTTCTATTCATAGAACGGCTATGAATAACTATTCTGATGAGACTTTTTAAGTCGAAATACGTATCAATAGATACATAGACGCTTTGAACGTGAAATAAAATCTTTTCTGTCTTTTTCATTTTATTCGGATCTACTCTGTATAAGTACGAGAAACAAATTCGTTAGGATTTCTGCCTAGATGAATAGACATGTCGTGGAATGCAAATTTTAGATTCCCCATGTCTTCTTTAACATCTTTATCATCGTCTGGTCATGTCTTGCAATTTTTAGAAGGCTCCAGATTAAAGCAGAAATCTGAATTTGTTTCGAAACTATCTTACCGATTTTTACCATTTTTTCTTCAAAATCTATATTTACTTTCTTCTTTTCCAATTCATCATTTCCCATTGATATATCAACACATAAATCCTTGACAACAAATCTTTGCATATTATTTTCTTTATTAAGAATATTAATTTTAAAATTGGCTAGTTTATTAATTTCCCACAACTTCTTATTATTTGCACCAACAATTTTATTTTTGGAATCTTTATTATATCTGATAATTTTAATGTATTAAAAATAAAATTTTCCGAGACTAAAGTACTTTCTGAACCAGTATCTATCATAACCTTAATCATTTTATTTTTGGTCATAGCATTTATATAAATTAAATTAATAGATTCAATAATTTTATCTTCATCTAAAGAAATAAATTCAGAAGGTTTTTCATAATGGCAATGGCCCAACTTGTAATTCAGAAAGTTTACTGAACAAAATTTTGATTGTTAGAATTGTCAGCTTTTGTATGTCCACTTGGATCTAATGTCCTATGTCTTTCATTACTATGACTTCTACTCATATTTTCTTGCCTTTACTACTATTTCGTTCACTATCTTTTCAGCTTCAAAACATCTTACAAGGTTGAACTAGAAAGAAAAAACAATTTTTGTTAACTTACCAAATAAAAATTAGTTTAGTAAATAAAAATTGCTGCTAATACATATTAAAAATAATTAATATAAAAATGTCCTAATCTAATAAATGCTTCTCTGAAATTTTTTAGTATAATTTTGAAAATTTTTTTTTTAATACAAAAATAATTTAATTTATAAATAAGTTAAAATAGCAACCAATTACAAATAAGCCTCAATGTCATAAATGCCATCTTAATTTTTTTTATTTTTGACAATTATATTGCCAAAAAAATAAACAAAAAAGAAGAAGATTTATTCACCATTGACAGATGTCTGAAAAAATGTAACAGATATATGAAAAATTAAATCAAAATGTGACATTTTACAAGTTTTATATATAAATTATAAAGAAAGAATATAATTATAAATTTTGCTTAGATTTTGAATTTCTGATCTTTTGTTTAAATTATTATCACTTTTGCTAATACAAACCATTTTTTGTGAGAAATAATGCGATTTGATTATAATATTTCTCACAAAAGTGATTGCAGAATTAAAAAACCATCTTGTGCTTTGGCAGAGCATGTTATCGATAAAGACCATATTATGGATTTTGATAACATTAAAATTTTATGTAGTAAAAGTAATAAATTTAAAACGACTTTTTTGGAAATGGTTTGTATTAGCTAAAGTGATAATAATTTAAACAAAAGATCAGAAATTCAAAATCTAAGCAAAATTTATAATTATATTCTTTCTTTATAATTTATATATAAAACTTGTAAAATGTCACATTTTGATTTAATTTTCCATATATCTTTACATTTTTTCAGACATCTGTCAATGGTGAATAAATCTTCTTCTTTTTTGTTACTAAACAAAAAGGAATTTTTAAACAAAATTTTACTTTTTGGCAATATAATTGTCAAAAATAAAAAATTTTAAGTTGGCATTTATGACATTGAGGCTTATTTGTAATTGGTTGCTATTTTAACTTATTTATAAATTAAATTATTTTTGTATTAAAAAAAATGTTTTCAAAATTATACTAAAAATTTCAGAGAAGCATTTATTAGATTAGGACATTTTTATATTAATTATTTTTAATATGTATTAGCAGCAATTTTTATTTACTAAACTAATTTTTATTTGGTAAGTTAACAAAAATTGTTTTTTCTATCTAGTTCAACCTTGTAAGATATTTTGTCCTTTTTAGCAGCTCTTGATAATAATTGTAAACACAATTGAAAGCTCGAGATATAAAAAAATAGTTAACCAATAGCCCTTTTATTGACTCCAACCCATCCAAAACAGTTATATATTTTTTCCAAACGAGTCACAAGTACTTCTTTTTTCTTATTCTTGTATATATATATATATATATATATATATATATATATATATATATATATATATATATATATATATATATATATATCTACGGCATAAAGTGGACTCCGCCCATGTTAAAATTCAGGTTCAATTGAGCTCCGTGGTCAAGTGGATACCGATATACGGAGCTCACTTGACCATTCCATAATATTGGTTCTGTCGATTCATCAACATGTATAGTTTAATAATTTATAAAAATTTTTTGGAGCCCGTAAATACCTCTGTATCATAAATGTATATCGTTTAGTTCACGTGTATATATTATAGGGGTCGTACAGATCTTCTTCAATGTATATTTGAACCATACGTTTATCGGTTTAAGTAAGCTCTGAGAGTTTGGCAACTGTGTGATTATACCGTATATTTTCAACACATACCCTGAACGGTTCATATGGGCTCCTTATTTTTATCTACTGTTCGTAGACAGTGCAATCTAATACGCATTACACTGAGTAACAGAGGATATCTTATTACCTGGTATAACTACGTACTAAAAGGTAACTGGTTCTTTAAAAACAGGTATATAGATACAAAAGGATTTGGGCTTATTATTTAATGGAATATTCGCTTGCATAGGAAATTTTATTTTTCTGCATTTTTAAAAATGTTGTTCTTTTATTTAATATAATTTTATTAGTTCAATGCCGAACTCGATGTTTTTTTTTAATTACAGAAATTTCCTAATATATTTTGTTTACGTGAGTATGTCTATGTACGTTTTATGTAAGCATCCGATTAATAAAAAGTAATTTTATTTCATCCAATCTTCTGCGATATCTTGTATAAAGCTTTTTTATTATTTTAGTTCTGGTCTTATTTGTGTACTACATATGATATCTCGATAAAAGGTTATCTCAAAATAAATATGGTTAAGAGCTACAATAGATATTTTTGTGTTAAAATTGGTAGTAGTGTGCACAAAAAGAAAGAATAGTTAATTTGTCGAAAGTGGTATATTCGGCAGCAAATGCATATAGTGCAAGCGTCTATGTTTTAAGGGCGGAAGGATGTGCACCTCATTTTTAGCTAACAAGCTTGCGAACAATATTATTTCTGGTCCTCAATTTACCTTTTAGTTTTAAACAATAATCTGTGACTGGCCCCGTGCGATACAAACTATTTTCAAGGAATTTATAGGGAGTCTACGTTCAACAATTTCATGACATTATTGGATGTTCAGTTTTGTGAAAGCGTCTATGTTAGGGAAATTGAAGGAGCACACACGAGCTTTTCAGGGGTTTTGGCTGAAAATTGATTCATAGTTTATTTTTATTGTGCAATAATAGGTGTATCGTCTATATAATAGAAGTCCTAGTATCTACCGGTTTGGATCGTTCGTTTGTGTAAATGTTATACAGTGTAGGTGTCTTTATGCTACCCCAAGCGAGACCGTTCTTCATCTGCTATTCTTACCATTGAGTGATACAAAAAAAATTCTCTTGTGTAGGCATACGCAGACAATATAAGTGAGTTTGTTATCTAAGGGGATACTATATAGGTTTTAAAAAAATATTCTGTAAGTTAAGGTGTCGTAAGCGGCATTTAGATTGAAAAATACCACCACTGATACCCGATATTTTTCGTACCCATCTTTGATTTAGTATTTGTGATGTACATCACTTTGAATAGCTGACAAAATAAAAATATTGGCCGATAGTTTTTGTGGTCGTTGGAGTTTTTGCCAGGTTTAAGCAAGGTAACAACTTTGACTTGTCTCTAGACTTTGGGTATCTCCTAATTTGAATACAGTTGTTCATCATCTGTTTAAGCCATTGTATTGTTTTTGGTCCAGATTTCGTAATAAGCTTTGTGCTCAGATCCTCAATGTCGGTATTTGTATTATTTTTCATTAAATATGTAGATGGTAGATCCAAGATCAAAGCTTTTTCCGATAGAAATAGTATGTCTATATCTATAATGTGGTTTTCAGCGATCAGCTATACCTATACCAAATATCCTAGGTTAGGCCCTATATGTGTTTCCTATACTAGAAATTAGTTAGATTCGTGTTTAGCTCATATGTCTGATAAGTTTAAGTAAAGTAAAATTTCTTGATTTTTAGATATACCCTTAACAGTTATAGACATATAGTCTGTATAGACATTAGAATAGTTGGTCCTAAAAAGGACCAATTTGACAAAATCATATTAAAGGGGTGACTGAAGAATTAGCCGATTAATTAATTAATCATTACCCGGGGTATGCCCGATTGCGGTGGTCTTATTAGTACTTCAATCTTCCTAAAGGCTCGTTTTTTAAACCCCATAAGTAATGCGTAATCTTTTACTTTTTATTAAAAATTTAAATTTTACATGCCGTGTATTACTTTTTGAAGATATGTCAAATCAGATTTGTATAGTAATAATTTTAGGTTCTAAAGAGCCTCTTTGTGGAAAATAAATAAGTTTGTGATATCTGTCACAACTCATATATAGATAATAAAAAAATAAACAGTTAAAATAAGTGTAAGCAATCTTAACTACATACATCATCGCCACTGTTCAGGTGATGGGTTTATCACAGATATCAAAGGTTACATTGTAATTCAATGTTCTATTTACGTATCTTCAATATTAAAAAAGTAGAAAAAGACATGTTTATGCTTTTATTTTTTTTAAATCTATTCTATTTTCTTTCTAGAGTTTCGTCTTTTTTGAACGACCTGTGTTCTTTTTTCAATTGGGCACTTGTCCAAAGCTATGACAAATACTCCTCGCCTATTTTACATTAATATGACATTCATTATTTGCTCTAAACACTCTGTCCTCTGCTATTCTACATTAATATGACTGATTTATTTTATCTTTCTTGCAACTATTTCAATGTTTATCCTGTGTATCTTCTTCTTCTTCTACTTTTTCTTTTTATATAGACATAACTCTGTCTGTTTTTCAATGTACCTCCAGTAAGTTGCCTTTCCATCGTTTTCGTGGTCGTCCTACTGATCGTCTTCCTATGGGTTAACCGTCTCTTGCCGTCTTTATTGTTTTATTTGTTGTCATTCGGCATATATGATCGTTTCATTCTACTCTTCTATTTCTTAACCAGTTCTTGATGTTCTTCACCTTGCATCTACGTCGTATATCTGTACTTCTAGCTCTATCCCATAGTGTCTTACCATCAATTTTTCCAAGTGTTTTCATCTCTGCTGTATCATATCCTTTTTGTCCTCTCTGTGTCAGATCTTGTTTCTGCCGCGTATGTCATTATTCGTCTGATGACTGTTTTGTAAATTCTGCCTTTCGTTTCTTTTCCGATATTTTTATTTCCTCATAATGTTTCATTTAGGCAGCCTGTGGCTCTGTTTGCTCTATTCACTGGGTCTTCCACTTTAGTTTCGAGCTTTCCGTAGCTAGATAATGTGATGCCTAGATATTTAAGCTCTAACACTTGTTCTATTATAATGACCTTCCAGCTCCAATTAACATTTTATTGTGTTGTTTTGGTATATATTTTCGATTGTTTTGATTTTTCCTAGAGGTATCTCTCTTGCGTACAATAAGGGGATAACGTTTTTTTAATTTGTGTATCTTCTGTATATCATTATTTCTTTTGTGTATTAAAAATTAAATTTTGGTTATTATGTCTTAATATTCTCTTAACGTGTTTATTAATTGTCTTGTTATATGTGTATCAAGATATGTGTGTAATAATAGACTGTAATGCATATTTCATTTAATGAAATTAAAGTGCTCTTTGCGTTTGCCAATTACTTTCTCACTTCCTCAGCGATAGGTCTTTTTTTCCTCATCAATAACCTTATCCTCGCTCGATACAGCTATTTTAACCCTCTATAGCCCCGTGTGTACTCAAGGCAACAAAAGAGTTTTTGATGCAGAAAACTTTTTTAAAACAATTTCCGACTCTAGTATGCCCTCTGTTAATTTCAGGCAACATTTGGTTATACATTTTAATACACTTTGTGAACCTATGATGAAACCTATATGGAAATGTTTAACAATATGTCAAATGGACATGACTGCCTTATTAGTTTGTATTTTCGATCGTGATTTATTGTTATAAATTGTGTACAATTTATATAAAAATACATTCAGAGGCATTATATCAGCATTTAGATATTGATAACCGTTGACATTTGTTTATTTTATTGTGTTGTTTCAGTACTGTGATAAAAAACAGGTATGTTGCTTTGAATCCACGCTGGACCATATTATTTTAAATTATTTCTTTAAGATGGATACAAAAACGTTCTACGGGAAAAGCAGTAAATATCCGAGGAATACAAAGACTCTGACTTTGATAGTGATAATAAGAAAGTGATAATGAATTTTCCAGGTACTCAGATATCAATCGATCCAGGATCAAATAAAATGGAAAATAAAGACGATTTGTACGAAGCAAATTTAGACCAGGATACCAATTTAGATTTAGACCAAGATGAAGATGAGGGTGATACCGATAAAACAGAAAAACACACTGAACAAAATGTGCTAAAAAGGTCAAAAATGATCGTAAAAACATTCAGTGGAAGAGTGGTTCCCGAACAGCATTTCCAATTCCAGAATGGAAAGGTAATTTACCAACATGCAAATTATTAGAACCGGAATCCCCTCTACATTATTTTAAAAAGATGATATCTACCAATATGCTGGAAAACATAATAGAACAAAGTAATTTGTATGCACTGCAAAAGAATATAAATAAACCATTGAATATGACAATAGAATTAAACCAATTTATTGGATCTGTTCTACTGATGTCAATATATGGCATGCCAAGGACAAGATCATTTTGGCAGAAGGAAACACGTGTTGCTCAAATAGTCGATACTATATCTAGGAATCGCTGGGAGAAATAAAAACTAAAATGCATTTCAATAATAACGAAAATATGGTCAACAATAATGATAAGTTATACAAAATTAGACCGTTCATCAACGGTTTATTTTAAAATTTTCAAAGTATTCCAATGAGTGAAAAATTGTGTATTGATGAACAAATGATACCACTCAAAGAGGCACATTCTTTAAAACAATATATGAAGAACAAACCCAAAAAATGGGGATACAAGGCATTTGTTTTGTGTGATAGCAATGGTATTGTTTATAACTGGGAATTATATACAGGAACTGTTAAACATCCTCTTCATTTACCTAATGTAGACACCAGCGGTAATGTAGTAATATGAATGTTTGAGATAGTCAAACCAAACAAATACTATAAAGTATATTTTGACAACTGGTTCAGCATTCAGTTGCAGATTGAAATGGAAAAACGTGAACTGCAATGTTTGGGAACTGTTCTTCCAAACAGATTGCCTTATTGCCATTTTCTGATGTCAAGAATATGAAGAAACAGGGCAGAGGTACTGTAGAAGAAGAGCACGCTACAGTAGATGGCATAAGACAAACAGCGTTAAAGTGGTACGATAATAAACCGGTTCATTTGCTTAGTACATTTGTTGGTTCTGAGCCTACTTCGTTAGTCAAGAGGTGGGATAGGAAACAAAAATCAAGAATTATTGTATGCTGTCCAAATTCAGTGCAATTTTATAATAAATTTATTGGAGGTGTCGATCTTATGGATTCACTAATTGCTCTTTACCGAACAGACATAAGATCTAAAAAGTGGTATCTAAAAATATTTTTTCACCTTCTGGATTTAGCTGTTGTTAACAGCTGGTTGTTGCATCGTCGTGATTGCGATTACTTTGAAATTAAAAAGAAAAACCAGTTGCCTTTGTTACAGTTTAAGTCCCACTTATATAGCGTACTGTTAGCAAGCAATTACCAAATCAAAAACAAAGGACGTCCCAGGCTCAGTGAAATTGAGAACGAAATTGTAAAAAAACAGAGGAGAGGATCTACTGCTATTGTACTACCAAAGGAAGTTAGGCTTGACCAAAGGTCAGTAATTTCTGAAAAAAAGGGAAGATGCAAAAACCAGGATGCTGTAATACTTCTAAAGTAATGTGCGATAAATGTAAAGTTGCTTTATGTTTTACAACTACAAATATTTGTTTTTTTAAATGGCATAATAAATAAGTATATAACTTGTTTCGTTAGTTTTTGCTAAACACTCCCAAAACTCTTCCCAAACGAAATTTAAAAAATCTAAAAAAATTACTAGTTGTTGTAAATTGATATTTGAGCACATATACAAATTAAAACATTTTATAAACAAACAAGTTTACAAAAAAGTCGGGCAATAGAGGGCTAAGATATTTATATTTCACTATATACTCTATTAGTTGGTTTTCAATTCAAATTTGCACCTATGACGAAATTTATAATATCTAAGATCTGGTGCTTTCATATGAAACTGGAATAAAACACTTGTTAGATAATATTTATTTGTTTTGAGTACACTTTTTTTAGAACCTAGTATATAAAAAAATAAATATTTGTCTGTCAACAAATTTCTATATAAAAGTACGAGGCACTATTTTTCTCATGCTGGGAGCTTTGCTGCTCTGTTACTTTTACAACGCTTAAGCTATTTTTAATTTATTGTAAATATTTTTGAGGTGTGTTTCCTTAAATGATCATTTTTAAGGTTAGTACGTTTGATTAAATGAAATTGGCATTAATTTGATAGTTTCCATTTTATTAGTGCTGATGGTATATGACTAGCATCTGTTGGTACTATATATCAATTTCAACATGTGGAAGTGAGAGCACTCTCTTGTTAGCAATTTCAGTGTAAATTTTGACGAAACCAGAAATAACCCATAATATTCTTTCCGTGTGATCTTAGTATTTCCGTTGATTAAATAGTATAGGGTATCCAATATTTCAATCATCGGTATGTCAGAGTGATTTTGATGAATTTTTATATATATTTGCAAAATGAAAAAGAAAGTTCAGTACAGGCAGTTAAACAGCTGATCTGTCAATTTAGAAGTAAGAGCAAGTACCAAAGCTGAAAAGTATACCCATACACAAAAGGAATAATAAAATGTACTGCGCAAACTATAGCGCTATAAGCTATATTATAAGCTATATCTCTATTAATAATTAGGATATACAGTATTTTTTCTAATACACCTGGAACGATTGAGTAAATAGGTGAACTATAAAGTAGGTGAATATTAGTGTGGAATTAGAAAAACTTAATAAATCGTTGATCAATTATTCACTATTAGGCAGTTAATGAGAAATGTTGGGAATACAAAAAAAAACATTAAACTAGTTATTTATAGATTTTAAACAAACACTGATATAATCATAAGAATAAAACTATGAAATACCATTACAGAAAAAGAAAACTGTCGACTAATTTTCAAATGTACATTGATTTCAAACAGGAAGATTCCATTCCAAACTCTATTTAAAAAGTAAAATCAATAAACAGATAATTATATACATAAAGATTATACAAATCCCAAATATTGGAAAACCTAAATATGCGTGGTCAAAATATTGAAAATCAAAGTGCTTTAAAAAGTGAATGAACTCGCCTAACAGCTGTTTTGAAAACAATATATTATGAAACGAATTGGGGATATTATATTACATAAACTAAACCGCTTGTCTACAAAAAAATCAAGAAAATATGACACGACAGGAAAGACTAATGACTTTACAGCTAATTGCCACATAAATATCAATGTTACGCAAAAATACTTATTTAGATAAACGTATAATGTTTCACTAATCGTTAACGAAAAATGTTACAATAAAGGTTAAAACATGCTTTTCAATTCGCAGTAAAAGATTTAATAAAGTTCAGCACACAGTATAAATTCGTAACAAAATTCGTATACCAGTAAACGGTACTCCATACAGCAGCAAAGTAATTTTGGCAAGAAATATGTAGGTTGTACTTTACCCCATTGGAATCATAGTACCCGCTATGGAAAATGGTGTCTTCTTTGACATCCAGCAACCACAAATGTGAAACTAGGTAAGATTAATGTGAAATTAGGAAAATTCAATGAACCGTTGATCAAATATTCACTATTATATACTTAATGAAAAATGTTGGGAATAAAAAAAAAAACATTAAGCTAGTTATTCATAGATTTTCAACAAACATATGATATAATTATAAGATTGTAACTAAAATGCTATGGAAGAACTAGGCATACATAAGAAAAGTAACTGCCAACTTACTTTCAAATGTCCAGTGACCTCAAACAGGAAGATGCCCTGTCTCCAATCGTGTTTACCATCGTTTTGGAGAGCATCTCCCGGAAAGCAAATACAGAAAATCTCACAGTTTAATAATTAAGGTCCTCATATTATACGGACCTTCGACGATGAGTTTAATATAGTAGCGAAAATAATTATTGGTAAGCAAAAAACATTAATACATTAAATAGAAAAAAAGCGCAAAAAAGGGTCCTTAAAATCAACGATAATAAAAAAATATATGGCTATCACTTTGAAATGTTTCATCGGTCTAAATATTTGGAATTTAAAAGCACTTTTAACAAAAACACTACAAAAGAGAATAACAACAGAATACAAGCTGGCAATTGCTACGTTTTAAGCAAAAAAATTAAATCCAAAAATACATCCCGCAGTAAAAAAAATAAGAATCTACGTACGTAAGTAAAACACAAACAATGAAAAAATAAAATAAGAGCCGATTGAGCGTCGTAGAAAGAAATATATAATTCTGTTATGAATAAGATCACAAATCACGACAAAGTGCAAAACAATAACTTTAGCGTTGAGATTTAGTTTCTTGTACGACGGTGCAATTTTTATATACCTGTTTAACCTTAGCATTAGTTCCCGGTCGTAAAACACTTCTGAGGGCTTTTCTAGCAATCCTGATCTCAGTAATACCTGAGTTTTACTTACATTATTTTATATATCCTGATTTTAGTAGTTCGCATTACACTTCTGGATTTAAAAGTGTTATGAGGTGATACATATATCAGTTTGCTACCTGAATTTTCTCTTTTATCTCTTATGTGACAACGTTATCTGCGATATCTAAAACGCCCCAATTTTTCAAAATTTTATGGGTCTATTGTTCTGTCTCTTTTGTCTGTTAATAAATATTTATTTGGTTTTATCGTTACTATTATACCGTTTTTTTCGCTGGTAATAGCATTATTCTATACTATTCTAATATTTAATCTATGGATTAAATTCGGATAGCGGATAGTGATATTCTTTACTTTCTCGGAAAAATTATAGTGTAACACACAAAAACCGTATTAAATTGCCAAAAACTTCCTTGCATATTCTATTTATTTATGAGGGGCAGCAGCAATATCAGTACCTACCATAATAATGCATATAGTCCTGGACTGGCTAATCGTTGGATAATAGGAAACATGGATGTAGCAGTTTTAATGGTTTGGTGACTGCTTACTGAAATTGGGGAGCAGAGATATCAGTACCAAGTTAATGACTATAGGAGTTGCGGATACATTTTCTGATAATTTAGTTCCTCCCTTTTTTTTAAATATACTATAGAAGTCTCAAGTATAGGTCTCATGTAATTGTGGAAGATGCATAAGGTATTTAGACATCCTTTTTTGTAAATTGAATGTTTTAGATTTTCAGATGTATAAACTTGACGTGAATTAATTTAGACTCATTTAGTTTAGGCTCTAATAGGTATACTATTTGTAGGTTAAACTCCCATGCTATACTTTAGCAAAGGCCTAAGCAATGTCAAAAAAGACTAGCACAATTTTTTTTTTCTAAAGCGTATTTCTCAACAAGGTTCTCACTTAGTTATATCGATAATTCTGTATATTCAATTAATCATGGGATACTTTTTATCTCTGAATAAAAATTATCGGTTTAGAATCAGCTCCTTTTTTTATTATTGGTTTCATTAACTTACATAAATAAATACAACCTGATTTAAAGTAAAGCTGAAGTTGGTTTTTAAATGCACACTTTAATACTCTGTTTTTGTTTGCCTTATTTTTAGACCTTTTGCTCAAGGTCATCTCCATTGTCTCAATCATTATTTCAATTATCTCTCCTTATCTCTTACTAACACCACATCGTTAGCATACATCAGGCACCAAGGGATATCTCCTTGACATGTTTTCGTTAATTTTTCCAACACTAATTAGAAGAGATAAGGGATTAGCACTGACCCCTGATGCAATACTATTCTCAAATGAAATTTATCAGTCTTACCCTCACTTGTTCTAACATTAGTTTTCCATTACTTGCCTTATGATAAAAATTGCATCCGTTGTTGATTTGCCTTGCATGAATTTAAACTGAATATTTCTGTTTCTTCCTGTATCCTACTATCAATTATTCTCTCCCACAGTTTCATGGTGTGACAGAGTAGTTTTAGGGCTCTATAGTTTGTACAGAGTTTACCATCTACTTTGTTTTTGTATACAGGTACTAAAATGCTACTTCTCCATTCATCCGGTATTCGCCTTACTTTCAAAATTCTATTAAATAGTCCTGTTAGACAACTTGTTCCTGATTTTCCTAATGCTTATCATATATATCCAGGGATGCCATCAGGACCTATGCCTTTTCTTTTTTCATCTTATGCAGCTCTTGAATTACTTCCGCGGTCGTCATTTTCGGCACCATTGCTATTACTGTCTCTGTTGCCTCTATATATGCTTTCTCAAACTCTTCGTTTAATTGGTCGTTAAAGAACTCCTTCCAGCGATTTTTTACATCCTTTCCTTGCATAAATAGTTTAATGTATTTATCTCGTATACATTTAATCTGATTAAAATCTTTGGTTTTCTTTGCTCCACTTTTAGCAATTTTGTATATGTTTTTTTCTTAGTACTCAGTTCATTGTACAGCTTTTCATACGCTGCTACCATAGATTGTGCTACCGCTACTTTTGCTTCCTCTTTATCTATTTGATACTTTTGATAATCTTAGTCTGATATTTTTTCTTGTCCCTCCTTATATAAACTTCTTTTGTCTTTTATATTGTCTTAAACATTGTCTGACTATCTATATTTACCAATTTTTAAGTCAATTTCCTGAGATGTTTTCAAGTATTTTAGTTACACCCTCTTTAATAATTTTTGACACATTTCTCCAAATTTCATTATGACCTTTTTCAATATTCCAACACATTCTTTTTTTATTTCTGTTCTAAATTGAACTACTTTGTCGCTTGTTAACGTCAATTAATTGTTTTTGTGACTCTCCTCTATATTTTGGTTTTATTTCATATTTTACTTGTATATCTAGTACCAGCACTTTATGCTGTTGGCTTAGAGTTTCACTAATTATTACTTTAAAGTCTTTGCATAAGGGATTGGCTTACGATCCATATTTGGAATTGATTTTGTCTGCTTTTGAATTGGATAAGTTGGCTTTCTCTTTTCTAAAAGCATGTACTAACAGTGTACTAGGTAGGGCCACTGTTAGTGCATGCTACTGCTAATTCCAGCATATTATCTGCCATATTATTTGCTGCTTATAGCATTCTTCTATAGCATTCTAATATTTCATCCGATTAAATCCGTATAGCAAATAGATATTTTTCACTTTCTCGGAGAAATAATATTCTAACATACAAAATCCTATTAAATTGCCAAAACCTTCCTTGCATATTTTATTCACTTATAAGGGACAGCAGCAATATCAGTACCATAATAAGGCGTATAGTCCTGGACTGGCTAATCGTTGAATAATAGGAAGCATGAGTGTAGCAGTTTTAATGTTTTCGGGACTGCTACCTGGTATCGGGGAGCAGTGATATCAGTACCAAGTTATTGCATATATGAATTGTTGCTTGAACTTTATTATTACTAAACAGCACTATATAAACAGCACTATATTCTATAACACAAGAAACACTGTGTTATAAAACAGTCGAATAATATACAGATTTCCAATTCAAATATTCAAAAAATTAAAGAACAGCTTACTAAAATAGAAATCGCCTATTTAAAATGCAATCCATTAATGTCCCAAGGTACCAAGCACTTCTAGCATATGGTAATAATATTGATCTCATAAGAAACTCTCTCCCGTCTGCGACATCTTCAACAAAGTGAAGAGAACACGAAAAATGTTTTACTTAAAACCAACAAAATGAAAAATAAATACAAGCGAATCAACAAAATAGAGCAATTCAATCTAGATCGTGGATAAAACAAGTGATGTTTTTATCTAAGGGGACGTAATAGAATTTTTGGAGAAATGTTCTCTAATTTAATATGTCGTAAGCGGCATTTATATTGACAAATACTACCCCTAATACCTGATATGTTGATGATGTTGATTTTTGCAGTAACGGGTACGCTATTACATACTTTATAAGTATTACGAATAAAAATAAATAAGCAAGAAGAATGTAAGTGTACTATATTTAAACCAAGTGACAGAAAAAAGAATATTATACATACATGTACTTCTAAATTAAAAATTATATACCTGACAACGCAAGATACAATAAACAATGATTTAAGATTGAAAATAATAATAGCTTGCACAAGCGACAAAGTATTTAAAACGATAAGGCCGAA
The DNA here is from genome assembly GCF_040954645.1 of Diabrotica undecimpunctata. Taxonomy (NCBI): domain Eukaryota; kingdom Metazoa; phylum Arthropoda; class Insecta; order Coleoptera; family Chrysomelidae; genus Diabrotica; species Diabrotica undecimpunctata. Next base: position 79,702,548 of record NC_092810.1, on the reverse strand, counting down.
CATATTATTTGTAATAGATATGTTGGCTAAAATTAAGTTACCATAAGACACCGAAATATTATATCTGGGTAATGACTCACTACTGATTGTTAGTATCTACCATAAGTGTATCGATGTGTTTATGTGTATCTAAAGTATAGTAGTATATTGAATTCCCTACATTAAAAAATCGAAATATTTAAATTAGACAGTAAAAAATTATAATTTTAAGATTGATTTATAAATTATTATAATTTAAATTTTACTGCTTGATGAAACAAATATTGTAAGTCATACACTGTAGCAATCGAAACATCGGAACGTACATTTATAATATAATAAATGTTTCAGTGCCAATGCATTAAAAAAAATACTAGTACATAAAAATGGACACTTGCCTTTTCAAAGTTTATAATAGACACTAATTTCAGTTTATCTATAATTAAAGCAAGTAATATAAATTACCACCATAAAATATTTAACTACATTAACCAAGTACGTATTTGTGAAATTTCTCGATGACTAAATTGATTGATATTTAAATAAATTTGAAGTTCCAAAATGTACCTGCTGTAAAATTTAAAAATCTACGACTAATCAAATGATTGGCAACATCGGAGGGGTTAAGTTGTGTACGCAAAGAAATGTATACGGATCCCAAAAGTGTTTTAACTTATTACGGAGTCCACTTAATCCGACGTGTTGGTCGGAGTCCACATAAAGCGCTACCCAGATAATAATATACACGGTGTATATTCGCCTGGAGTTAGTATAATACCGTTTTTGTACGGAGCCCTCATTAACCGCTAGATCTATATATATATATATATATATATATATATATATATATATATATATATATATATATATATATATATATATATATATATATATATATATATATATATTGTTATGATATGTAAAATCGAGAAAGATATTGGTTTGTTTAAAATATTTCAAAATTCAATAACATTAAAATAATTCAGATAAGTAGGATAATATCCAACAAACATTTCGAAGAAGGAGAGTTATTAATTTCTTGAATTACCTGTACTAAACAAAATGTAAGCTTTGCATAAATTATTTCTTTGTTATACTTGAGTGACCCGCATAATTTTAAGTGAAAACAAAAAGACAATTGAACGGGGTTTTCCAAAATACATTAATGCAGTGATTAGAGACAAATAGAAGAGATTTTAGAAAGAGGTTTTTGTTAGTTTTTAAGAATTATAGAAAATATTATTTGTAAATAAGTTTTAGGAAATTTTATAATTATAGGTAAAAATTTGTTTGTTATCGAAATGAAAAAATGGGGGAATTGTGACGAGTTTTGATTGGCGGAGATTGAAAAAGGTGGGATAAGTATGTAGGAAAAAGTTTTAGCGAGATTGAGGAGAGAGAAAAGATCAGTTGGTTTCCAAGTCTGGGAGAGGAACGGTGTTTGTTCTCTGGCGGTTCCTGAAATGTAGCAAGCAGTAGTGGAATGTTAGTGAGTTTTTGTGGAGTTAGTGTATCTGACAGAAGCTGAAGCAGCAAAATATTGTAAGTCATATTTCTCTACTTATATTCCAAGAGTCACTGTTCAGGCCAACGAGAGATTCAGTTTATCGTAAAGAGAAGATATTCCAAGAGTCATTTTTCACTCGGGCCAACGAGAGATTCAGTTTATCGAGAGGAGAAAGGCTATCATAATTTGAATGATTTGTGCTTTTGAAGGAGATCATTAAGGACGATATACTTGCAACAATCTGTGTAAGATTGCTGTTTACATAGGGAGCGGTTGAGAGGAGATAATATAGTCTACAAGGAACAAGGATTTGGACCACTCATCATCAGAGAGAGATATTTTTGTTTCTGCAGTTTATTTCTTTTATTGATAACAAAATTTTACACGTAATTGAGAAAGGATATAAATATTTTGATTAGGAGAGTTAGAATAGTTTGGGATTTTGAGTTTTCAATTAATATTGTTTGTACCATAAATTTTGATTGTTCACGTACGGAGAACAAAATTTTGAGAATCCTTATATGAGATTTGTTTATTGAAAACTTTTGAGTGTGAATTATTATATTATTTTTATTTCAATATATAGTGTTAGATCATATGTGTTTTTTATTATTCCGGTATTCTCTGGACCTTACCTTTCACATGTAATAGCATAGATATTGAAGCACGAATTTAACCCTGAGATAAAAGAATTAAAAATTGTGATAGAGTCATAATCATATCATTTAAATAATTTTAATTAATCAAAAAAATTAATTAGCTAATTATTGCTTGGCGCACCAAGACTTTAAATATCACAATAACTGGCTTCCAAAACGTGGGGCTTGAAAATATCGCAGCTTTACATTTGAAGGAAGGGAAAGAGATCTGGAATAAGTACAGGTGATCCAGAGATAAAAACATATAACATTGAGGGAATTTGAATTTGAAAGTATTTTGACAATTTTTCCAGGGAATATAAATTTGATTTATTGATTGATCGTAGTTAGTGGATATTTACTGCTATTGAATTATTTGATTTTATTTTGTTTACCAATCGTACATTTGATATTTATTTTGAATTATTTGAATTTTACTGATTGCATATTTGATATTTGTCGTGAAAATTTAATACATTTGGTGAGAAATATTGTCGTGTTCTGAAACATATAGAGTGTTGTAAAATTTCACATTTGGCGGGGACAAAAACAATAACAAAAAGTAACAACATGTCTGTCACAAGGAGACAAAGTAAAATGCAGGAAAGGAAGGAGGATAACAGAGAAGATGAAACAATTTTGGAAGAAGTATCAGATAATGAAGGAAATGTGACAATAGTTGAGGAGAGAAAAGAACTATCAGGAATAGATAAAATATAACAACTAATGCAACTCCAGTCACAAAAAATGGAAGAAACAAAACAAACAATAGAGAAAAACCAAAATGAAACATCAAAGAAAATTGATAGAAATCAACAAGAAACAAAACAGACAATGGAAGAAAACCAACGGGAAACAAGGCTAGCAATAGAACAAAAATTAGAAGAAAATGATAGAAAAATGGAAAAGCGTTTTGACAAATATGAAAATGAGGTAAAAGTCTGTTTAGAAAAAGTCAGAGAAGAAACAGAGAGGAAACTAGAGATGCAGAGAGAAGAAATAGAAACTAAAATGAAAGATATTAAGACTGTACAGAAAAAAGAATTAGAACAGTTAGAAGAAAAATTTGAAATGGCGCTACAAGAAGACAGGAAGGAAATAGAAAGAAGATTAAAGCAAAATGAAAAACAAATGGCAGAAATTGAACTAAGAGGGGTAGAGAGAAAAGAAGTTATCATCCATGGAACAAGCGAGTCGAAAATACAATTTGGCGGGGATATTCGGAAAACACACCCAGTACCGTTTGTTAAAAATTTGAAAACCAAATTACAACATATTAGATATTTTGACGATTGCAAAGAAACAATTAGAAACCATTTGAAAGAAGGAGCAGCGTTATGGTATGAAAGCAAGGAAGATGAGTTTGAAAATTGGACAGATTTTGAAAATAAATTTCTCAACTATTTCTGGGGGAAAAATAAACAGAGAGAAATCAACCAAGAGCTACAGAATGGAAAATATCACGAAAAAATGGGAATATCTGAGGAAAGATATGCTTTGCAGATATATAACAACTCAAAATATCTAGAATACAAATATTCTACCGAACAGCTGGTAGAAATGATCAGCAGACATTTTGAGGAAACGTTGGAAGATCACGTGATTTTGAGAAACTATCAAGATATTGATAGTTTGTGCCAATTCCTTCAATTAAAAGAAGCGAAAAGAAAAGAAATGAGAAATAGAAGACAACATGACCAATATAATGGACCGGAAAGAAGGTATTCATCAAATTATGACCAGAGAAACCGACATCCCAGATCAACAAACGAATATAGGCCGAGAAATTACAATAATTACAATAGACAACAAAATTACGATAACAGGAATGACACACAACATAGAACATACGAAAATCACAACAGGAATAGAGATGCACAAAATCCTCCGAATAGGAATACTAACGAACAAAGGGACGATAGAAATAACCAGAGCTTCCAACAACAAAATAGAAGGGAGATGAATCATGTAGCAATAGGAAACGACAGACAAATTTTTAATTCTAATCTAATATTTTTAGATGCATTTATAAAACATAAAGCGATTAAAATTGTGATTGATTCTGGATCGGAGATATCGCTAATCAATAAAAAACTAGTAAAAGAATTAAATTTGGACAGATTTGTGTATAAGATTCCTAGGGTTGATTTAGTGGGTGCAAACAATAAAAATTTGACGACAGTAAACGAAGGCTTGGGAGTACAGATAAGAGTGGGAAACAAATTCCATATTATGAAATGTGTGGTGATTGAAGATTTAAATCATGATATGATAGCGGGAATTGATGAATTGAGGAAAAAAGATATCACCATAAATTTTTCGGAAAATAAACTGGAAATCAGAGCAGAACCAGACAACACAGGAGAAGAAAAGCAAACAGATAGGAAAACAAATTCTGGAAGGATCAATGCACAGGAAAAACGCAAAGAAATCGATATGACTGTAGAGGATAAACCGAAAGTACAAGAACAAGATCTAACAGAAAAGAAAAAGAGAAGGAAGAAAAAGAAGAAGAGTTCGAAAAGAAAGCAGGAAAATAAGATGGAGACCAGAGAAAAACAGGAAATAGAAGGTACAGAAGAATTGTTGGCAACCGACGATAAAACAGAATGGAAGCAGGAAGAAAAAGAAGGTATCATCAGAGAAATGAAAGGAATAGAAACATGGTGCTCGGAATACCAAAGGGAATTAGAGGATAAAAAGAAAACAGAAGAAAAAATGGCACTGATGGACGAGAATCCAGAATTTTGTGAAGAAGTATTATGGACAGTGAACACATGTGAACAAAAGGTGGATGAAAGAAAAATAAATTGTGGAAAAAACATGGAGAAGGAAATAGAGAAGATTTTAGGAAACCATGGAGATTTTGTTAATAAAGTAAATCAAGTGGTTAAAAATTATGAACTTTCTTCTAAGGGAAAATACTTGGAAAAATTTAAAACGAAAATATATCCAATCCCGTATAAAGACAGGCAATATACGGGGTATTTTAGCATTCACGACATTTGTCAGTATCATAAGTAGATTTTAATAACATAGTGAAATAATTTGATCCTAGAAAACTTTTGTCATTTTTAAAATTTAACAAAAAGTTTTCGGCAGATCAAATGGCGGGGATTTGTTATGATATGTAAAATCGAGAAAAATATTGGTTTGTTTAAAATATTTCAAAATTCAATAACATTAAAATAATTCAGATAAGTAGGATAATATCCAACAAACATTTCTAAGAAGGAGAGTTATTAATTTCTTGAATTACCTGTACTAAACAAAATGTAAGCTTTGCATAAATTATTTCTTAATAAGACAATTGAACGGGGTTTTCCAAAATACATTAATGCAGTGATTAGAGACAAATAGAAGAGATTTTAGAAAGAGGTTTTTGTTAGTTTTTAAGAATTATAGAAAATATTATTTGTAAATAAGTTTTAGGAAATTTTATAATTATAGGTAAAAATTTGTTTGTTATCGAAATGAAAAAATGGGGGAATTGTGACGAGTTTTGATTGGCGGAGATTGAAAAAGGTGGGATAAGTATGTAGGAAAAAGTTTTAGCGAGATTGAGGAGAGAGAAAAGATCAGTTGGTTTCCAAGTCTGGGAGAGGAACGGTGTTTGTTCTCTGGCGGTTCCTGAAATGTAGCAAGCAGTAGTGGAATGTTAGTGAGTTTTTGTGGAGTTAGTGTATCTGACAGAAGCTGAAGCAGCAAAATATTGTAAGTCATATTTCTCTACTTATATTCCAAGAGTCACTGTTCAGGCCAACGAGAGATTCAGTTTATCGTAAAGAGAAGATATTCCAAGAGTCATTTTTCACTCGGGCCAACGAGAGATTCAGTTTATCGAGAGGAGAAAGGCTATCATAATTTGAATGATTTGTGCTTTTGAAGGAGATCATTAAGGACGATATACTTGCAACAATCTGTGTAAGATTGCTGTTTACATAGGGAGCGGTTGAGAGGAGATAATATAGTCTACAAGGAACAAGGATTTGGACCACTCATCATCAGAGAGAGATATTTTTGTTTCTGCAGTTTATTTCTTTTATTGATAACAAAATTTTACACGTAATTGAGAAAGGATATAAATATTTTGATTAGGAGAGTTAGAATAGTTTGGGATTTTGAGTTTTCAATTAATATTGTTTGTACCATAAATTTTGATTGTTCACGTACGGAGAACAAAATTTTGAGAATCCTTATATGAGATTTGTTTATTGAAAACTTTTGAGTGTGAATTATTTCATTATTTTTATTTCAATATATAGTGTTAGATCATATGTGTTTTTTATTATTCCGGTATTCTCTGGACCTTACCTTTCACATGTAATAGCATAGATATTGAAGCACGAATTTAACCCTGAGATAAAAGAATTAAAAATTGTGATAGAGTCATAATCATATCATTTAAATAATTTTAATTAATCAAAAAAATTAATTAGCTAATTATTGCTTGGCGCACCAAGACTTTAAATATCACAATAATATATATATATACAGTAAAAGCCAAATAAAGTTGCGTTCACGTCATCATTGTGAACATTTGCAGCTTTGTCAGATGGTTCATGAAGTATGAAAATTAACAGAAAAAAACTGAGGTAAACAAAAAAGGTGAAAGTAGCAAATTTCACACTATATTGTTACACAATCTTGAAAATTAACTTTATTCAATACCAACAATATTACAATACTTTTAACTAACTGACAACTATAAACTTCAACATTCAAAATACAACTGTTCCCCAACTGTCAAAACCATCTGTTATATATATTTTCTGACATTCCAAACTTCACTAGACATTTTAAGAATTTTCGATGTCATCTTGAATGTTCTCGAACTACTTCTTCTTTTTCGTCAATGGACTTTTCCTATGTGGGATAAATCTCACGTAACAATATTAAGTGGAATTTGAAAATGAGTGTTTTTTGTTAATTACATTCATGAATAGATTTCACAATAAAGGTGGTAAAGTTATTACTCAGTTACCAAACAATAAATATAATCAAAATAAAACCACAAGTAATAAAATAAATTTTTTTTTAATAATGAACGTATTTTCAAAGACAAAACATGACATTAAAAAAAACAACATCAACGAACTAAACATTTTCTGAATCTGATTCCACATTAGTGTCACTCTCTCCACTATTAACATTTATTACTATTGGACTAATTTCTTGACGATCAAATATTCTTTCTCTCTCATACCATTTAAATATTTCTGTTTCAGTATGATTGATAGAGTTTTTCCACATATCAGGAGTAATCATGGAAAGTGCCTCATGCCACATGTTTAGGCAGTTGTTAGCGCTGTTACCATCTCTACCAATGTGCCTATTGTAATAATTTTTTGCTATGCCCCAAATTAATTCAATAGGGTTAAAGATACAATGGTAAGGAGGAAGACGTAAAACTTTGTGTCCATACCGTTCTGCCATATCGTCCACTATATACTTGGTTTGTGGTTTATTTCTAAAAAAATGTTTAAAATAAATGACATTTATATGTAAGATGATATCTGTATATTTACTGAGAAACGATGCGCAACAGTTCTGTTTTGAACATCATATGGGAATAAGGAATGTTTTGTTCTGTCAACCACTCCTCAATAGCACTTTTTGACCATCCTGTATTCGGAGTTTTATGCAATAACATACTGTGATAAGGTGCATTATCAAGTACAATTAGAGAGGGATTCTCTAAGTTTTGCAGTAACTGATATTCAAACCATTTCAAGAAATTTGCCTGGTTCATTTCTCCATGATAATCACTAAGTTGAGTTTTTGAACAAAATATTGCTTCAGCACCCTCTACAAATCCGGTTTCATTTCCAGCATGGAGTATAATATATCTGCAATGATATTATTTAAATGTTCATATATAACAACTTACGCTAATGCAACAAACCTTTTGCCATCCGTTTTAGTGGTTTTAACACTCTTTATATTTTCATTTTGCCAAGAATGACCAATGATCCCATTTTGAAATATCCAAGTTTCATCGAGAAACACGAATTGGTATATACCTTCATCCTTCGCTTCTTTATATGTTCTCAAGAATTGTACTCTTTTACAAACAACGTTAGGTAATTCCATAAGTCCTCGTCGTGGATTATCCTTCATCCACTCAAACCCAAGTTCTTTGAGCAATCTTTTTAAAGAAGTGGTACTACCATTAAATAATTCTTTATCTTTCAGTTGGGACCACAATGATTGAACCGTTACGTGCTGTTCTAAAAGCATACAGAAATAAAATTATGTTAAATGTATATTTGTTATAATCATACTTACTTCTCTGGTACATATTATAAATGGTATCACGAATAGAGCTTGTATTTAAAGTTGTTGTATTTGTTACTCGTTTATTAGTGCAACGCTTTTTCTTTGGTGACTCGAACTGTTCACCTTTTTTCTGCATTTGACATATGGTGCTTACTGTTCTTACGCTGATTTTTAAAGCAGCAGCTACACGCTAAAATAATAGAAATTTTTATAAAAATAATGATATTTTATTCGCATATTACCTCTTGCACAGCATTTAAGGGTAACAAAGGGCCATTATTATTCCTTTCTTCTTCAAAATAGTTAACTAATGAAGCCACAAGTTCTTTGCTTCGACTATTTAGCTGTTTGGGCATTTTGACAAGTAAATAAGTGTTTTTCACGAGATAACCTCAAAAATCGACGATACCACGAGTACAAAAGTCACAGAACACTGATTGAAAACTCAACAAACGACGCGGCAACATGACAATATTTCTGGTAGTGACTAATCCTCCGTCAATAATTGGCGGTTTCTTTATGAACATTTCAACACAAAATTTTACAATGACGACCGTCTAAATCAAAAAAAGCTATATATATACATAGCTGTATATACATTATTTTGTTACAAAAGTTTTTTTATTGACCGGGTTATTTTTAGAAATGATTGTTTAGCAAATTAAAGTAACATACACTTTTCTACAGAAATGTAGCCACACATACAATAGAATTACGACCTTGGTGACGTGCACGCAACTTTATTTGGCTTTTACTATATATATATATATATATATATATATATATATATATATATATATATATATATATATATATATATATATATATATATATATATATATTGTTATGATGTATTGTTTGTTAATGAATGATGAGCAATGAGTATTTTTTAATAATATAGGGTTTTTATCGCGGTTCTTAAAGAATTAGTTTGTAAGTACTTTTTTTTTTAAATTATCTTTATTATATCTATTATGAAACACACATATATATCTAACCTAGCCAATGTAAATTTAAAATAAACTATCTTTAAATTGAAATTCTTATGAAACTAATTAAATTCTATAGACAATGTAAAATTTAAACAAACTATCTACAAAATTGAAATTGTTATGACACTAACCAAATTATATTAACAAATTTTTGTACCTTTCTAAAATTTTGTACCTTTTGAATGCCTAAATGAACTGTTTTCCACTGTATAGATTATAATCACCACTTAATGTCTTCTTCGCAGCTTCGGTTATCCTTGTTTTTGTGAAATTACTTTTTCCAATTATTAGCTTTCACCAATTTAAGATATTTTTCTTCACAGCATTTATAAACCACCAAGCAAACCAGCAAACAGCATTTATTTTTATTCTTCTTTTCAATATATCAATATCCAATCACCAAAAATATTATTTAATTTTAATATTCAATTAATACTTCTTCCATTATCATCATTTATACATAACATAATTTTTAATCTTCAATAATATTTTCTTTAGGTATACTGTTTCTTAATCTTGATTTAACTCACTATATTGAACAATTGTAACTGATTGACTGCCTCTAACTAATTTTCATACTAAAACTGGCCATCATAGTAACTGTAACTCATAACTGATTGACTAATTGAATGGACTTTCTTACTAAACTGCCTGACTTGAATCCAAATCACGGGTATTTATATCTTTTCCTTCTTCCAGAACCATCTGGTAATAATCATGTTCGATTTATTCCATTAAACACATGTCTGAATTTTCTGAAAACAGTATATGTTCGATCCACAGACATAACCATTATTCCCGAATGTTCGACCGTAAACAAAGGTCAAATTCTGCATTCTGGAGAATTCGTTAATTTTCTATTGATAATTTTGTTGACATTTAGGCTTTTCAGATCAGAATATACACTTAAATCAGTAACTTATATGAATTAAACATTTTAAACTAACATTTTATTATAACCCCACTTTATATTCGTAATAATTCTTAATTTCTATCTGTCACTTCGAGAGTATATATATCTGGTTGCCTAATCACATGGCTCACTTAAATATATTTACAACATTAAAATACAACTTTTTACAATTATTATATGCTAATTTCTTAAAAATGCCCTCACATAAATAATTTTTATTAAATTCTCTAGTATATAACTTCTTAAAATAACCAAATACTTGTTATATCTAATATTATCTAGTATATAACTTATAAATTATTTTCTTTAAACACCAATCATCTCAATACCCCAAAATTAAATTTAAAATAAATAATTTACTTATTATTTTTTTAAATATTAATTTTCTTATCCACATACCTTAGTAAATATAATAAATTAACTAATTTAATTTCTTATTTAAAAATTGTTCTATTAAGTACGCCTATGTTTCCATGTCTACGTCAAACTGTCATGTCAAATGGAGCAATTGAAAATGGAGGCTATATCAAAAAATAAAAAACAACTAATGTAAGGTTCTATAATTATTTTGTAATATACCCCATCTTTCCTAAGGACTTTTTGTTTTTCACTCAAATTGATCTGATCTCTTATAATTTCTTCTTTAGAATATAATCCAGTACTTTCTACTAATTGATTTAATCCAATTTTTATTGTTCGCTGCCCTTTTTGTGATGTATTTTCTAACCTTGATCTTTACATCTGCCACTATATTGGATTTTCCAGAAATGTATTTGATTTCAAAGGAGTATTCACTCAATATTAGACTCCACCGATGTATTCTACCGTTTCCAGATTTGTTATTTAATATAGATGTTAAAGCTTGGTGATCTGTTTCTATTGTAAATTCATTACCCAACAAATAAAATCTTAATTTTGTGACACAGTGTATAATATTTGCTAGTTCTAATTCTGAAACTGAGTAACCCTTTTCATGTGGCTTTGTAATTCTTGAAATAAATTGTATTGGGTATTCGACCCCATCATGTATTTGTAATAATACCCCTGAAAATCTCTCTATTGGTGCATCTGTTCTTAATATGAATGGCTTTGTGTAGTCTGGGTGATATATTTTTAAATTTGACAGAAAAATGTTTTTGATTTCTTGGTTTCTTGGAATGCTAGAAACGGCTCAACAACAAGAACAGAGTGTAGAACAAAAATGGAGTTATATCAAAGACGTCATGCTGAATGCGGGAAAAGAACATCTGGGAAAGAAAAAAAGAGTAAAAAATAAAGAATGGATGACTGATGACATTCTGCAGATGATGGAACAAAGAAGATTACTGAAAAACAGGGACACGAAGAAATACCAAGAAACCAACCAGACAATTAAAAAAGAAATACGAAGAGCCAAGGAGACATGGATGCAAGAAAAATGTAAACTAATCGAGGAGCTCCAAGAGAAACACGATCATATAAATATCCACTGAAGGATTCGTGAAGCCACTGGTCAATACAAGAGGAGAAACACACACCTCCTCATAAATAAAGACGGTAATCTGGCGGCGACAGTGAATGAGAAGTTGGTTACCTGAAAAATATATATCGAAGAACTTTTCTGGGACGACCGCGGCAACCTTCCGGAAATAAATTGCATGACAGGGCCGTCAATTCTAGAAAGCGAGTTAAAGGCTGCTTTAAAACAGTCTAAGAATGGTAAGGCTACAGGTCCGGACGAAATACCCGTTGAACTTATTAAGGTAATGAGTGAAGTGAGCACGAAGGAGTTAACTGAACTGTTCAACGCCATATACGATTCAGGTAATATCCCAGCGGAATGGCTATTGTCAACATTTGTAACGCTACCAAAAAAACGATCTGCGAAAACGTGCGAAGATTTCCGAACTATCAGTCTTATGAGTCATGCACTTAAAATTTTTCTTAAAATCATACATGCCAGAATTTACAAGAAATGCGAAGAAAATGTCGGTGAAATGCAATTCGGATTCCGCAATTCTATGGGTACACGTGAAGCACTTTTCACCTTACAAGTCCTACTTCAGAGATGCCGCGATGTCAGTTGTGATGTCTATATTTGTTTTATTGACTACGCCAAGGCATTTGACCGTTGTCAGCACCAGAAGATGGTCACCGCACTACAAAGAGTAGGATTGGATGAGAAGGACATTCGGATCATCATGAATTTATACTGGAACCAGCGTGCTCAAGTCAAGGTCGAAGACCAGCTGACCTACCAAGTGAAGATCATGCGAGGAGTAAGGCAAGGATGTGTGCTATCGCCGCCTCTTTTCAATATATACTCTGAGGAGATTTTTAATGAAGCCCTCACAAACCTAGACATGGGAATCCGAGTGAACGGTGAATACATCAATAATATCCGCTACGCCGATAACACCGTGTTACTAGCAACCAGCCCAAACGATCTGCAGGCCTTACTAGACCGAGTGCGAACTGTGAGCGTAACATACGGACTGAACCTCAATATTAAGAAAACTAAATTCATGGTTGTCAGCCGTACAAATTTAGATCCCGGGGCACTAATGGCAGGTAGCGAAGAGATCCAGAGAGTCGACAGATTCACTTACCTCGGAACTACCCTCAACGTACAATGGGACTACGCTCAAGAGATTAGATCCAGAATTGAAATGGCACGGTCTACATTTACTAAGTTGAGATCCTTGCTGTGCTGCAGTGATCTCAGTTTGGGAACCAAGATGCGGATAGTGAGGTGCTACGTTCTTCCAGTGTTCCTATATGGAGTTGAAGCCTGGACACTGACTCAAGCCACTGAAAAACGAATCGAAGCCTTCGAGATGTGGATATACAGAAGGATACTAAAAATATCTTATGTGGACCATGTCACCAACGTTGAGGTCCTACAGCGCATGACAAAAGAAAAAGAAGTGCTTAATTTAATTAAACAACGTAAGCTTGAGTACCTCGGCCACGTGATGCGGAACGAAGAAAAATATCGAATTCTTCAACTTGTTATGCAGGGTAAAGTATTTGGCAGAGGAGGACCGGGACGCCGTCGTATCTCGTGGTTGAAAAATCTCCGACAATGGTTTGCGATGACCTCAGCGGAGCTGTTTCGCAGAGCAGTCAACAAAACCATGATAGCCTTGATGATCGCCAACATCCGGACCGGATAAGGCACTGAAGAAGAAGAAGGAATGCTAGTTCTCTTCTCTGATCCCATCTCCATTTTACACCTTTTTTTAGTAGTTCAAGTAATGGAATTTCTTTTATACTTAGATCTGGTATCATCCTTTTATAATAATTAATTATTCCAATAAATCCTCTTAAAGTTCTTAAATTGTGTGGTGTTTTATATTCCTGAATGACCTGTGTCCGTTCTGGATCCATTTCGATTCCCTTAGTGTTAAGTTTATAACCTAGATATATTACTTCTTTTTGAAAAAATGTAAATTTTTCTTGATTTATTTTTAGTCCAACTTTGTCTAATCTATTTATTATAATTTTTAGGTGTTTCTCATGATCTTCAGCCGTTTTAGAAAAAATGAATATATCATCAATGTAGTGAATTACAAAATGTTTATATTGATCCAAAATATCATGAAAACATCTACATAGAGCACTGCAAGATGATTGAAGTCCAAATGGTACTACTTTGAATTGATATACTACTCCATCTATCTGAAATCCTGTATACTGTCTACTTTTTCTTTCTAGAGGTATCAACCAAAAGCTATGCTGTAAATCAATTTTAGTGAAAAATGACATTCCTGTAATTCTTCCTAGTATTCCATCTATACTCATTGGTGCTTCAAATTGCTTTTCAGTGATCTTGTTAATATTCCTTGCATCCAAACATAACCTGATTTCACCTGATCTTTTACGCATTACTACTATAGGGTTTATAAAACGTGTATCTGCCTTCTCAATGATTCCATCTTCTAACATATTATTAATCGTTCTGTTTACTTCTTCTTTGTATTTATATGGTATTGGGTATGATTTTATTATAAAATTTTTTTCTTCTTTAACTTTTATACTATGGATATAATTTTGTGAAATTCTATTTTCTTTATTGACAAGTCCCTTGTGTTGCTGCAATATGGAAACGACTATTGATTTATATTCTTCGGGGCAATTTAAAACTTTTATCATATCTTCTTCTTTACAAATAAAATTATTTTTCATTATGTACTCATTATTCCTTGCTTCCAATTTTACGCACTCCACCTCGTAGGCATCCATCTGCTTAAAATTTCCATTCCTTAAATATTCACTACAATAATTATTCTTTACATTCTTTTGGGACATTTCCCTATCATCAAAATACATTTCTTCTTCATAAACATCATTATTTTCTTTTAATAATATCCTATCAACTCTTATTCCTTCTTCCACCTCATCTTTCTGCATAAATTTAATTATTTGCCCTTCCAAAGTTACCATTTTTTCTTCAAAATCTATCTTTACTTTCTTCTTTTCCAATTCATCATTTCCCATTAATATATCAACACATAAATCCTTGACAATAAATCCTTGCATATTAATTTCTTTATTAAGAATATTAATTTTAAAATTGGCTAGTTTATCAATTTCACCCAACTTCTTATTATTTGCACCAACAATTTTAATTTTTGGAATCTTTATTATATCTGATAGTTTTAATGTATTAAAAATAAAATTCTCCGAGACTAAAGTACTTTCTGAACCTGTATCTATCATAATTTTAATCATTTTATTTTTGGCCAAAGCATTTATATAAATTAAATTAATAGATTCAATAATTTTATCTTCATCTAAAGAAATAAATTCAGAAGGTTTTTCATAATAGCAATGGCCTAACTTGTAATTCAGAAAGTTTACTGAACAAAATTTTGATTATTAGAATTGTCAGATTGTATCTGACCACTTAGATCTGATGTCCTATGTCTTTCTCTACTATGACTTCTACTCACATTTTCTTGCCTTGTACGATTTCGTTCCCTGTCTTCGCAGCTCCTATTCCTTCGAACACAATTTACCTGTCTGTTGTAATTACGTCGTTCTGTATTTCTTCTATTGTTATAATCTTGTCTATTATAATTAGTATTGTTATTAAAATTTTGTCTATTATAACTAGTATTGTTATTAAGATTCTGTCTATTTTAATTATTGTTATTATTATTAAAATTTTGTAAACTATCACCATACCTAGTAATATTGTTATATGATTGTCTATATTGTTGATTATCATTCTTATTATATTGTAAGTTATTATTGTTTTTTCTGTTGTTGTTATTACTTGTCATATTGCCTCTTTGTATTCTTTGAATAAAATTAATAAAACTCTCTATTGTTTGAATATTTTGTACAGTTACTGTTTGCACAACATCAGCATCAAAATGTCTAGATACATTTTCTGTTTCATCCTCTCTAAGTGGGGGTTCTAAATATTTTGCAATTGTTATTAGTTTCAATGCATAATCTACCATATTTGATTTTAAATTGTGATTATACTTTCCAAAATATAGAATTTCTCTAAACTTGGCTTGCTCTAGTTCACCCCAATAATAATTTAAAAATTTATTTTCAAATGTTTGAAAATTATCTAAATCATTTTCAATACTAGCAAACCAAGTTGCTGCATTGTCATTTAATGTCATTCTAATATAATCTTTAATATCCTTAATATTATTCACAAATCTTAATTTATGTTTTAAACTATTTATGTATACTCTAGGATGCAAATTTTTTATATTACCAGAGAATTTAATCCCAGTCTCATTTGTTAAATTTAAGTAAGGTCTCCCTATGTCTCTCATTTGTGAAATATCATATATTCTCTGTTCCACATTTCTTATTTGATTACTATTTATTTGGATATTTTGTTGTATATCGTCTAATTTTTCTTCTGTGTTTCTCCTGTCTTCGTTAATTTTTACTTCTAAGTTACATTTCTGCAACTCTATTTTCTGTTCTATATCTATCTTATTATCTTGAATAATCCTCTTTACTTCTGTCCTCTCATTTTCTATCCTTTTCTTGTAGTCATTCCGTATATTTTTTATTTCATTTGCTACTTTTTTCTCTGCAGCATCAAGTTTTTTATCTATTTGTTTTTCTATTTGTTTTACAATTTTATTATTATTATCTTTTATTTCCTTTTCTAATTTTCTATAATTCTCTTCCATTTTTTTCGTGTTCTCTTCCATTTTTTTCGTATTCTCTTCCATTTTCTTCGTATTCTCTTCCATTTTCTGTTCCATTTTTTTCATGTCTTCTTTGACTTCTTTTGAATTCTCTTCCATTGTCTTCCATATCTGCATCATTAATGACATCAAAGCTGCCATATTGACATTTTCCTCTCTTTCTGGATTCATTTCTGCAGTATCTTGTGGAGCTTGAACTAAAATCTCCTCTTGTACAGGTTGTGTGTCTACTTCAACATCTTCTTCATTCTTTTTGCTTCTTGTACCTTTCTTTCCTTGAGACATTTTGAGACTTTACTTGTTCAAATATAATTAAAAATAAAATCTATAATTTTTTCTTTCTACTGATAATTAATTTAATTATATGAGAGCACTTAACTTCCCAAACTAATTCTTTTAAATAGAGAGCCCCGCGGTGGGCTCCAAATTGTTATGATGTTTTGTTTGTGAATGAATGATGAGCAATGAGTATTTTTTAATAATATAGGGTTTTTATCGCGGTTCTCAACGAATTAGTTTGTAAGTACTTTTTTAAATTATCTTTATTATATCTATTATGAAACACACATATATATCTAACCTAGCCAATGTAAATTTAAAATAAACTATCTTTAAATTGAAATTCTTATGAAACTAATTAAATTCTATAGACAATGTAAAATTTAAACAAACTATCTACAAAATTGAAATTGTTATGACAATAACTAAATTATATTAACAAATTTTTGTACCTTTCTGTCACTGAATGCCTAAATGAACTGTTTTCCACTGTATAGATTATAATCACCACTCAATGTCTTCTTCGCAGCTCCGGTTATCCTTGTTTTTGTGAAATTCCTTTTTCCAATTATCAGCTTTCACCAATTTAAGATATTTTTCTTCACAGCATTTATAAACCACCAAGCAAACCAGCAAACAGCATTTATTTTTATTCTTCTTTTCAATATATCAATATCCAATCACCAAAAATATTATTTAATTTTAATATTCAATTAATACTTCTTCCATTATCATCATTTATACATAACATAATTTTTAATCTTCAATAATATTTTCTTTAGGTATACTGTTTCTTAATCTTGATTTAACTCACTATATTGAACAATTGTAACTGATTGACTGCCTCTAACTAATTTTCATACTAAAACTGGCCATCATAGTAACTGTAACTCATAACTGATTGACTAACTGAATGGACTTTCTTACTAAACTGCCTGACTTGAATCCAAATCACGGGTATTTATATCTTTTCCTTCTTCCAGAACCATCTGGTAATAATCATGTTCGATTTATTCCATTAAACACATGTCTGAATTTTCTGGAAACAGTATATGTTCGATCCACAGACATAACCATTATTCCCGAATGTTCGACCGTAAACAAAGGTGAAATTCTGCATTCTGGAGAATTCGTTAATTTTCTATTGATAATTTTGTTGACATTTAGGCTTTTCAGATCAGAATATACACTTAAATCAGTAACTTATATGAATTAAACATTTTAAACTAACATTTTATTATAACCCCACTTTATATTCGTAATAATTCTTAATTTCTATCTGTCACTTCGAGAGTATGTATATCTGGTTGCCTAATCACATGGCTCACTTAAATATATTTACAACATTAAAATACAACTTTTTACAATTATTATATGCTAATTTCTTAAAAATGCCCTCACATAAATAATTTTTATTAAATTCTCTAGTATAGAACTTCTTAAAATAACCAAATACTTGTTATATCTAATATTATCTAGTATATAACTTATAAATTATTTTCTTTAAATACCAATCATCTCTATATATATATATATATATATATATATATATATATATATATATATATATATATATATAAATATATATATATATATATATATATATATATATATATATATATATATATATATATATATATATATATATATATATATATATATATATATAACGAGTTTATTACAGCTGCCGCCGTTTCTCGCAACCTAGCTTCCAACGCTTGCGATCGTTGCAGTCATCTACTTGTAGACCCCTATCTTCCATTGCACCTTTTACTTCTTGTCTCCACGATCTTCTTGGTCTTCCCTTTTTCCTGCGGTTGGTGGGGATCCACTGTAACATTCTCTTTGGCCATCGTTGATCATTCATCCTTTCTACATGGCCATACCATTTCAGCCTTTTGCATTCTATAGTTTCCAGGACGTCAGTGTCTATGCCCATACGCTCTCTGATTTCACTATTCCTTACTCTATCTCTTCTAGTCAGTTGACAACATCTTCTCCAATAATTCATTTCCATTGCTTTTATTTTGGATGCGTCATTTTTATTTATTACTCAAAGCTCTGAACCATATGTAGCAATGCTTTCTATGATACTTTTGTATATCCTAATTTTTGTGTTTCGGGTGATGTGGTTATTCCAAAGTTTACTATTCAGTTGACGTATTGCTGAATTTCCTTGACCAATTCTAGTAGCTATTTCTTTTGTATTCCGACCATTGTTTGTAATGTTTACACCGAGATATTGATAGCTATCAGTATTTTGAATTTGTTTGCTTCCTAGTTCTAAGTGCTTTCCTTCACCTCCCACTACTACGTACTCTGTTTTTGATGTATAATTGATAAGCCCCACTTATTATATTCTTCATCTATTTTTCGTAACATGAAGTGGATATCATCTTGATCTTCTGCAAGTATTACTTGGTCATCAGCAAAATGCAAGCTGTACAGTGTATGGTCTCCAATTTTAACACCCATAGGTTCACATTTTCTTTTCCAAATATCCAAAACCCCTCCAAATAAATCTTAAAGAGTGTAGGTGCAATGCAGCAGCCTTGGCGAAGTCCTTTGGTCACTTTTATCTTTTTTGTCACTTTTTGTCCAATCTTTATTACACTCGTCATATCATCGTACAACTCACTTACAGCATTAATGTAAATCGGTGGAATATTCTTGTCTTCTAGCACCTGCCATAGCTTGGCTAATTGGACACTGTCGTACGCTTTTTGAAGATCAATAAATACCATGTGTGTCTCCATATTATGTTCCAAACGCTTTTCTATTGTTTGTTTTAGGCAGAATACATTGTCTATACAAGAACGACCAGTACGAAATCCATTCTGATCTTCAGCGTCTTCCCAGCAATCTTCAATTCGGCTTTTAATTATCTTCCCGTAGACTCTACAGATTGAGTTAGTTACACTAAGCCCTCGGTAGTTCTTACAATCTTTTCTGTCGCCTTTATTTTTGTATATATTGCTGATATATGCAGTTTTCCATTCTGGGAAATAAATTTCTTCTCTTCTCCTCTCAAGAATAAATTAAAAGTATAAGCCAATAGCTGAAATAGTTTGTCAGAGCCATATTTAATCAGTTCAATGAGTACTCCCCCCGGTCGTGGAGCCTTTCCATTTTTCATAGCGTTGGCGTGTTTTTTAATTTCTTCTGGTGTTATTTCAGTTTGTTCGCGGTAGGAAATATCATATTTTTGGTAGCCAATATCTTGGAATTCTGTTCGATCTTCTGTCAGCATTTGTTCATAATATTCGACCCATAATTCTGGGGGTATCAGAGTTAACCTACTGCATTCTTTTCTATCTGTTCTACTACCTCTAATTGTTTTCCAGGCTTCTTTACTTCTTGCTGTACCCATAAAATTTTCTACGTTATCGCAGGCTTTATTCCACATCTCATTTTTGGCTTTATTAACCTCTTTTTTTACTTCTTTGTTTAAGCTGTTGTACTGTTGTCGATAGTAAGGGTCCTTTGTTGCTAGCCATTTGTTATACATATTCGTACCCATAAAATTTTCTACGTTATCGCAGGCTTTATTCCACATCTCATTTTTGGCTTTATTAACCTCTTTTTTTACTTCTTTGTTTAAGCTGTTGTACTGTTGTCGATAGTAAGGGTCCTTTGTTGCTAGCCATTTGTTATACATATTCTTTTTCTTCCCCACAAGATCTTCTATTTCTTTATTCCACCATTCATTTCTATTTTTTATGCTATCCACTTCTCCAATAGCTTCCATTGCAGCTTCGTCAAGAGCTTTCATAATTTCGTTGTACGTATTAATTGGTGAGGAGTAACAAACATCGTGCAATTTCAGATTCAACCTCATTCGATACAGAAACTGGGTAGACTTATTTTCAAAACCTTGTAGATTATATCTCTTTGTTGAAATGTCGTGCAGTATCATTGAACTTTCGTTTTCATTTTGTCGTTTGCTTCCTTTAAATGTAAATAGTAGTAACGCTTTAAGCAAATGGTGATAAGATCCACATTCTGCTCCTCGATGGACTCTAACGTTATTAACCTTTATTGTGGAGTTTTCTTTGCATATACAGTAATCGATTATTGATTTCAAATTCCTCGTTGGCTGAATCCACGTGAATTTATGAATATCCTTGTGCTGATAATATCCATTCATTATCTTTAAATTCATATGATCGCAGAAACTTAATAATCTCTCACCGTTTTTATTTATTTTTTCTTCTCCAAATGGACCGATTACTTTGCTATTTACTTTTCTTCCGGTTCTAGCAATTACTGTTCATCCCCTTTTTTTTACTGCCCTACATTCAGTACCATACATCATAGCTGGTCTAAAAGCAGTCCTATACAATTACCTTTTAGTTTTCTTGGTACCTTTTTTATCACACATCATTCAATTTGCCTCGTTCCTTTACCTTTATTTGAAGTATGATAAATAAAACGGTAATACCGATCCTAAAAGCCGAAAATTATTATCTTTTGTGAGTTCTTGTCTATTCAAGCCAACTACTCTATCTGGACTTAAAATATCATCTTTAAAAGAATATTCTAAATATTTTGTTTGTATCCAACTTAATTTTAATTATTTTTCATTAAGGACCTGTCTCCGCTACTCTATACCAAGGAGGTTCAGTTGTTATCTAATCCAGCACAAATGAGAATAAATATGGGCGAAACCCGGATGAAGCCCTATTTTCACACAAAATTGGCCAGTTTCACCTACAATTGTATCGTTTTAACACTATAATAGTTATTCTATTTATATATAGTAGTTCTAACACTGTTATAGTTGTTACTTGCTCATACTTCACTCACATATTCAGCCGGCACTCCTTTCCTACTAAATCTCTGCCACAGTAGGTTTCTGGTTTCATCATGTGCTTTCTCAAGATTAATAATACTATGTGCAAGTCTTTCACTCTAAATTGTTAAATTAGCTGTTTTATAATAAAAATTGCCGATGTAGACCTGCCTCCTTGCATAAATCCAAATTAACATTTATCCATTTTTATTTTTTAGAACACTGAATTATGTTAGATTTCACCACAAATGTAGGATAATAAAAAGATATATTGTGAATCGAGTACTATGAAAAATTGACATTGTCAACAAAATGAAGCAGAGTTTTACTGGAAATAACTATTGCAAACCAAATAAAACACTATGTTTAAAATGTCACACCAAACAGCTATGTTTAAAATGTCTTTATTCTTTATTAAAAATCTGGGAAATCAAAGGAGGGGGGGGCGTTATTGGTGCAATGGCGAAGGAAAACCCTTCTAAACCTCGCCTACTGCCCAGTACATCCCGATTTAAAAATACAATTCTAATATAAAAGCCTACAAATATAACATCATTATAACATCATTACTTAACACAGCTTTAAAATTCAGGCCTAAACTAAGCATTTATACATATATTTTATGAAATTTTACTACATTTATTACTAATTGTCGCTGGATTTGACCCTCGGGAATGAGGGAAGGTGGTCCAGTCGCACTATCCATAGCTATGTTGGACCGGAGCATATAGGGATCACCGTCCGTGGACATATAGGTTATATATGAACCCTAGCTAGCGGGAAAAATACCTTTATTAAAATACAATTAAATGTTTATTACAAGTAAGAATCTGCAATAAAAGTTGATTAGTATTATAACTAAGCATCTGCAAAGAAAGGAGTTAGATATCTTAATACTAAGAATCTGAAAATAAAGTGTTAATTAGTCTTAGAACTAAGAATCTGTAAAAGAAGGTCGTGAGTTATGACACCTAAGACTAATTAATGCAAAAAGCAAAAAAAGTAAAATTTGAAAAAAAGTGAAAATTTTTCTAAGTCCCAAAAATTTTCGGGAGACAAAAGTTATTTAAAATTGTCAGATTTTCCTGAAAATGCGAAATTTGTTTCTGTCGTAGTGCCTCCGGGACTAATCAACAAAGACATGCAACAAAATATAAACAAATAAAAAGTTATTCACAAATTTCGTTTTAAAAATTTCCTAGTCGAAAAAGACCTGAAAAGTAAAAATAATCCTAAGTTATTTTTATAGTAAAAATGTTTCAAAGTCCCAAAACAGTATATAAATATTAGAAAAATAATCTAAGTTATTTTTAACCTGAAAAAGAAATAAAATATTCGAATTATTTTCGAAGTCCCTAAAAGAGAAAATAATGTTAGCAAAATACGTCTAAGTTATTTTCGGGCTGAAAATATTTCAGAGTCCCAAAAGATAAAATAAATATAAAATTATTATAATTTTTCTAAGTTAAATTAATAACCTAAGAGAGATACCTCAATTGTCATTTTAATAAACATGAAACCCGCCAATTTTTAAATTAGGACCCACCCACCAACCAATCACGCCAAACATAGGCTATGCATTATAATGTAGTCTCTTATCTTCCTAAACTAATTCTTTTAAATAGAGAGCCCCACGTTGGGCCCCAAATTGTTATGATGTTTTGTTTGTGTATAGTTTTATGAGCAATGAGTGTTTTTAAATAACATATATATATATATATATATATATATATATATATATATATATATATATATATATATATATATATATATATATATATATATATATATTATATATATATACATATATAGGGTTTTTATTGCGGTTCTCAAAGAATTAGTTTGTAAGCACTTTTTGAAATTATCTTTATTATAATTATTATGAAACACACATATACACTCGCGATCATAAAATCCGGGTCACCTTGAAAATTTCAAGTTTATTGAATATTTTTGCATCTGGTGCAGTAATAACCTTTTTTTTTAGGCTAAAGTATTTTTTATTTTTCATCAATGTATGTTTTGAAAGAAAAAAAAACGGTTTATTTATTGTTTTTATTAAAAAAGCAGAAAACAAACTGTTAATATAGAAAATAAACTGTTAACCAAATTGTTAATAAAACAGACATACGAAAAAAAAAAATGAAAAATACAGAACGTGGTAAAACAGTAGAATTTCAATGACTAATATCGTGTATTGCCTCCCTTGCTCTAATAACCTCTTGCAGACGACGGGGCATACTCTCAATTTTTCTCCGGATTACATGTTGTTGGATGTTATTCCACTCTCTCACTAACAGATCCTTAAGCTCCTGTGCGTTGTTAGGAGGTGGTGTATGGGTTTGAATACGTTTTTTCAAATCGTCCCAGAGACGTTCGATGGGATTCAGGTCCGGAGACCTAGCTGGCCAGAGTAACCTCGTAATTCCAACCTCGTCTAAGTATTGTATACTGATCCTGGCAACGTGCGGTCGCGCGTTGTCCTGCATAAAAACGGCGTCCTCCCCAAGCCCTGCCATGGTGGGCATAACATGTTCTTCCAGAATCTCCGTAATGTACCTTCGTGCAGTTAAAGACCCATTTTCGATGAACGGTAATTCTGTGCGGAAGTCAGAAGATACACTTCCCCAAGCCATGACCGAGCTTCCACCAAATGGCATTCTTGGAGCAATGCAAGCTTGAGAAAATCGTTTACCGGTTCTCCTCCAAATTCTTACACGTCCATCGGATCCAGTTAGGCAGAAACGGGATTCATCTGAGAATAACACTTTGCTCCAATCATTAATTCCCCAATGCGCGTATTGTCGACCAAAAGCTAGTCGTGCAACTCGATGCGCCCGGCAAAGTGGCGCTCCTGTAGCCATTACCCGAGAAGATAGTCCAGAAGAACGAAGTCTTCTCCTGACTGTTGCAACGCTAACATTGCAATTTCGTACTTACTGTAGACGATTTCGATGCATAACCGCAGTTGAGGTCCGGTTTCGTAAAGCCTGAAACATACGGAAACGGTCATCTCGTGCCGTGGTCGTTCTTCTTTGTCCAGATCGAGGTCGTCTCCTGAAAGCGTTGAAGCACTCGTTGAACGGTAGAAAGGCTTACGCCAACAGTTCTTGCGACTTGCCGTTGAGTATGACCGTCTTCCACAAGCGCAACAATGCGTGCCGTTTCAACAACAGTCAAAGGCATTTTTGGCAAAAAATAAACAATAATAAACGCTAATAATGGCTCTAATACACACTAATGGTGGCAATAATAAAAGAAATTCTCAGGAACATGCATTAGTTTGTATTTGTGTTATTATTATTTACGATAAAGCTCGTTAAAAATGAAATAATGGTGATTTTCAAGGTGACCCGGATTTTATGATCGCGAGTGTATATATCTAATATAGACAATGTAAATTTAAAACAAACTATCTTTAAATTGAAATTCTTATGACACTAATTAAATTATATTAACAAAATTTGGCACCTTTTTGTCACTGAATGCCTAAATGAAACTGTTTTCCAAAATAAAGATTTTAATCACCACTCAATGTCTTCGTTGTCAGCCTCGCTTATCCTTCTTTTTGTAAAGTTGCATTGCCAAATACACCACAATGTTTTAATTATCAGCTTTCACCATTTTAAAATATTTTTTTCTTAATAGTATTTATAAATCGGTAAATATTCTTCCTTCTTTATATTGCTTTTTTGTTTATGCTCCTTTCTAATAATCTTTTTTTCTCTTCCAATCTCCAATCACCATATACATAATATAATTTTTAATCTTCAACTAATACTCTCATCCAATCTCCAATTACCATATACATAATATAATTTTTAATCTTCAACTAATACTCTCTTCCAATCTCCAATCACTATATACATAATATAATTTTTTAATCTTCAATTAATACTGATTACTATCTTAACTTATCATACTGAACATACTGACTAACTATATACTGACCATTTTGAATCCAAATCACATCGTATTTATATCATTTCAATGTTCACGAATATTCTTAAAAGAAAATATATTCGAATCCTTCTATTTCATAGACATTACAATGTTCGCGAATATTCTACTGCGAACAAAGGTTAAATTCTTTCTATTGACGTCTTATTTTATATTTCTAGATAATTCTTTCCTATTCTATCTAGAAAATTACTATTCTAACTAAAATTCTATTAAGAATTTTATGAAAATTTAGGCTTTTCAGATCAGAATATAAACTTATATATAAATTACATCTTAAATTAATAAATAACCCTATTTTTAAATCCATACGCATACACAAAAGTTCCTACAACCAAATCCACTTCAGTGTATACTTGGTTGCCTACAAAGATGGCGTATTCAAATATATTTATAATATCATAATTATTAAAATAACCAAATACATTGCAAAATAAAAACTTTTTAAACTTATTATTATGATAATTTCTTAAGAATGCCCTTATATAAATACTTTTTGTAATATTCTCTGGTATATAACTTATAAACTATTTCCTTAATCAATATTTAAGTTCATTCTAGATTACCTTTGTTTCTCCTATATTTAATATCATCTCAATATATACATATTTATATATATAATAAATATATATATATATATATATATATATATATATATATATATATATATATATATATATATATTTATATATATATATATATAAATATATATATATATATATATATATATATATATATATATATAAGAATAAGAAAAAAGAAGTACTTGTGACTCGTTTGGAACAAATATATAACTGTTTTGGATGGGTTGGAGTCAATAAAAGGGCTATTGATTAACTATTTTTTTATTCTCGAGCTTTCAATTGTGTTTACAATTATTATCAAGAGCTAAAAAAGACAAAATACTTACAAGGTTGAACTAAAAAGAAAAAACAATTTTTTTTAACTTTATATATATATATATATATATATATATATATATATATATATATATATATATATATATATATATATATAATCGAACACCTCTCTACCCTAAGGTGTGAGGTTAATACAAATACATGTTACATATTATCCTGCAGATATGCTACATAGGATGCTTTTTTCTAATATTGGTAATATAAATAATTTAACACCATTTTTTGCTCAATCTCAAAACATTGTATCTAACAATCAGAACATCTATTATCATTCACTACCTTTTATACCATCATTAACACCTAAATTAATACAAATACTAAAGGTTATTGACAATATAAAAATAGCAACAAAGAACATCAAAACTATTTCATCTTTATATTCTAAAACTAAATATCCTATAGACAAATTTGAAAAAACGAATTTAGTATACAGCATTAGTTGTACTCAGTGTGAGGCTGAATATGTTGGTGAGACCGGAAGAAATCTTTCAAATCGCATTATTTCTCACAAAAGTGATTGCAGAATTAAAAAACCATCTTGTGCTTTGGCAGAGCATGTAATCGATAAAGACCATAATATGGATTTTGATAACATTAAAATTTTATGTAGTGAAAGTAATAAATTTAAAAGGACTTTTTTGGAAATGGTTTGTATTAGCAAAAGTGATAATAATTTAAACAAAAGATCAGAAATTCAAAATTTAAGCAAAATTTATAATTATATTCTTTCTTTATGATTTATATATAAAACTTGTAAAATGTCATATTTAATTCTCCATATATCTGTTACATTCTTTCAGACATATGTCAACGGTGAATAAATTTTCTTCTTTTTGTTACTAAACAAAAAAGAATGTTTAAACGAAATTTTACTTTTGGCAATATAATTGTCAAAAATAAAAATTTTATGTTGGCATTTATGACATTGAGGCTATTTGTAATTGGTTGCTATTTGAACTTATTTATAAATTCAATTATTTTTGTATTAAAAAAATGTTTTCAAAATTATAAAAATTTTCGGAGAAACATTTAATGGATTAAAACATTTTTGTATTAAATATTTTGAAGATGTATTAGCAGTAATTTTTACTTACTAAACTAATTTTTATTTGGTAAGCTAAAAAAATTGTTTTTTCTTTTTAGTTCAACCTTGTAAGTATTTTGTCTTTTTAAGCTCTTGATAATAATTGTAAACACAATTGAAAGCTCGAGAATAAAAAAATAGTTAACCAATAGCCCTTTTATTGACTCCAACCCATCCAAAACAGTTATATATATATATATATATATATATATATATATATATATATATATATATATATATATATATATATATGTATATATATATATATATATAAATTGTTATGATGTATTGTTTGTTTGAATGATGAGCAATGAGTATTTTTAATAATATAGGGTTTTTATCGCGGTTCTCAAAGAATTAGTTTGTAAGTACTTTTTTAAATTATCTTTATTATAACTATTATGAAACACATATATATATATATATATATATATATATATATATATATATATATATATATATATATATATATATATATCTAACCTAGCCAATGTAAATTTAAAATAAACTATCTTTAAATTGATATTCTTATAAAACTAATTAAATTTTATAGACAATGTAAAATTTAAACAAACTATCTTCAAAATTGAAACTGTTATGACACTAACTAAATTATATTAACAAAATTTTGTACCTTTCTTTCACTGAATGCCTAAATGAACTGTTTTCCACTATATAGATTCTAATCACCACTGAATGTCTTCGTACTTCGGTTATCCTTGTTTTTGTGAAATTACTTTTTCCAGTTATCAGCTTCTACCAATTTAAGATATATTTTTCTTCACCAGCATTTATAAACCACCAAGCAAACCAGCAAAACAGCATTTATATTTATTCTTCTTTTTAATATACCAATATCCAATTATTATAAGTTGATTTATACTAATCTCCAATCATAATATAATTTTAATTTCTTCCAATATTCTTCTAATATACTTTTTTAATCTTCAATAATTATTTGTGTATAATTATAAATGTGCATAATTTTTAATCTTCATTTAACTCACTATATTAAACAATTGGACTATTTGTAACTGATTGACTGTCTTGAAAATTCTGAACAATTGACTTCACTAACTAAATGAGTCTATCTTCTACTAACTTTCATAATAAAACTGGCCATCTTGAATCCAAATCACGGGTATTTATATCTTTTCAATCTTCCAGAACCATCTGGTAAGAATTCATGTTCGATTTAGTTCTATTTCTTCTATATGGATGTTCTCGAAAAAAAAAATATCTATTCGATCCACCGACATAATCATTATTCCAGAATGTTCCAACATAAACAAAGATCAAATTCTGCATTCTGGAGAATTCGTTAATGTTCTATTGATAATTTTGTTGACATTTAGGCTTTTCAGATCAGAATAAACATTTAAATCATTAAATATATATTAATTTAACATTTTAAACTAACATTATTATTATAACCCCACTTTTTATTCCTAAAAATTCTTAATTTCTGTCAGTCACTTACTGTATAGTTGGTTGCCTATGCACATGGCTCACTTAAATATATTTACAACATTAAAATACAACTTTTTACAATTATTATATGCTAATTTCTTAAAATGCCCTCACATAAATATATTTTTATAAAATTCTCTAGTATATAACTTATTTAAAATAATAAAATACTTTTTTATATCTAATATTATGTAGTATATAACTTATAAATTATTTTCTATAAACCCCAATCGTATCAATACCCCAAAATAATATTTAAAATAAATAATTTACTTATTATTTTTTTAAATATTAATTTTCTTATCCACATACCTTAGTAATTATAATGAATGAAATAATTTAATTTCCTATTTTAATTGTTCTATCAAATACATCTCTGTTCGCTGTCTATGTCAAAGCAGAGAACAACGGAGCACAGTTCGGCTATTCTATGGTCAAACTGTCATGTCAAATGGAGCAGTGGATAATGGAGGCTATTAGAAAATAAACATATAATCTAATCATCTATTATTGTGTTATGTTTATTTATAAACAAAATCTAGGAATTATTTCCATTCAACAGCCTTTCATCCATATGAATTGGTAAGTTTTTACACTTTTTATAAAGACATTTACACAATCAATTCTGTATCTAACCTCAAATTATGATTTTTAGGGTACCAAACAATTTCCATATGTACAAAATTTAACAAGTATGATGTCAAATTTATTCACAACAATGAAATCTACCATCTATTTAACAAATCAAGTCTATTGAATAAAATGGATATATCAGTAAGCTGTTAGTGTTAAGTTTATAACCTAGATATATCACTACTTTTAGAAAAAATGTACATTTTTCTTGATTTATTTTTAGTCCAACTTTGTCTAATCTATTTATTATAATTTTTAGGTGTTTCTCATGATCTTCAGCCGTTTTAGAAAAAATTAAGATATCATCAATGTAGTGAATTACAAAATGTTCATATTGATCCAAAATATCATGAAGACATCTACATAGAGCACTGCAAGATGATTGAAGTCCAAATGGTACTACTTTGAATTGATATACTACTCCATCTATCTGAAATCCTTTATACTGTCTACTTTTTCTTTCTAGAGGTATTAACCAAAAACTATGCTGTAAATCGATTTTAGTGAAAAATGACATTCCTGTAATTCTTCCTAGTATTCCATCTTCTAACATATTATTAATCGTTCTGTTTACTTCTTCTCTGTATTTATATGGTATTGTGTATGATTTTGTTTTAAAATCTTTTTCTTCTTTAACTTTTATGCTATGGATATAATTTTGTGCAATTCTATTTTCTTTATTGACAAGTCCCTTGTGTTGCTGCAATATGGAAATGACTATTGATTTATATTCTTCAGGGCAATTTAAAACTTTTATCATATCTTCTTCTTTACAAATAAAATTATTCTTCATTATGTACTCATTATTCCTTGCTTCCAATTTTACGCACTCCGCCTCGTAGGCATCCATCTGCTTAAAATTTCCATTCCTTAAATATTCACTACAATTATTCTTTACATTCTTTTGGGACATTTCCCTATCATCAAAATACATTTCTTCTTCATAAACATCATTATTTTCTTTTAATAATATCCTATCAACTCTTATTCCTTCTTCCACCTCATCTTTCTGCATAAATTTAATTATTTGCCCTTCCAAAGTTACCATTTTTTCTTCAAAATCTATCTTTACTTTCTTCTTTTCCAATTCATCATTTCCCATTAATATATCAACACATAAATCCTTGACAATAAATCCTTGCATATTAATTTCTTTATTAAGAATATTAATTTTAAAATTGGCTAGTTTATCAATTTCACCCAACTTCTTATTATTTGCACCAACAATTTTAATTTTTGGAATCTTTATTATATCCGATAGTTTTAATGTATTAAAAATAAAATTCTCCGAGACTAAAGTACTTTCTGAACCAGTATCTATCATAATTTAAATCATTTTATTTTTGGCCAAAGCATTTATATAAATTAAATTAATAGATTCAATAATTTTATCTTCATCTAAAGAAATAAATTCAGAAGGTTTATAATAATAGCAATGGCCTAACTTGTAATTCAGAAAGTTTACTGAACAAAATTTTGATTATTAGAATTGTCAGATTGTATCTGACCACTTGGATCTGATGTCCTATGTCTTTCCCTACTATGACTTCTACTCACATTTTCTTGCCTTGTACTATTTCGTTCCCTGTCTTCGCAGCTTCTATTCCTTCGAACACAATTTACCTGTCTGTTATAGTTAGGTCGCTCTGTATTTCTTCTATTGTTAAAATCTTGTCTATTATTATTAGTACTGTTATTAAAATGTTGTCTATTATAATTAGTATTATTATTAAAATTTTGTCTATTATAACTAGTATTGTTATTAAAGTTCTGTCTATTTTGATTACTGTTATTATTATTAAAATTTTGTAAATTATTACCATATCTATAATTATTGTTATATGATTGTCTATATTGTTGATTATCATTTTTATTATATTGAAAGTTATTATTGTTTTTTCTGTTGTTATTATTACTTGTCATATTGCCTCTTTGTATTCTTTGAATAAAATTAATAAAACTATCTATTGTTTGAATATTTTGTACAGTTACTGTTTGTACAACATCAGCATCAAAATGTCTAGATACGTTTAAGACTGTTTCATCCTCTCTAAGTGGTGGTTCTAAATATTTTGCAACTGTTATCAGTTTTAATGCATAATCTACCATATTTGATTTTAAATTGTGATTATACTTTCCAAAATATAGAATTTCTCTAAACTTGGCTTGCTCTAATTCACCCCAATAATAATTTAAAAATTTATTTTCAAATGTTTGAAAATTATCTAAATCATTTTCAATACTAGCAAACCAAGTTGCTGCATTGTCATTTAATGTCATTCTAATATAATCTTTAATATCATTAATATTATTCACAAATCTTAATTTATGTTTTAAACTATTTTAAATTTTACTTTAAACAAATTTTTTATATTACCAGAGAATTTAATCCCAGTCTCATTTGTTAAATTTAAGTAGGGTCTCCCTATGTCTCTCATTTGTGAAATATTATCTATTCTCTGTTCCACATTTATTATTTGATTACTATTTATTTGGATATTTTGTTGTATATCGTCTAATTTTTCTTCTGTGTTTCTCCTGTCTTCGTTAATTTTTACTTCTAAGTTACATTTCTGCAACTCTATTTTCTGTTCTATATCTATCTTATTATCTTGAATAATCCTCTTTACTTCTGTCCTCTCATTGTCTATCCTTTTCTTGTAGTCATTTCGTATACTTTTTATTTCATTTGCTACTTTTTTCTCTGCAGCTTCAAGT
Source organism: Diabrotica undecimpunctata (assembly GCF_040954645.1). Taxonomy (NCBI): domain Eukaryota; kingdom Metazoa; phylum Arthropoda; class Insecta; order Coleoptera; family Chrysomelidae; genus Diabrotica; species Diabrotica undecimpunctata. Next base: position 79,670,217 of record NC_092810.1, on the reverse strand, counting down.
TTTTTATCCATTTGTTTTTCCATTTGTTTTACAATTTTATTATTATTATTTTCTATTTTCTTTTCTAATTTTCTATGATTCTCTTCCAATTTCTGTTCCATTTTTTTCATGTCTTCTTTGACTTTTTTTGAATTCTGTTCCATTTTTTGTTCTATTTTTTTCATGTCTTCTTTGACTTCTTTTGAATTCTCTTCCATTTTTTTCGTATTCTCTTCTATTGTCTTGTTCATCTGCATCATTAATGACATCAAAGCCGCCATATTGACATTTTCCTCTCTTTCAGGATTCACTTCTGCAGTATCTTGTGGAACTTGAACTAAACTCTCCTCTTGTGTAGGTTGTGTTTCTACTTCCACATCTTCTTCATTCTTTTTGCTTCTTGTACCTTTCTTTCCTTGAGACATTTTGAGACTCTACTTGTTCAAATATAATTAAAAATAAGTTCTATAATTTTTGCTTTCTAATGAAAATTAATTTAATTATATGAGAGCACTTATCTTCCCAAACTAATTCTTTTAAATAGAGAGCCCCACGTTGGGCGCCAAATTGTTATGATGTATTGTTTGTTTGAATGATGAGCAATGAGTATTTTTAATAATATAGGGTTTTTATCGCGGTTCTCAAAGAATTAGTTTGTAAGTACTTTTTTAAATTATCTTTATTATAACTATTATGAAACACATATATATATATATATATATATATATATATATATATATATATATATATATATATATAATTAACCTAGCCAATGTAAATTTAAAATAAACTATCTTTAAATTGATATTCTTATAAAACTAATTAAATTTTATAGACAATGTAAAATTTAAACAAACTATCTTCAAAATTGAAACTGTTATAACACTAACTAAATTATATTAACAAAATTTTGTACCTTTCTTTCACTGAATGCCTAAATGAACTGTTTTCCACTCTATAGATTCTAATCACCACTGAATGTCTTCGTACTTCGGTTATCCTTGTTTTTGTGAAATTACTTTTTCCAATTATCAGCTTCTACCAATTTAAGATATATTTTTCTTCACCAGCATTTATAAACCACCAAGCAAACCAGCAAAACAGCATTTGTATTTATTATTCTTTTCAATATACGAATATCCAATTATTATAAGTTGATTTATACTAATCTGTAATCATAATATAATTTTAATTTCTTCCAATATTCTTCTAATATACTTTTTTAATCTTCAATAATTATTTGTGTATAATTATAAATGTGCATAATTTTTAATCTTCATTTAACTCACTATATTAAACAATTGGACTATTTGTAACTGATTGACTGTTTTGAAAATTCTGAACAATTGACTTCACTAACTAAATGAGTCTATCTTCTACTAACTTTCATAATAAAACTGGCCATCTTGAATCCAAATCACGAGTATTTATATCTTTTCAATCTTCCAGAACCATCTGGTAAGAATTCATGTTCGATTTAGTTCTATTTCTTCTATATGGATGTTCTCGAAAAAAATATCTATTCGATCCACCGACATAATCATTATTCCAGAATGTTCCAACATAAACAAAGATCAAATTCTGCATTCTGGAGAATTCGGTAATGTTCTATTGATAATTTTGTTGACATTTAGGCTTTTCAGATCAGAATAAACATTTAAATCATTAAATATATATAAATTAAACATTTTAAACTAACATTATTATTATAACCCCACTTTTTATTCCTAAAAATTCTTAATTTCTGTCAGTCACTTACTGTATAGTTGGTTGCCTATGCACATGGCTCACTTAAATATATTTACAACATTAAAATACAACTTTTTACAATTATTATATGCTAATTTCTTAAAATGCCCTCACATAAATATATGTTTATAAAATTCTCTAGTATATAACTTATTTAAAATAATCAAATACTTTTTTATATCTAATATTATGTAGTATATAACTTATAAATTATTTTCTATAAACCCCAATCGTATCAATATATATATATATATATATATATATATATATATATATATATATATATATATATATATATATATATATATATATATATGTTCGGATAAGTTTCCGCGGTCAGATAAATAAAAATTACTGAGTTCTCGGGGGAAGAACCGCGTTGAGAATTTAAAACTCGACGTTTTGGCACCCATTTTGGAGCCATTATCAAGAGTGATACGGTTCGGTTTAAGTTCGGGGTCTCAATCTGCCTACTCCCCTCACTCGAGACGTACCAGTATCGTGTTCTATATTGCAAGAACTGTCTCGGCACTGAGGTCTCAATCTGCCTACTCCTCAGTGTCGAGTGACAACCGGTCTTACCCTGTGTGGCTGCTTTTATTTATAGGAGTGCTATAATTTGGAGTGAGTGGTGAAGATGGTTTTGATATTAAGAGGGATAAGAGTTCTACTGATCTTGTCAGTGACACCTTTAATGAAATGTAAAAAGATTTTGGGTTAATCCGGCGGCAAGGTTTCTTTTTTGAATGGAATGGGGTTTAGAAGTTCTCTCCTCTTTCGATTCCAACTGAGAAAATTATTTGTCAAACTGAAGAAGCTATTTCCCATCTTCCTTCCGACCAAGCCGAAGTTGCCAGACAAGATGTCGCCAGAATTCTCCGTACTTCCAAACCTCCACCTTCAAATATAAGTCTTTTAGAAAGACGTGCCCTCAAAGAACTTTACAACAACCCTGACATCGTCATCCTTCCGGCCGACAAAGGTAATGCCACCGTCATTCTCAACTCTTCTAACTATTTCAACAAAATGTCCGAACTTCTGAATTCCACAGAATACAAACATGTCCCAAATGATCCAACCACATATCTGGAAAAAACGACCAAATCCATTATAAATAAGTCTACTCTACCTCCAGACCTCAAAAAATCTCTTATACCCAGAGAAAAATCATCCCGAATTCCAAAGATATACGGCCTTCCAAAAATCCATAAGCCCAATGTTCCCCTAAGACCCATCGTCAGTGCATACAACTGTCCCACTCAGAAATTGGCAAAACATCTCGCTTCATCCTTACAGCCATTAGCCGAAAACGCCTCGTCTTTTGTCAAAAACTCTTTTCATTTCATTCATCTTCTGAAAAACTTTTCTATTTCACCCTCAGACATACTAGTCAGTTTTGACATTGTTTCTTTATTCACCAACATTCCCGTCGATGAAACCATTTCCATCTTGGACTCTAAACATCAAATTCCCCAAGTCACATTATCTCTTATAAAACACTGCATGTCTAATACATATTTCACGTTCCAAAATCATTTCTATCGTAAAATCAAAGGTGCCCCAATGGGATCGCCCCTCTCTCCCGTAATAGCAGATATCTACATGGAACATTTCGAAACAGTAGCCTTGTCCTCGTCAAATCTCAAACCCACCTGTTGGTTACGGTACGTTGATGACACCTTTGTCATTTGGCCCCATGGTAAAGACACATTAGATCTCTTCCTCTCCCACCTGAATGGAATACATCCCAGCATTCAATTCACGATGGAAGTTGAGTCTGAAGCGTCTTTGCCATTCCTTGATGTTCTTATTCAGAAAAATCTACCTCACAGTTTTTCCTATTCCGTGTACCGGAAACCCACTCATACAAACCGCTATCTCAATGCCCAGTCACATCATCACCCCGCCCAACTTAATTCAGTCATCAACACTCTTATTTCCCGTTCCATAAGACTTAGCGACAACAATCACAGGTCATCCGAAATCAATTCAATAAGACAAACACTCCTACAAAACGGCTACCACAAAACCCAAATCAATAGAAGCATTCAAAAACTTCTAAACCCCATTCCATCCAAAAAAGAAACCTTGCCGCCGGATCAACCCAAAATCTTTTTACCTTTCATTAAAGGTGTCACTGACAAGATCAGTAGAACTCTTATCCCTCTTAATATCAAAACAATCTTCACCACTCACTCTAAATTGTCCAATCTCGTCAGATCCGTAAAAGACCAAATCCCCAATGAAGACCATGGTGTCTACGAGATACCTTGTTCCAGTTGCCCACGTACATACGTAGGACAGTTAAGCCGACGAATCCATAACCGTATTTACGAACATTCTCTATCAGTAAAACATTCCGATACCACTTCAGCCCTAGCCCAACATCATATTCAGACAGGCCACAAAATAGATTTCGAAAAAGCAAAAACCATCGCTCCCATCCGCTCATTAAAAGCGAGAATCATTCGTGAAGCTATCGAAATCGAAAAACGGCCTAACAGCTTGAACACGCGCGATGACGCAAAACGATTGCCGGCAACATGGCGACCTCTACTTCAGCGTCCTCCCGCCCACACCGCTCAGGCCACGTCAGTTAAGCCACGTCATCGCATACCGTTCCCGCGCATACAGCGAGTATAAAAGCAGCCACACAGGGTAAGACCGGTTGTCACTCGACACTGAGGAGTAGGCAGATTGAGACCTCAGTGCCGAGAGACAGTTCTTGCAATCTAGAACACGATACTGGTACGTCTCGAGTGAGGGGAGTAGGCAGATTGAGACCCCGAACTCAAACCGAACCGTATCACTCTTGATAATGGCTCCAAAATGGGTGCCGAAACGTCGAGTTTTAAATTCTCAACGCGGTTCTTCCCGAGAACTCAGTAATTTTCATTTATCTGACCGCGGAAACTTATCCGAACATTTTATTCGCCTCTACGGGGAGGAATTTTTCATTCTTACTAAATCTTTTTCTAATCTTTTAACACGCAAATACCGTCTTCTCTGTGATCTTGCTTTTCTTAAATCATGTCGTGACCATCAAGTCATTCCCAAATCTTTACAAGTTAAACATCACACCAAATCTTCATCAATTTCCAAAATTCTTAGAGCCACTGGTTTTTCGCTTCTTAGAAATTCAATTCATTCCACCCGACGCAACTTAGATACAACAAATTCCCAACTTCTTAAAACCTACAATGACATCCACTCTTTCAATATCCATCCATTATTATGGGACACTTTCGATCGTCTTTCTCACCAAAAAGCCCAACACATTTCTGACAACAAAACCCAAACCCAGAAATGCAAACTGGACCAACTCATCTCTCAGCAAAATCCACCGCCCACTTCAAATCAACAACCTTCTACTGTTGTTTACAATTTCTCAGATATTCACATATCCGATTCAGCTACCAAAGCTCTGTCAAAAGGCTTCAATTTCTCTGTCACTCCTCTTTCCATTCCAACTGAGAAAATTATTTGTCAAACTGAAGAAGCTATTTCCCATCTTCCTTCCGACCAAGCCGAAGTTGCCAGACAAGATGTCGCCAGAATTCTCCGTACTTCCAAACCTCCACCTTCAAATATCAGTCTTTCAGAAAGACGTGCCCTCAAAGAACTTTACAACAACCCTGACATCGTCATCCTTCCGGCCGACAAAGGTAATGCCACCGTCATTCTCAACTCTTCTAACTATTTCGACAAAATGTCCGAACTTCTGAATTCCACAGAATACAAACATGTCCCAAATGATCCAACCACATATCTGGAAAAAACGACCAAATCCATTATAAATAAGTCTACTCTACCTCCAGACCTCAAAAAATCTCTTATACCTAGAGAAAAATCATCTCGAATTCCAAAGATATACGGCCTTCCAAAAATCCATAAGCCCAATGTTCCCCTAAGACCCATCGTCAGTGCATACAACTGTCCCACTCAAAAATTGGCAAAACATCTCGCTTCATCCTTACAGCCATTAGCCGAAAACGCCTGTAATTGGTTGCTATTTTAATTTATTTATAAATTCAATTGTTTTTGTATTAAAAAAATGTTTTCAAAATTATACTAAAATGTCAGAGAAGCATTTATTATTAGGACATTTTTATATTAATTATTTTTGAGATGTATTAGCAGCAATTTTTATTTACTAAAGTAATTTTATTTGGTGAGTTAACAAAAATTGTTTTTTCTTTCTAGTTCAACTTTATAGGATATTTTGTCTTTTTTAGCAGCTCTTGATAATAATTGTAAACACAATTGAAAGCTCGAGATAAAAAATAGTTAACCAATAGCCCTTTTATTGACTCCAACCCATCCAAAACAGTTATATATATATATATATATATATATATATATATATATATATATATATATATATATATATATATATATATATATATATTGTTATGATGTATTGTTTGTGAATGATGAGCAATGAGTATTTTTAATAATATAATATATAGGGTTTTTATCGCGGTTCTCAAAGAATTAGTTTGTAAGTACTTTTTTAAATTATCTTTATTATATCTACTATGAAACACACATATATATCTAACCTAGCCAATGTAAATTTAAAATAAACTATCTTTCAATTGAAATTCTTATGAAACTAATTAAATTCTATAGACAATGTAAAATTTAAACAAACTATCTTCAAAATTGAAATTGTTATGACACTAACTAAATTATATTAACAAAATTTTGTACCTTTCAGTCACTGAATGCCTAAATGAACTGTTTTCCACTATATAGATTCTAATCACCATTCAATGTCTTCGTGCTTCGGTTATCCTTATTTTTGTGAAATTACTTTTTCCAATTATCAGCTTCCACCAATTTAAAATATATTTCTTCTTAAGCATTTATAAACCACCAAGCAAACCAGCAAATAGCATTTATATTTATTCTTCTTTTCAATATACCAATATCCAATCACCAAATATATTATATATTTATTCTTCTTTTCAATATACCAATATCCAATCACCAAATATATAATTTTAATATTCAATTAATACTTCTTCCATTATACAATCACCAAACATAATTCTTAATCTTTAATAATATTTTCTTTATACTGTTTCTTAATCTTGATTTAACTCACTATATTGAACAATTGTAACTGATTGACTGACTCTAACTAACTTTCATACTAAAACTGGACTCATAGTAACTGTAACTCATAACTGATAATTGATCGACTAACTGAATGGACCACTTGAATCCAAATCACCGGGTATTTATATCTTTTTTCATGTTCCAGAATCATCTAGCAAGAAATCCTGTTCGATTTGTACCATTAAACACATGTCTGAATTTTCTGGAAAAAGTATATGTTCGATCCACAGACATAACCATTATTCGAGAATGTTCGACCGTAAACAAAGGTCAAATTCTGTAATCTGGAGAATTCTTTAATTTTCTATTGATAATTTTGTTGACATTTAGGCTTTTCAGATCAGAATAAACACTTAAATCAGTAACTATATATAAATTAAACATTTTAAACTAACATTATTATTATATTTTAACCCCACTTTATATTCCTAATTATGAATTTCTATCTGTCACTTTAAAGAGTATGTATATCTGTCTGTCACTCAAATGTATAGTTGGTTGCCTAGTCACATGGCTCACTTAAATATATCTACCACATTATAATTACTAAAATACAACTTTTTACAATTATTATATACTAATTTCTTAAAAATGCCCTCACATAAATATATTTTTATAAAATTCTCTAGTATATAACTTATTAAAATAACCAAATACTTTTTATATCTAATATTATCTAGTATATAATTTATAAATTATTTTCTTTAAACACCAATCATCTCAATATATATATATATATATATATATATATATATATATATATATATATATATATATATATATAATATAAAATAAAGTTTTATTATGAGGTTGCAGTCATTAATAGGGCAGGAAAGTGAAACTCTTTGTTCTTTATCAAGCTTTCGCAAAATTTATTTGCTTCTTCAGGATATGCTAAAATATGGTATTAGTAAATACAATGAAATTATAATTAAATAGCATTGTATAAAACTAGTATAAAAACTTACAACATGAGGTTAATCCATTAAATTTTCAAATTTACAAAACATTACAACTTAACTTAATAAAATTATATAGTTATGAAGTACAATATTTTAATTTTATTTAATTTTGTAGAAATTTATTATGACATTGATTATGTTGATGTTTGATTTATGTCAGAAAGACACTTGTTTCACATTATATTTTTTGTTATTGATAACTAGCTTTTGATTGTTATTATGGTTACGTACAAAGTGGCGCCAAATATGAATATTTAAATTTTTTGAAATTATAGTATTTATAGTCAGAAAATCTAATATTAGAAAATTATAGTATTAATTTTCGTAAGATAGAATGTAATTATAGATATTGCTTAGTTTATCAATATCAGTTTTTTTATTAACGCATTGATATTTATTTATACATACCATTTCTAAGAATTCTCTTTTATTTAATTGGTTTTCACGTCTTAATATATTAGTTTCTTAAAATATAATTGAAATTAAATTAATGATTTTTATTAATTGCATGATCTATTAATGCACACGTATTTTTATTATTTCTAAGGTCACTTTTATGTGATGTTAGTCTGCCTATTAGATTTCTAGATGTGTGTCCGATGTATGACTTATCACAATTTTCGCATGGTATTATATAAACTACATTTGAACTTTCCATAATACTAATAGGTGATTTAGTTTTTGTATACAACGATGCTAATGTTTTAACATTTTTTTAGTTGCAATTTTAATATCAGAATAGTTAGCAAAGACTTCAGTTAGTTTAGGTGTTAATGTTGGTATGTAAGGTAGTGCTGTGAAAGTAAATTGAGATTGCACGATTTGTTGATTTGCTTCTCTTGTTTGATTCATGTCAATCATTCTATTATTAGGATTGTTAAATAAAAATTTGTTAATTATTTTAAGTGGGTATGAATTCTCTAATAAAATGTCTTTAAGTTCTAATAACCCTTTGTTGATGTTATTGATGTGTGATAATTTGACTATTCTGTTTTTTAAAGCCAATATCAAATTTACAAATTTATTTTCATATGAGGTGGATGTTGTGAATGATAATTAATAAATCTGTTACTAAATATAGGTTTTCTGTACCATTCAGTGCTTAATACATTTTGTGCATTACGTTTGATTTTTATGTCAAGATATGGGATGCTATTTTCTATCTCTGTTTCACATGTAAATTGTAAATGTTCACTATAATTATTAAAAGTTTGTAAAGTTTCATTTATTTTGTCTGCAGGTAAAGTAAGTATTAAGTCATCCACAAATCGTTTGATAAATGGGATATGAAAAGGATAAAAAAATATAAAAAATTTTGTAAATTTGAAAATTTAATGGATTAACCTCATGTTGTAAGTTTTTATACTAGTTTTATACTATTTAATTATAATTTCATTGTATTTACTGATACCATATTTTAGCATATCCTGAAGAAGCAAATAAATTTTGCGAAAGCTTGATAAAGAACAAAGAGTTTCACTTTCCTGCCCTATTAATGACTGCAACCTCATAATAAAACTTTATTTTACACATAACGTGTCAGTCAATAATACCTAACTACTTTATATATATATATATATATATATATATATATATATATATATATATATATATATATATATATATATATATATATATATATATATATATATATATATATATATATATATATATATATAGATCTAGCGGTTAATGTGGGCTCCGTACTAAAACGGTATTATACGAACTCTAGGAGAATATACACCGAATATATTATTATCTAAGTAGCGCTTTATGTAGACTCCGACCAACGCATAGGATCAAGTAGGCTCCGTAATACGTTAAAACATTTTTGGGATCCGTATACACCTCTTCGGGTATAAAACTAAGCTCCCGCAATGTTGCCAATAATTTTATTAGTCGTAGATTTTCAAATTTTACAGCAGGTATATTGTGAGACTTGAAATTTATATTAATATTCATCAATTTAGGTATCGAGGAATTTCATAGATACTTGGCTAATGTAGTTAAAATTTTTATAATATAAATTGTTAACCGACATATAACCTTAGATTACTTTTATGTTTAATAGGCAAGGTAGTAATTGATATTACTTGCTTTAATTATTTTTAAACTTAAGTAAGCGTCTATTATAAACTTTTAAAGTTTCCATTTTTATGCATTAGTATTTTCTTTTAATGCATCGCACTGAAACAATTTATCATATAAATGTACGTATATCGAGTGGAGTTTTCGTGTAACAGTTTAAGAAAGTAGTAGTACTCTAATATTTGTTACCACATAAAATTATAGAAAACTCTGTACAGCAGGGAGATCTTAGTAACTTTTCGATTGCTACAGTTTATGACGTGCAATATTTGTTTCATAAATTAATTAAATTTAAATTACAATAATTTATAAATCACTTTATAAATTGGTCACTTATGTTAATAGAGGTGAGTGCAAAAAGTAACAACGAGTACGAAAGATATCAGGCATCAGGGGTGGTATTTGTAAATCTAAATACCGCTTACGACACCTTAAATTAAAAGGAATTTCTCTAAAAACTATATGACATCCCCTTAGATAATAAACTCACTCATTTTATTATGAAGAGACAAAATAAATAACATGGAGATTAAGAGGAGAATGGGAATGAACTCCGACATAATAGACTACATCGAACAGAAGAGATTAACATGGTACGGACATGTCAGAAGAGCAGACCAAAATCGGTGGATAAATAGAATAACAGAGTGGAGCCCGATAGGAAGAAGAAAGAGGGGCAGACCCCGAAGATCTTTCAGAGATGAGGTGGACGAAGCAATGAGTAGAAGAAACCTACAGGAAGGGGACTGGCTAAACAGGAAAAATTGGAGAAAACGGTTGAGTGAAGGAATACAGTGAAAACTGTGAAAATCCTTGTATATATATATATCATTTTATTATATTAAAACTGCTGTATATAGAGATTCACGGATAGCGGGTAGGAACTCCTTTTTGGACAGTCCTATCAGAGAAAGTGAATTAATCCCTGCCTTCCGCAGATTCCAGGTGTTTCCTGGCCCGGGAAACTAGTTAAGGGTCCCTTCTCCAGTGTTATGGATGAAGACCACAACGGCATCCAGGGCGGAGAAGAAGGTCTTCACGACGGTCTGCACATCTCCATTTTTGCCTTGTAATATGTTCGATAATGTCTTCCACTCCGGTTCGTCTACGAACTTCCTCGTTTCTTATTCTATTTCTTAAGCTTATTCCAAGCATTGATCTCTCCATCTTTCGTTGTGTCCTTCTCAATTTTTTGGCTGATGTTTTTGTGAGAGTTAAGGTTTCTGTTCTGGTTTCTATCTTATTCTATTGTTTAAGTTTATTCCAAGCATTGATCTCTCCATCTTTCGTTGTGTCCTTCTCAATTTTTCGGCTGATGTTTTTGTGAGAGTTAGGTTTCTGCTCCGTATGTGAGGACTGGTAGAACGCACTGGTTAAAAGCTTTTCTTTTTAAATGGATCGGTATATTTGTTTTAAATACGTCTCTCATTTTTCCGAATGCAGCCCAACCCAGACTTATTCTTCTGAGTAGCTCGCATATTTGGTTATCTCGCGTTAACCTTATTTCGTGACCCAAATACACATATTTTTCCACAAGTTCTATGGGCGACTTTTCGATTTCTATTAGCTCATTGAGAACAAGATTGGTCATCATTTTTGTTTTTCCATAGTTTATTTTTAAACCGACTTTCTGAATTACTTGCTGTAGTTGTTGTAGCATTACTCTGGCTTCTCCTAAGTTGTCTGTTATGAGAACAATATCATCGGCATATCTGAGATGATTGAATATCTTTCTATCGATGCTAATACCCTCTGATTCCCACTCTAGCCGTTTAAATGCGTACTCCATAACTGTTATAAATAGTTTTGGCGACAAGGTATCTCCCTGACGTACCCCTCTGCCAATTTTTATCTTCTCAGTCATGCAATGGAGGTTAACGGTTGTTGTCGCATTTTCGTATATATTTCGAATAATATTTGCATACCTGATACAGTTTCGTTTGAACCTTCGAAGAGAGAAGTCAAACAACAATAACCGGCTTACCGATTTGTTATTAATTAGTGTTCAAGTTTTTGTTTTTTCGTGTTGCTAAATTTATCAAAACAATTTAAATAAGTTAGATTTTAAAAACTTCGCCCCCGCCATGGGGAGCGTAAAAAATAAGACGCCAGATGGTGATAGTGGAGTTATTTGTGAAAGTGATAGTTTTTCCAATATGGAGAGTACTGCTGCCGTCATGGAAACGGGAACAATAGGTGCTAAGGAGGACGAACCAAAACTATTTGACTCGATAAATCCAGATAAGTACTTGTTAAATAATTATTGCGTATATGTTGAAAAAACTAATCAGCAAAGTTTAGGTCGTTTGCATCCTATGTTTGTAGGACATATTTTACACAAAAATCTAAAAGTACAAAACATTCAGGAAATTAAGGGAATAGGTAGAAATCGCGTTAAAGTAATATTAAATTCAATAGCAGAAGCTAATAAGTTGGTCACAAATAAAAATTTAAAAGAATTAAACTTAAAAGCTTTCATACCTAATCACCTTTTAGAGGTCAAGGGTCTGATCCGAGACGTTGACACAAGTTACGACGTTGATTATTTAAAACAAAACATAAATTCAAACTCAAGGGTTCTAGACATCAGACGAATGCACAGGAAAATTGAAAAAGATGGTAAAGCTGAGTATGTACCTAAGAAGACCATTGTAGTCAGCTTTGAAGGAAACATATTACCCAGCCATATATCCGTTAATTTTGTTTATTTTAATGTGGAAAAGTTTATAGGCAGGGTCACACAATGCTATAGATGTTTGAGATTCGGACACATATCAAAACAGTGCAAAAGCAGCCAAGAACATTGTATTTTATGTGGATCTGTCAAAACCGAAGAACATAACTGTTCTGAATTTAATAAATCATGTATACATTGCAAGAGTACACAGCATACATCGATTTCCAAACTATGCCCAATTTACGAGGAACAGAAACGTATTAAAAATTTGATGATAGAACAGAAAGTATCCTTTTTAGAAGCCAAAAAGCTTTTTCAATCTTCATATTCAGAAATAACAACGAACAATCACTTTTCTGCCTTAACAAACTACGAGGCAGATTTCCCGAAACTACCTCAAAGTTCTGGTAATAAACATGCTTTCCAGCAGCCACAACCTACAAATTCTCAACGTTCGGATAGTAGCAGACCTATGGCACTAACCCATAACAACAAAAAACGTAAAGCCACTACTTCTCCCTCATCCCCAAACTTACAGAACCCTCCCATGTTTAACTTCCGTTTTGGACCATCACATCCTCTTCCCCAGTATCCAAAGCAATCTACCTTTCAACCCACAGAAGGTGATAATAAAGATATTGCTCAGGCAGTGACGGAGTGTGTCATTAATTTTTTAAAAAATATTCACACACTTGAGGATTTAAAATCTGTAGATAATGAGAGCATAAATCAAAAAATATTTTCAGTATTGGAGGGTACTAAAACATTGAAATAAAATTCTTAGCATATATCAAAATCAAAATTATTTATCTAAATTATGTAATTCAAATGGAACTTTTTTCTGGCAGTATTTCTTATTTAAACATTAATCCAAGATCAAAATGCACTATTAAAAAAACAAATATGAATGTTTTCACTTATTTTATTATACAACTTTTTACTTATTCGTTAGAATCAGATGTTGGAGGACATCTTCAGTAAATAAGGTTTTCCAAGGACAAACAAATCTGAGAATTTTACAATGGAACGGAAGGTCCGTTGCATCCAATAAAAATAGTTTAGTTCATTTTTTAACAGCTGAAAACATTGATATAGCGTTGTTAAGTGAAACATGGTTCAAACCAAATCAAAACTATATATTTAAAGGTTATAATATAATCCGCCAGGATAGATACGATGGATATGCCGGTGTAGCAATTTTGATTAAAACTTCTATCTCATTCTGTCAAGTGAATATTACTAAAAATTTCAATGATAAAATTTTAGTTTGTGGCATCTCCGTTAAATTTAACAATTTAGAATTAAGTTTCTTGTCTGTGTATAGGCCTCCTAAAGTCCATACTTCTAAAGATGATTGGAAAAATATCTTCTCTCAAGTTACATCACCTTGTATAATTGGAGGGGATATGAATGCTCATAACTCTTTATGGGGCTCACTGCACAATGATGCTGCAGGTCATCAAATCGTCAGCAGTGTCGAGGACCTAGATCTTATTATTTTGAATACCGGGGAACCCACATATCTTTCCAAATATGGTACTCAGAAATCTATGATTGACATTTCTCTCTGTACAGCTAATCTAGTCAGTAAAGTTTCCTGGTCCGTATCTTCAGATACCTTAGGGTCAAATCATTTTGCTATAACCATGAACCTTTCCACAACTAACACATCACATGAAACAATTTATCCAAAAAGCAAATGGAATATCAATAAAGCCAATTGGTCACTTTATACATCCTTAATAGAAAACATGTTTGTCAACTATAGTATCTCTTTAAACACTTACGAAAATTATAATTTTCTTATTAATTGTATTAATGAATCTGCTTCAAAATCTATCCCTCAATATAAAATTCTTAAACTCAAAAATCGTCCCCCACCACCATGGTGGGACCCTGAATGTGATATTATAATTAATGAAAGAAAAAAGGCTTTAAAAGCTTACAAACTTTCATCGAGTTTTGATAACTACTTAAAATGTCAGGAAGTTACTGCTCGAACAAAAAAGCAGTTGAAGCAAAAAGCTAAATCCAGTTGGATCAAATGGTGCTCCAATTTAAACAAAAATACCTCTGCTAAGCAAATATGGTCACAGGCCAACAAAATGAATCGAAAACCGCAGAATAGTATAAAACCTTTCAGCAATGAAGTTTTAGATGACTTCTTTAATAAAGTTTCTCCTCCCTGGGTTCAATATTTCTCTAACCAATCCGAACAAAGTCACCAATCCAATCACTTTTTGTTGAAACCTTTCACTAAATCTGAATTAGATTTCGCTCTCAAAAATTGCAATAATACCTCCCCAGGGATTGATCAAATCAAATACCCTATGTTAATCAACCTACCAAAAGCCGCTAAAGATCTGCTGTTACAGGTATTTAATGACATCATTCAAAATAACATCGTTATTGATTCATTTAAAAACGCCATTGTGGTTCCTATCCTAAAGTCTGGTAAAGATCCAAATATTGCAAATTCATACAGACCAATATCGTTACTTTCCTGTGTTTTTAAAACTCTAGAGAGACTCATAAAATTTAAACTGGATTGGTGGTTACAAAAAAATAATTTGCTACCAGAAAATCAGTTTGGTTATAAAAGAAGCTTTGGAACACTAGATGCTCTAACAACCATTGTGGTAGATGTACAAAATACCTTAACCAGAAACAACTATTTAACAGGACTATTCTTGGATATTGAGGGAGCATACGAATCAGTTTGCTTGTCAACTTTAAGAAATAAAATGGTTAATTTATTTCATATGCCAATCGCATTCGTGGATACAATAATTGGATTTTACACAAAGAGGATCATCTATGTAAGAGATCATAATAACAAGCTAATTGGACCGCGATATAATTATCAAGGTATACCACAAGGCTCAGTTTTATCTCCAATCTTATTCAATATATACAGCTCTGACATACATAACATCCAAATAAATAACAGTTCATTCAAAATCGTACAGTATGCCGACGATTTCTGCATCTATACAGAAAACAAAAAATATGAAACCTGTATACAAAGCCTTAGCAAAGTATGTGAATCCCTTTTTTCATGGTTCTTAGAGAATGGTCTCAATTTATCTATAGAAAAATCAGTAGTATCTATCTTCACAAGACACAACATTCCTACAAATGAAAATATCATTCTGAACGATCAATGTTTTAAGCTTCAAAATCATGTCAAATATCTAGGCCTTATTTTGGATAAGAAGTTAACTTGGAGACAACACATAGAGTACATGCTTGATAGATGTAACAAAGGCAGCAATTTCCTCAGAATGACAACTAAAACGTGGTGGGGTTGCGATGTAGAAACATCCTTGTTGTTTTATCGCGCATATATACGATCTATTCTAGATTACGGTGCTACTCTTTATGGTTCCGCCTCTAAGAACCTTTTAAGAAAAATCGACACGTTTCAAAATTCTATTATGAGGATATGTTTGGGTGCTATGAGATCAACCCCTATACAACCCTTATATGTTGAAGCCGCTGAGCTACCCCTGGAAAATAGAAGAAATTTTTTAAGTGAAAAAAGCCTTCTTAAAATTCTATTAACTAACTCCCAGTTATTTTCAAGCGTCCGTCAACTTAACGAGTCAGATCTTACAAACAAATATTGGGAGAAAAAACCTTCCCCGCCTTTATGCATGACATTACAGAATAATCCTATTTTTTTCAAGAAATTGGACACGGTTGACAGAAGCTTAGACTACTATTCTTTATTCCACAGAACTCAGGTTATAATACCCACTTATAGTGAGAACACCATTATGAGTAGCAATCTTCTAATATCTCTATTGCAGGATTATAGGGAAGCCACAGTAATATACACGGACGCATCAAAAACAACAAAAGGGACGGGATGCGCATACTTTTTACCTGCTACAAACGTAGATTTCAAGTATAAACTACCATACGAATTTTCAATCTTTTCAGCGGAATCAATAGCTATACTTGAAGCTCTAAAATATGTTAAAAACACCTGTAATAGACATATCTTAATTCTGTCAGATTGCCTTTCAGTTTTGCAGAGCATAAAAAACATTGAATTACCCTCAACATTTAGCAACCCCTACATATTTGAAATAAAAGACCGATTGTATCATTTATCATCGACTGGAGTCAACATAAAATTTATTTGGGTCAAAGCACATATTGGTCTCAAACACAATGAATATGTAGATCACTTGGCTAAAATGAGTGTAACAACTGGCTCTACGTTGAAATATATGCTTAACACATCAGATGTTACTACGATTTTAAAAAAAATCAGCAACTTAGATGGAAAGAGCAATGGAAACATTACTGTTCTACAAACTCTAAAAGGTATACCTCTTTACAACCAACTCTACCTCAAACAACCTGGTTTCAGAATTTCAAAGCTCCTCGTAAATATATTACTACTATAAATCGAATACGCTTTGGACATGCATGCTACCCATGCCATTTATTTAAAATTAAAGTCATCGATGATGATAGTTGCAAACATTGCGGCAAGCTAGGTGACCTCGATCACATCTTCTTTGAATGTCCTAAATTTATTCAGCATTCAAACTCCCTGTATACAAAATTAACTAAATGCAATACATACGCTCCATATAATATACAGTCTTTGTTAGCCATAGGTTCTGTAACAATATATAATTTAATTATAGAATTTTTGTCAGACACATGCATAGCTTTATAAATCTGGTACTCGTTCATGAAAATTTTCATGAGCGTGTATAGGATTAGACTTATACCCTTTGTTTATCCTATATGTAACCATACCTTATCCGTGGTCCAGTATTGTTTGTCTGTTAAAATAAATGTCTTGACGGACCCCTAGACGAGAAGCGAGTGTCCTTATATTTTCCTTCGACGTGTTCTTCTTTTAATTATTCGTCTATTTCGTTTTAGGGATATCGCTGTGCATTTGTCTGAGAGAAATAATCTGTACTTATCTGTCTATACTTTTTTAAGGAATATATTATAACCTTTCGAGACTGGCTGAATGACGAAAGTCAATGCCACAAAAAAAAAAAAAAAATATTTGCATACCTGTGATCTATTCTGCATTCTGATAGTGCTTTTAAGATAGCAACTGTTTCGAATGTGTCAAATCCTTAGTGGAAGTCGACAAAGATAAGAGCAAGGGTCTGTTATATTCGATAGACTTTTCAACTAGAGTTTTAAGGCATTGCAAATGGTCGTTTGTTCCGTGTCATGCTCGAAATCCTGCCTGTTCTTCTGATTGATAGAAATCGAGTTTTGCTTCTAATCTGTTTGTCAGTATTCGAGTAAAGAGCTTGTATAGGTAGTTAAGCAAACTAATTGGCCTATGGTTTTCGAGATCTGATTTATCCCCTTTTTCTGTGGAGGAGGATTGTAACCGAATTCTTCCATTTACTTGGAATGTTTTCACTATGCAGACATAGATTAAAAAGTGTTTGGATTCGGGACATCAAAAGTGGACCTCCTAGTATAATTGTCTCAATGACTACACCATCTTCCCCCAGAGCTCTATTATTTTTCATATTTTTGAGGGCATGTTGAATCTCCTCTCGTGATATATCTGGTATATCCTCCGATCCTACATTATGTACCTTTTGTATTGGTTTTTCGATAAGCTCTGGAATAAATTGACTTTTATATAATGTTTCATAGAAACTTTTCACTATATGTAATATGCTTGGTCTATCTGAGATAATATTTCCATTTTTGTCTTTAAGTTGGAAGATTTCTTTTTTGCCATTTTCCATTTTTCTCCTCAATGCTTTCATGCTTTTGTTGTCTTCTATAGTTTTTATAATTTTCTTGTTGTTGTATTTTCTAATACTCCGTCTGATGGCTTTAGAGATTTCTTTATTGATGCTGTTTATATCTTGTGAGTCAACATTTCCTTGACTTCTCAGCATTCTACGGTCTTCCATTTTTTGTTTCGTTTCTTTACTAATTTTTTGTTCTTTTTCATGTTTAGGGTCAGATTTTTCCTGAGCTTGTGTTAATATATCTACTATTTCTTCGTTTAGGTTATTTAGGTCTTCTCTTGTTGTATTGAGAAATCTCTAAATTGATTTAAGACTGTAACATCTTTGACTATATGTTTTTTGTCAGTGATGATGAAGTCGATCTCATTTTTTGTCTTACCATCGGGGCTCTTCCAAGTCCATCTTCTATGGATCTTCTTATAGAAGAAGCTATTCATTAAATATAGATTGTTTTCTAATAGGAAATTTAAGAGTATTTCGCCCCTTTCGTTTCTACCTGGTGTGCCGAAATTTCCGAGGGCATTTTCAGCTGGGTCAGTGCTTATTCCTATTTTGGCATTAAAGTCGCCACATATTACCGTAAAATGTTCTTGGTCTTCTGAAACAGCTGTGTACAAGTCATCATAGAACTGTTCTATTTCTTCGTCAGCGTGACTCGATGTTGGTGCATAGACTTGAATGATCTTTATGGAGTAACGGGTGTTTAGTTGTAATTTTGCAAGTATAACTCTTGCGAAAACTGCTTTTACTGATATGATATTCTCAGCTAGTTTTTTATTAATAAAGAGCCCAATGCCTCCATTCCCATCGTTTTCTCCGACATGATAGAAAATGTGACCGGATTTTAAAGTGGTTAGGCTTTCTCCTTTCCTTCTGACCTCAGCGACTCCAACAATGTCCCAATTGATTTTATTACCCCCCCCCCAGAATACGTGGCACTGACTAATAGTCTATCAGTGTGAGATTCTGAATTTTTCTTTCTACTCACCTGGGGTAAATCCGTTTTTGTATTCGTATCTGACATAATAAAGGGGTAATAGCAATTAAAACGTCACGCTTGCTTTGCGTGTTGACGAGTTTTTAGTTCAGCCGCCCATTATGGGTACAGACGCTGTTGACAACCGCCTAATATGGGTCAGACGCTATCGGTTTGATTTTATACCATCCCTAAAATCCAGGGATGCCACTTCCGCCATCCACGTCGTACCGAAGATCTTCTTCTCCGCCGTGCCTACTGTTGTGGTCTTCACCTGTATCCCTAGGTAGGGGTCCGTGTTATACTCCACAGAACTGGGTCCCGATCTGGACTTGGCCATATATTCACTCCGGCCTACTGAAATGATAGATGCCAATCCCCGCGACATGGACGCGCCAGATTGGAGTTACCCACGTGAGCGACAGAGAAGGTGGCTCTGTGCTCCGCAAAAAACATAACCTATGTATAAAGAACACCTTTTTCAAACTACCTAAACGGAGATTATATACATGGAAATCTCCAGCAAACACTCCCCGTAATATCGTCAGAAATCAAATTGACTACATAACAATCAGTGAGCGTTCCAGAAATGCAGTAAAGTCTGTAAAAACTCTTCCTGGTGCCGATGTTCCATCTGATCACAATCTGTTGTTAGCAGAAATAAAATTAAAACTTAAACGGATAAAGCAACAACGATCCTATAACAAACTGGACATGGATTTTATTAGAAACAATAGCCAGATGATTGCAAACAATTTAGAGAGCAATTTTGAGAATTATGAACAACAAGAATCCATCGAGGATCATTGGAACCAAATCAAAACGATTATAAGCAACTCAACTCCAAACTTAAAAGAGAGCAGTCAAAAAAAGCAACAGTGGATGAACGATGAGATTTTGAATTTGATCGAAAAAAGACGCAATTTTAAGAACCAAAACGTAGAAATGTATAAAGTAATTAATAAAGAGATAAGGACTAAAATAAAATCTGCAACACAAACATACTTCGAAAACAAATGGTTAGAAATTGAAGAATTACAGGGAAAACATGAATCATTTAATATGTATAAAAAAAATTAAAAAAACTGACAGGTCAGAACAAAAAGCAGGCAAATAACATCGTTGATAGAGACGGAAAACTGACTATCACTAATTCGCATAAAATAGACAGATGGAAAGAGTATATTGAGGAACTGTTTAGTGATGAAAGGCCCGAGATTGAAATTAACGAAGTAGTTACAGGACCTGACATAACTATGGATGAAATTGAACAAGCAATACGATTAGCAAAGACCCGAAAATCGACGGGACCAGATGAAATACCGAGTGAAATAATAAAGTGCTTCCAAAGTTCAGGTAAAATATCTCTCCTTCATCTGTTTAATAAAATTTATGAAACTAGCTATATACCAACGGATTGGCGGCTGTCAATTTTTGTGACGATACCTAAAAAAGCAAATGCAAAAAGATGTAGTGACTACCAAACCATCAGTTTGATGAGTCTCAAATCTCAAAAATCCCTCTTTTATACCACTTAAAAGAACATAGTGAAGAATGACGGTACGCTGATCTATATCAGGTGTTGAATCAATAATTAGAGAGTAAAATTTGGCTTTCTTTAATTTGTTCACTCTTATGAGTTGCAAATATTTCAATACAATAGAAATAAATTCATCACATATTGTAGGGATAAATAATTTATTATAAAAATCTTGCAGTTAGATTGAACTCGATAAATATTCCAAAGCACCTATATAATTAAAATTATTTTCACACAAAATCATTTTTACCACGAAACGTTAAAGTGTAAGAAATAAATTTGATTGTCGCTACCATAGGTAAAAGTACTTTCCTTCAATATATTTTTTTCAAATATTATTTTTAAACACGTGCATAGTGAATAGGAATGGGAACAATATATCCTCCATACATTAAATATATCAATATCGCTCAACAGTATTAATACACCATATTGGCACGTATGTAATATAATCCAGAATATATTACATACTAAAAAATACTATGTCTAAGTAGCCATTGTCAAGATCAATAGCGCCGATATAGGTAGTTAAAATTTTGAACACTTATTTTAACTGTTTATTATCCATATAAACAACTTGTGACTGAAATTACAAACTTATTTACTTTGCATAAAGAGACTCTTTATTACCTACAGTTATTAGTACACAAATCTGATTCGAAATATCGTCGAATAGTAATAGTCTGTATATAAAAATTAAATTTTTCATAAAAAGTAAATAATAAGCCATTACTTAAGGGGTCAAAAGAAGGAGGCTTCACGAAGATTAAAGTACTAATGAGACCATTGCAATCGGACGTACCCTGGGGAATGATTAATTAATTAATCGGCTAATTATTCAATCACCCGTTCAATATGATTTTGTCAAATCGAACCTTTTAAGACAACCTATTCTAATTATGTTTATAAAAATTGAGGGCATATCTAGAGATAAAGAAACTTTACTTCACTAAAACTCATAGGTAAGACATGTATCTAACACAAAAGTGACGTATTTCTAGTGCAGATAAAACCATGTGATAAATAGAAAAGTGTTATCTTTGCCGACAAAGAAGCAAAGAAAAACTCAAAGTAAGAGAGGAACCAGTCAGCTGAGAGAACTTTTCAACGATGTTGAGCTTGGATCCACCATCTACATCTCTCTCTCCAATGGCGCTACAGCCCAAATCGGGCCTTGGTTTCCTCCAAACTATGCCTTCAACCTTGTCGGTCTCGCGCCGATCTTCTCTAGGTTCTCACGTCTAGCAAATTTTGCTCGTCCGCTGCCACTTCATCCTCTTATCTTTTCCGTGGCCTTCCGTTTGGTCTTGCGCCCTGCATTTTACTATCAAGGGCTCTTTTCGGCAATCTTTCTGTCTCCATTCTTACTACACGACCAGCCCAGCGAAGTCTCTGAAGTTTAACGGATTCTGAGACCGGTGTCTCTTTGAACAGTTGGTAGAGTTCATGGTTATACCTGGATCTTCATATTCCGTTTTCGTTAATAGGTCGAAATATCTTTCTTAGGACTTTTCTTTCGAAGACTTCCAGTTTTCTTTTTGTCTCTTCTGTCATCGCCCATGTCTCGCATCCATAACATACTATTGGTCTGATAATAGTTTTGTAGACCCTGATTTTCGATCTCCAGTGTGTGTTGTTGGAGCGAAACACATGATCGAGTGAAAAATAAGCTTTGTTTCCCTTTACTATTCATTCTTTGAATAGTAAAGGGATCAGTTTCAATATCGTCCTCTAATTCAACTGTGCGTCTGTTTCCCCTAGCTCTTGGCTTCCCCGGCATAGGGCAATCTGTATTGATTTATTTGTTAGGAGATTACCTCTTCCAATAATCAGCTGTCTTATCACATATTCCAAGGTCAGGTTGAATAGTGTCGGTGCCAGCCCGTCTCTTTGCTTTAATCCTTGGGCTATCGTAAAATTTTCAGTGAGCTCATTTTGGACTCTGACAGTTGCTATTGACGAATCCATTGTTGTTTTTACCAGTCGGATGTATGTAAGTAAAAATTTTGTACGCCGTTCACAAGAGGGTTATGCCGCGATAATTTTCGCATTTCAGTTTATCCCCTTTTTTATAAATTGGGCATATAATCCCGGTTTTCCAATCATTCGGGATCTTTTCATCATTCCAAATCTTGTTCATGGGCACATGCATTTGTCCTACTAGGTGATCGCCACCTAATTTATATAGCTCAGGGGGGACGTTGTCAATACCTGGAGCCTTATTGTTCTTTTGTGCTCGTATTGCCTGTTTTACCTCTGCCATCGTTGGGGGTTCTATATTTTCGGTGTCTCCCTCATTGTGATGCATGTCAATATGATCTTCATTTTCTTGTGTCCCTAAAAGAGTTTGGAAATAGATTTTCCAGACTGATTTTATTTCTTTTGGATCACTGGTTATTTGCCCTTCTTGATTTCTGCATAGATTTGTTCGGGGTTTATATCCTTCTCTTTAATTGCGTAGATATCTGTACGCCTGTCTTATATTGTTGCATTGAATATTTTCTTCCATTTTCTGTATATTCCGTTTTCGTATTTTCTTTTCTCTGTTCGGCATATTTTATCTGCCCTCCGTCTTGAATCTTGGTAACTTGCCCTGTTTTCTCTGGTGCTTCTTTCCATATATTTCTTGTGTTCTTCATTTCTTTTCTGTATGGCCTTATTACACTCGTCATTGAACCATTCCCTTTTTTTATTTTTCTTTTTCTTGCCTATGATTTTTTTTGCTGCGTCAATAACTTTTGTTTTGATTTCTTCCCAATGTTCTTCGGTGCCTAGTGCTGTCAGTGTTTGTGTTATTTCTCTTTCATAGTTCTGTTTGACATCTTGTTGTTTCAATTTTTGTATATCTAGCTGTTCTGTTCTTTGTTCCTGTCTTTCCCTCCTGTTTCTCTGAATTCTGCATCTGTATTTTATCTGTACTAGGAGATGGTCAGATCCGCAGCATGCTCCTCTTCGGCTTTTCACATCTTGTATGCTTGTTGCGGCCCGTTTGTCCATCAAGACATGATCAATTTGGTTAGCGGTTGTTCCTCCAGGCATAATCCATGTCGCTATGTGTAAATAGGTGACGATAAAAGAAAAGCTTTCTATGATCAGTTAGGGGGTAGACTTAGAAATATTCCAACTAAGAAAAGACTCATAATAGAAGGTAACTTCAACGCTAATATAGGCTAATTAGACAGAGGAAATGAACATATAGATGGAGGATACGGCATTGGAACTAGAAATAACGCAGCAGATAATATACTGGAATTAGCAGTAGCACTAGGTATGGCCACTGTTAGTAAATGCTTTTAGAAGAGAGAAAGCCAACTTACCAACCAATAAAAATATTAGAAAATCAGTTTAAATTCATGCAAGGCAAATCAACAACGGATGCAATTTTTATCATAAGGCAAGTAATGGAAAACTAATGTTAGAACAAGTGAGGGTAAGACTGATAAATTTCATTTAAGAAGAGTATTGCATCAGGGGTCAGTGCTAATTCCTTATCTCTTCTAATTAGTGTTGGAAAAATTAACGAAAACATGTCAAGGAGATATCCCATGGTGCCTGATGTATGCTAACGATTTGGTGTTAGTAAGAGATAAGGAGAGAGAATTCAATTAATGATTGAGACAATGAAGATGGGCGCTTAAGCAAAAAGGTACTAAGGAAGACAAAAATAGAGTATCTAAAGTGTGCATTTAAAAATTAACTTCAACTTCACTTTAAATCAGGTTGTAATGTTGATTGGTGAAGTTATTGAAAAAAAAATCGCTTTAGGTAGGAATCTAGATTTGATGTTACAAAGCAATGGGGAAATAGATGGAGATATAGTAGACTCAAATAAGGATGGATAAAATGGAAAGAAGCAAGTGATGTCTTGTGTGATAGAAAGGTTCTTACAAAACTGAAAGGTAAATTCCATAATACGGATATAAAACCGTAATTGGACAGTTAAAAAAATAAGAACAATGAATGCATTTGAACGAAATGACAATGCTTAGATGGATGGGTGGCTTAAAAAGAAAATATTAAATTAAAACTTAAAATATTAGAAGTCTAGGCGCAGCACCTCATCTATGCAAAAATGGGGAAGCATAGGTTACGTTAATATTGCATGTTGATCGTCGACACGAGAGTCATACAATACATAGGATTCTGGTTTTCCAGGTCCCAGAAAGTAGTAGGAGAGAAAGACCGAAAAAGCGATGACGGAAAACAAATAGGAGAAATATGTGTATGAAAGAAATTCATCTTGATATGGCTAAAGATAGAAAGATATCCCTGTATATAAGGATAAGGCGTAAAGGGATAAAGGCAAAGAGAATGGTAATGAAGAATCAGTAAATATTGTGATACTTGCATATATACATAATTTTTCAAAATAAATGAATCGCTTATTTTTATTAATTATTCGCTACTCGATTTATTCAAAATATTATATAACAAATTGTTCATATTTGTTAAATCAGTAATGTTAAAACTGTTTGAAAAACACCTAGTTAAGAACCACCTTAAGTTAATGAAACCAATAATAAAAGAAAAGAGCTGATTCTAAACCGATAATTTTTATTTAGAGATAAAAAATATCCTATGATCAATTGAATATACAGAATTATCGATATAGGTAACTAAGTGAGAAACTTGTTGAGAAATACGTTTTAGAAAAAAAAATTGTGCTAGTCTTTATTGACATAGCTTAGGCCTTTGATAAAGTATAGCATGGGAGTTTAACCTGCAAATAGTATACCTACATGGTCATAGTTGGAAATGACACTGTCATACTCACAGTATTAGACAACAGCAAAGTAGCAGCAAAAAATTATAACTGTTATTAAATAAAATTCATATGTACTTAAAATTGGAAACCTAAACTAAATGAGTCCAAATTAATGAACGTCAAGTTTATACATCTGAAAATATAAAACATTAATTTTACAAAAAACGATGTTTAAATACCTTATGCATCTTCCACAAAATACATGGGAACTATGGGAACTGTACTTGAGACTTCTATAGTATATGTTAAAAAAAGGGAGGAACTCAGAAAAGTTATCAGAAAATGTATCCGCCTCCTATAGTCATTAACTTGGTACTGATATCTCTGCTCCCCGATTTTAGCAAGCAGTCATTAAACCATTAAAACTGCCACATTCATGCTTCCTATTATCCAACGATTAGCCAGTCCAGGAACATATGCATTATTATGGTACTGATATTGCTGCTGCCCCTCATAAATAAGTAGAATATGCAAGGAAGTTTTTGGCAATTTAATAGGGTTTTTGTGTGTTACAAAATAATTTCTCCGAGAAAGTAAAGAATATCTATCTGCTATCCTGATTTATTCCATAGATTAAATATTAGAATACTATAGAATAATGCTATTACCAGCAAAAAAAAACGGTATAATAGTAACGAGAAAACCAAATAAATGTTCATTAACAGACAAAGGAGACGATGTAAAATAGGGCATATAACGTAACAATAGACCCATATAATTTTGAAAAATTTGAGCGTTTTAGATATCGCAGATAACGTTGTCACATAAGAGACAAAAGGGAAAATTCAGGTAGCAAACTGATATGTGTATAACCTCATAACACTTTTAAATCCAGAAGTGTAATACATACTACTAAAATCAGGATATATAAAACAATGTAAGTAAAACTCAGGTATTAATTACATCAGGATTGCTAGAAAGATTGCCCTCAGTCAGAAGTGTTTTACGACCGGGAACTAATGCTAAGGTCAAACAGGTATATAAAAATTGCACCGTCGTACAAGAAACTAAATCTCAACGATAAAGTTATTGTTTTGCACTTTGTATTGATTTGTGATCTGATTCATAATAGAATTATATATTTCTCTAAGAATTCTTCTTTCTGCGATGCTTAATCGGCTCTTATTTTATTTTTTCATTGTTCGTGTTTTACTTACATACGTAGATTATTATTTTTCTTACTGCGGGATGTATTTTTGGATTTAATTTTTTGCTTAAAACGTAGCAATTGTCAGCTTGTATTCTGTTGTTATTTTATTTTGTAGTGTTTTTGTTAAAAGTGCTCTTAAATCCCAAATATTTAGACCGATGAAACATTTCAAAGTTATACTGGTCTATTGAAATATTATGTCCTATTCTGTTTCTTATGATAGTCTTCTTATGATAGCCATATATTTTTTTATTATCGTTGATTTGGAGGACCCTTTTTTGCGATTTTTTCTATTGAATGTATTAATGTTTTTTTCTCACTAATAATTATACTCGCTACTATGTTAAACTCATCGTCAAAAGTCCCTATAATATGAGGACCCTAATTTTTAAACTGTGAGATTTTCTGTATTTGCTTTCCGGGCGATGCTCTCCAAAACGATGGTAAACACGACTGGAGACGGCATCTTCATGTTTGAGGTCACTGGACATTTGAAAGTAAGTTGGCAGTTAATTTCCTTAGGTATGCCTAGTTCTTCCAAAGCATTTTAGTTACAATCTTATAATTATATCATATGTTTGTTTAAAATCTATAAATAACTAGCTTAATGTTTTTCTTATTCCCAACATTTTTAATTAAGTATATAATAGTGAATATTTGATCAACGATTCATTGAATTTTTCTAATTTCACATTAATCTTTCCTAATTTCATATTTGTGGTTGCTGGATGTCAAAGAAGACACCATTTTCCATAGCGGGTGCTATGGTTCCAATGGGGTAAAGTACAACCTACATATTTGTTGTCAAAATACTTTGGTGCTGTCTCGATTACCGTTTACTGGTATATGAATTTTGTTACGAATTTATCTTGTGTGCTGAACTCTATTAAATCTTTTACCGCGAATTGAAAAGCATGTTTTAACATTTATTTGTAACATTTATCGTTATTTGTCTTATATGTATACAAAATCGTCCTAATATTTGCATATTTGCGTTATACATTGATATTTATGTGGTAATTAGCTGTAAAGTCATTAGTCCTTCCTGTCGTATCATATTTTCTTGATTTTTTTTTTGTAGACAAGCGGTTTAGTTTGTGTAATATAATATCCCCAATTCGTTTCATAATATTTAGTTTTCAAAACAGCTGTTCGCTAATTCGTTTACCTTTTTTAAAGCACTTTGGGTTATGACTATTGGATTTTACTTTTTAAATAGAGTTTGAAATGGAATCTTCCTGTTTGAAATCAATGTACATTTGAAAATAAGTCGACAGGTTTCCTTGAAGTCTTACTTGACTTGTAGATTATTCCTTGTTAAATTAATTAGTTTATTAGGTAAGCCTAGTTCTGCCATGGTATTTCATAGTTTTATTCCTACGATTATATCAGTGTTTGTTTAAAATTTATAAATAACTAGTTTAATGTTATTTTTTGTATTCCCAACATTTCTCATTAACTACGTAATAGTGAATAATTGATCAACGATTTATTAAGTTTTTCTAATTACACACTAATATTCACCTATTTTATAGTTCACCTATTTACTCAATCGTTCTAGGTGTATTAGAAAAAATACTGTATATCCTAATAATTAATAGATATATAGCTTATATCGCTATAGTTTATGCAGTACATTTTATTACATATTCCTTTTGTGTATGGGTATGCTTTTCAGCAAGTTGGTACTTGCTCTTACTTCTAAATTGACGGATCAGCCGTTTAACTGCCTGTACTGAACTTTCTTCTTCATTTTGCAAATATATATAAAAATTAATCAAAACCACTCTGACATACCGCTGATTGAAATGTTGGATACCCTGGCCTATACTATTTAATCAACGAAAATACTAAGATCACGCGGGGAAAATATTATGGGTTATTTCTGGTTTCGTCATAATTTACAATGAAATTACTAACAAGAGAGTGCTCTCACTTCCACATGTTGAAATTGATATATAGTACCAACAGATGCTAGTCATATTATACCATCAGTACTAATAAAATAAAAACTATCAAATTAATGTCAATTTCATTTAATCAAACGTACTAACCTTAGACATGGTCATTTAAGGAAACACACCTCAAAAATATTGACAATAAATTAAAAATATCTTAAGCATGATAAAAGTACCAGAGCAGCAAAACTCACAGCATGAGAATATTGCCTCGTACTCTTATATAGCAATTTGTTCTCACAATTTTACAGTTTTTTGAAAAATGAACTCCGATTCGAAAATTAAAACGTCAAACAAAATGTAAAAACCTATTCATATTTTGAGATATAAAATCTTTAATTTAGATATTAAACATTCTTAATAAATGTATAATCTAATATTTAAGTATGTTTATATTTTACAGACTTGGAAAACACTGAACAGACAAATATTTATTCTTTAATGTACTAGGTTCTAAAAAAAGTGTACTCAAAACGAATAAATATTATCTACCAAGTGTTTTATTCCAGTTTCATATGAAAGCACCAGATATTAGATATTATAAATTTCATAGGTACAAATTTGACATAAAAACCAAATGATAGAGCATATAGTGAAATATAAATATTTTAGAAAAGCTGTATCGAGCGAGGATAAGATTATTGATGAGAAAAAAAAGACCTATCGCTGAGGAAGTGAGAAAGTAATTGGCAAACGCAAAGAGCATTTTAATTACATTAAACGAAATATGCATTATAATCTATTATGATACACATATATTCGTACCGCAGAAACAAGACAATTAATAAACACGTTAAGAGAATCTTAATAATAACCAAAAGTTAACTTTTAATACACAGAAGAAATAATGATATACAGAAGATAAATAAATTAAAAAACTTTATCCAATTATTGTACGCAAGAGAGATACCTCTAGAAAAACTTAAAACGATCGAAAATATATACCAAAACAACACAATAAAAGTAAAAAATGACGAAGAACTAACCGACCCTATTGAAACTGACAATGGGATAATACAGGGATATTCCCTGAGTCCTTTATTGTTCAACCTGATTATGGATGAAATAATAAAAAAGTAAGAACTAAAAAAGGATACCAAATGGAAGAAAAACAAATTAAAACAATATGCAATACTACTCTTTCAAAGTGAAGATGATTTACAACGTATCCTGCACCAATTTCATATAAAATTTAACATGTTAATTTCCCCAAAAGAGACAAAATGCATGGTTACAACAGCAAATTTACTAAGACGTTAATTGGAGCTGAAAGGTCAGATAATAGAACAAGTGATGGAGTTTAAATATCTAGGCATCACATTATCTAGCTACGGAAAGCTCGAAACTGAAGTGGAAGGTCCAGTGAATAGAGCAAACAGAGCCCCAGGTTGCTTAAATGAAACAATACGAAGAAATAAAAATATCGGGAAAGAAACGAAGGGCAGAATTTACAAAACAGTCATCAGACCAATAATGACATACGCGGCGGAAACAAGACCTGACACAGAGAGGACAAAAACGGTGTTAGAAACAGCAGAGATAAAAACACTTAAAAAAATTGATTGTAAGACACTATGGGACAGAGCTAGAAGTACATATATATGACGTAGATGCAAGGTGGAGAACATCAAGAACTGGTTAAGAAATAGAAGAGTAGAATGGAACAATCATATAAGCCGAATGACAACAAATAGAGTAGTAAAGACGGCAAGAGACGGTTAACCCATAGGAAAATGATCAGTAGGAAGACCACGAAAACGATGGAACGGCAACTTACTGGAGGCACATTGAAAAACAAACAGAGTCATGTCTATATAAAAAGAAGAAGAAGAAGAAGATACACAGGATAATCATTAAAATAGCTGCAAGAAAGATCAAATAAATCAGTCATATTAATGTAGAATAGCAGAGGACGGAGTGTTTAGAGAAAATAATGAATCAGTCATATTAATGTAGAATAGCAGAGGTCAGAAGTGACCAATTGAAAAAATAACACAGGTCGTTAAAAAAAGACGGAACTCTAAAAAGAAAATAGAATAGATTTAAAAAAAAATAAAAGCATAAACATGTCTTTTCCTACTTTTTTAATATTGAAAATACGTAAATGGAACATTGAATTAAAATGTTACCTTTGATATCTGTGATAAACCTATCACCTGAACAGTGGCGCCGATGTATGTAGTTGAAATTGTTTACACTTATTTTAACTGTTTATTTTTTTATTATCTATAGATGAGTTGCGACCGATATCACAAACTTAATTATTTTCCACAAAGAGGCCCTTTCATACCTAAAATTATTACTATACAAATCTGATTCGAAATATCGTCAAAAAGTAATACACGGCATGTAAAATTTAAATTTTTAATAAAAAGTTAAAGATTACGCATTACTTCTGTGGTTCAAAGAACGAGCCTTTACGAAAATTGAAGTACTAATAAGGCCACCGCAATCGGGCATACCCCCGGGTAATTATTCGGCTAATTCTTCAGTCACCCCTTTAATATGATTTTGTCAAATTGGTCCTTTTTAGGACCAACTATTCTAATAACATATGTCTATAACTGTTAAGGGTATTTCTAAAGATCAAGAAACTTTACTTTCCTTAAACTTATCAGACATATGAGTTAAACACGAATCTGACTTATTTCTAGTGCAGGAAACACATATAGGGCCTAACCGAGGGTATTTGGTATACAGCTGATCGTTAAAACCACATTATAGATATAGACATGCTATTTCTGTCGAAAAAGAAGCAAAGAATAACTCTAAGAAGAGAGTTATTCTTATATTGTAGAGTAAGAAAGGACAAAACCAGTCAGTTGAGAGAACCTTTTAACGATGTGGAGCTTGAATCCACCATCTACATATTTAATGAAAAATAATACAACTACCGACATTGAGGATCTGAGCACAAAGCTTATTACGAAATCTGGACCAAAAACACTACAATGGCTTATCCGGATGATGAACAACTGTATTCAAATTATGGAGATACCCAAAGTCTAGAGACAAGCCAAAGTTCTTAACTTGCTTAAACCTGGCAAAAACTCCAACGACCACAAAAACTATCGGCCAATATCTTTATTTTGTCAGCTTTTCAAAATACTTTTGCACAAGATCGTTAATATGATATCACCGATATGAGAAGAAAAACTTAAATTAGAAGGCAAAAGTGGCTATATATAGGGAAGATTATGTACATCACAAATACTAAATCAAAGACCAGTACGAAAAATATCGGGTATCAGGGGTGGTATTTTTTACTCTACGACACCTTAAATTACAGAATATTTCTCCAAAAACTATATGATATCCCCTTACATAACAAACTCACTTATATTGTCTCCGTATACCTACACAAGAGAATATTTTTTGTATCACACAATGGTAAGAATAACAGTTGAAGAACAGTCTCGCTTGGGGTAGCATAAAGGCACCTACACTGTATAACATTTACACAAACGAACGATCCATACTGGTAGATACTAGGACTTCTATTAAATAGACGATACACCTATTATATATAAAAATAAACCATGAATCAAGTTTCAGCCAAAACCCCTGAAAAACTCGTGTGTGCTCCTTCCATTTCCCTAACATAGTAGCTTTCACAAAACTGAACATCCAATAATGTCATGAATTTGTTCAACGGTAGACTTCCTATAAATTCCGTGAAAATAGTTTGTATCGCACGGGGTCAGTCACAGATCATTGTTTAAAACTAAAAGGTAAATTGATGACCAGAAATAATATACTTCGCAAGTTTGTCAGCTAAAAATGAGGCGCACGTCCTTCCGCCCTTAAAACATAGACGCTTGCACTATATGCTTCTGCTGCCGAATATACCTTGTTAGACAAATTAACCATTCTTTTTGTGCACACTACTACTTTTGTGCACACTACTACTTATTTTAACACAAAAATATCCACTGAAGCACTTAACCATATTTATTTTGAGATAACCTTCTATCGAGATATCATATTTAGTAAGTACACAAATAAGACCAGAACTAAAATAATAAAAAAGCTTTATACAAGATATTGCAGAAGATTGGATAAAATAAAAGTAGTTTTTATTAATCGGATGCTTACATAAAACGTACAAAAACATACTCACGTAAACAAAATATATTACGAAATTTCTGTAATTAAAAAAAAACATCGAGTTCAGCATTGAACTAATAAAATTATATTAAATAAAAAAAAACAACATTATTTTTAAAAATGCAGAAAAAATAAAATTTTCTATGCAAGCGAACATTCCATTAAATAATAAGCCCAAATCCTTTTGTATCTATATACCTGTTTTTTAAAGAACCAGTTACCTTTTAGTACGTAGTTATACCAGGTAATACGATATCCTCTGTTACACAGTGTAATGCGTATGACATTATACTGTCTGCAAACAGTAGGTAAAAATAAGGAGCCCATATAAACCATCAGGGTATATGTTGAAAATATACGGTATAATCGCACAGTTGCCAAACTCTCAGAGCTTACTTAAACCGATAAACGTATGGTTGAAATATACAATGAAGAAGATCTGAACGTCCCTATAATATATACACGTGAACTAAACGATATACATTTATGATACAGGGGTATTTACGGGCTCCAAAAAATTTTTACAAATTATTAAACTCTACATGATGAATCGACAGAACCAATATTATGGAATGGTCAAGTGAGCTCCGTATATCGGTATCCACTTGACCACGGAGCTCAATTGAACCTGAATTTTAACATGGGCGGAGTCCACTTTATGCCGTAGATATATATATGTATATATATATATATATATATATATATATATATATATCTACGGCATTAAGTGAACTCCGCCCATGTTAAAATTCAGGTTCAATTGAGCTCCGTGGTCAAGTGGATACCGATATACGGAGCTCACTTGACAATTCCGTAATATTGGTTCAGTCGATTCATCAAGATGTAGAGTTTAATAATTTATAAAAATTTTTTGGAGCCCGTAAATACCCCTGTATCATAAATGTATATCGCTTAGTTCACGTGTATATATTATAGGGGTCGTTCAGATCTTCTTCATTGTATATTTGAACCATACGTTTATCGGTTTAAGTAAGCTCTGAGAGTTTGGCAACTGTGCGATTATACCGTATATTTTCAACATATACCCTGAACGGTTTATATGGGCTCCTTATTTTTATCTACTGTTTGTAGACAGTGGAATGTTATACGCATTACACTGTGTAACAGAGGATATCATATTACCTGATATAACTAAGTACTAAAATGTAACTGGTTCTTTAAAAAACAGGTATGTAGATACAAAAGGATTTGGGCTTATTATTGAATGGAATGTTCGCTTGCATAGAAAATTTTATTTTTTCTGTATTTTTAAAGATGTTGTTTTTTTTTATTTAATATAATTTTATTAGTTCAATGCCGTATTTGATGTTTTTTTTTAATTACAGAAATTTCGTAATATATTTTGTTTACGTGAGTATGTCTTTGTACATATTATGTAAGCATCTGATTAATAAAAACTACTTTTATTTTATCCAATCTTCTGCGATATATTGTATAAAGCTTTTTTAATATTTTAGTTCTGGTCTTATTTGTGTACTACATATGGTATCTCGATAGAAGGTTATCTCAAAATATATATGGTTAAGTGCTACAATAGATATTTTTGTGTTAAAATGGGTAGGAGTGTGCACAAAAAGAAAGAATGGTTAATTTGTCTAACAAGGTATATTCGGCAGCAGAAGCATATAGTACAAGCGTCTATGTTTTAACGGCGGAAGGACGTGCGCCTCATGTGCGCCTCATTTTTAGCTGACAAGCTTGCGAAGAATATTATTTCTGGTCCTCAATTTACCTTTTAGTTTTAAACAATAATCTGTGACTGACCCGGTGTGATACAAACTATTTTCAAGGAATTTATAGGAAGTCTACAGTTCAATGATTTTATGACAAGATTGGATGTTCAGTTTTGTGAAAACGTCTATGTTGAGGAAATTGAAGGAGCAGCCACGAGTTTTTCAGGGGTTTTGGCTGAAAATTGATTTATAGTTTATTTTTATTGTGCAATAATAGGTGTCTTGTCTATATAATAGAAGTCCTAGTATCTACCGGTATGGATCGTTTGTTTGTGTAAATGTTATACAGTGTAGGTGCCTTTATGCTACCCCAAGCGAGCTTCATCTGCTATTCTTACCAGTGAGTGATACAAAAAATATTCTCTTATGTTGGCATACGCAGATAATGTAAGTGAGCTTGTTATCTAAGGGGATATCATATAGTTTTTGGAGAAATATTCTGTAATTTAAGGTGTCGTAAGCGGCATTTAGATTAAAAAATACCACCCCTGATACCGGATATTTTTCGTACCCGTCTTTTTTTGCCAGGTTTAAGCAAGGTAACAACTTTGGCTTGTCACTAAATTTTGGGTATCTCCATAATTTGAATACAGTTGTTCATCATCCATTTTGGTCCAGGTTTCGTAATAAGCTTTGTGCTCAGATCCTCAATGTCGGTAGTTGTATTATTTTTCATTAAATATGTAGATGGTGGATCCAAGCTCAGCATCGTTAAAAGGTTCTCTCGGCTGACTGGTTTTGTCCTTTCTTACTTTAAGTTATTCTTTGCTTCTTTTCCGACAGAAATAGCATGTCTATATCTATGATGTGGTTTTCAGCGATCAGCTATATACCAAATATCCTAGGTTAGGCCCTATATGTGTTTCCTGCACTAGAAATAAGTTACATTCGTGTTTAGCTCATATGTCTGATAAGTTTAAGTAAAGTAAAGTTTCTTGATCTCTAGATATACCCTTAACAGTTATAGACATATGTTATTAGAATAGTTGGTCCTAAAAAGGACCAATTTGACAAAATCATATTAAAGGGGTGACTGAAGAATTAGCCGATTAATTAATTAATCATTACCCGGGGTATGCCCGATTGCGGTGATCTTATTAGTACTTCAATCTTCCTTAACATTATCAAAGATTACATTTTAATTCAATGTTCTATTTACGTATTTTCAATATTAAAAAAGTAGGAAAAGACATGTTTATGCCTTTATTTTTTTAAATCTATTCTATTTTCTTTTTAGAGTTCCGTCTTTTTTGAACGACCTGTGTTCTTTTTTTAATTGGGCACCTGTCCAAAGCTATGACAAATACTCTGTCCTCTACTATTCTACATTAATATGACTGATTCATTATTTTCTCTAAACACTCTGTCCTCTGCTATTCTACATTAATATGACTGATTTATTTTATCTTTCTTGTAGCAATATTAATGTTTATCCTGTGTATCTTCTTCTTCTTCTTCTTCTTTTTATATAGACATGACTGTCATTTTTCAATGTGCCTCCAATAAGTTGCCGTTCCATCGTTTTCGTGATCTTCCTACTAATCGTCTTCCTACGGGTTAACCGTCTCTTGCCGTCTTTACTACTCTATTTGTTGTCATTCGGTTTATATGATTGTTCTATTCTACTCTTCTATTTCTTAACCAGTTCTTGATGTTCTCCACCTTGCATCTACGTCGTATATCTGTACTTCTAGCTCTGTCCCATAGTATCTTACCATCAATTTTTCTAAGTGTTTTCATCTCTGCTGTTTCTAATATCCTTTTTGTCCTCTCTGTGTCAGGTCTTGTTTCTGCCGCGTATGTCATTGGTCTGATGACTGTTTTGTAAATTCTGCCTTTCGTTTCTTTCCCGATAGTTTTATTGCTTCATATTGTTTCATTTAGGCAGCCTGCGGCTCTGTTTGCTCTATTCACTGGATCTTCCACTTCAGTTTCGAGCTTTCCGTAGCTAGATAATGTGATGGCTAGATATTTAAACTCCATCACTTGTTCTATTATCTGACCTTTCAGCTCCAATTAACATCTTAGTAACTTTGCTGTTGTAACCATGAATTTTGTCTCTTTTGTGGAAATTAACATGTTAAATTTTCTGGCAGTTATATGAAATTGGTGCAGCATACGTTGTAAATCATCTTCATTTTGAAAGAGTAGTATTGCGTCGCTTGCACAGCAGATTATTTTAATTTGTTTTTCTTCCATTTGGTATCTTATTTTAGTTCTTACTTTTTTATTATTTCATCCATAATCAGGTTGAACAATAGAGGACTCAGGAAATATCCCTGTCTTATCCCATTGACAGCTTTATTAGGGTCGGTTGGTTCTTCTTCTACTTTTACTTTTATTGTGTTATTTTGGTATATATTTTCGGTCGTTTTGATTTTTCCTAGAGGTATCTCTCTTGCGTACAATAAGTGGATAACGTTTTTTAATTTGTGTTTCTTCTGCATATCATTATTTCTTTTGTGTATTAAAAGTTAAATTTTGCTTATTATTAAGATTCTCTTAACGTGTTTATTAATTGTTTTGTTTCTGCAGTACGAATATATGTGTATCATGATAGATTGTAATGCATATTTCATTTGCGTTTGCCAATTACTTTTTCACTTCCTCAGCGATAGGTCTTTTTTTCCTCATCAATAACCTTATCTTATCCTCGCTCGATACAGCTATTCTAAGATATTTATATTTCACTATATGCTCTATCATTTGGTTTTTATCTCAAATTTGCACCTATGACGAAATTTATAATACATATCTAATATCTGGTGCTTTCATATGAAACTGGAATAAAACACTTGGTAGATAATATTTATTTGTTTTGAGTACACTTTTTTTAAAACCTAGTACATAAAGGAATAAATATTTGTCTGTTTAGTGTTTTCCAAGTCTGTATGTCTGTATAACATAAACAGGCTTAAATATTAGATTATATATTTATTAAGAATATTCAATATCGAAATTGAAGATTTTATATCACAAAATATGAATAGGTTTTTACATTTTGTTTGACGTTTTAATCTTCTAATCGGAGTTCATTTTTCGAAAAACTATAAAATTGTGAGAACAAATTGCTATATAAAAGTACGAGGCAATATTCTCATATGCTGTGAGCTTTGCTGCTCTGTTACTTGTATAACGCTTAAGCTATTTTTAATTTTTTGTCAATATTTTTGAGGTGTTTCCTTAAATGACCATGTTTAAGGTTAGTACGTTTGATTAAATGAAATTGACATTAACTTAATAGTTTCCATTTTATTAGTACTGATGGTATATAACTAGCATCTGTTGGTACTATATATCAATTTCAACATGTGGAAGTGAGAGCACTCTCTTGTTAGTATTTTCAGTGTAAATTATGTGGCAGCCGTAGCTCAGTGGCTGTGTTACTGGCTTAACAAGCTGGATGGCCCGGGTTCGAATCCTTGCACTGACAAAATTTTCAATTTCTAATTTAACTGCGCTACCACCGTGCTTCGGAGGGCACGTAAAGCCGTCAGTCCCGGCTACGAAAGTAGTCGTTAAGTCATGTTAGGGGCGCTTGCGCGACCCGAAAACCCTAACACTAGACCTTAGCCAGAAGGTTACACGAACTTACTTACTTACTAGTGTAAATTATGACAAAACCAGAAATAACCCATAATATTCCCCCCGTGTGATCTTAGTATTTCCATTGATTGAATAATATAGTGTCTCCAATATTTCAGTCAACGGTATGTCAGGGGGGTTTTTATTAATTTTTATATATATTTGCAACATGAAGAAGAAAGTTCAGTACAGGCAGTTAAACAGCTAATCTGTCAATTTAAAAGTAAGAGCAAGTACCAACTTGCTGAAAAGCATACCCATACACAAAAGGGATGATAAAATGCACTGCACAAACTATAGCGGTATAAGCTCTATATTAATTATTAGGATATACAGATTTTTTTCTAATAAACCTATAACGATTGGGTGAATAGGTGAACTATCAAATAGGAGACTATTAGTGTGGAATTAGAAAAACTTAATAAATCGTTGATCAATTATTCACAATTAGGCAGTTAATGAGAAATGTTGGGAATACAAAAAAAAACATTAAACTAGTTATTTATAGATTTTGAACAAACACATGATATAATCATAAGAATAAAACTATGGAATACTATGGCGTAACTAGGCTTACCTAAGAAATTAATTAATTTAACAAGGAGTAACGTACAAGTAAAGTACTTGTACGTTATTACTGACTTATTTTCAAATGTTTACGTACGTTTGACTTATTTTCAAATGTACATTGATCTCAAACAGGAAACATGTACAATCATTATACAATATAGTAAATTTGGATAAATTTAGATAAACGTAAAATATTTCACTGAACGTTAAAGATAAAAATGTTACAAATAAAGGTTAAAACATTCTTTTCAATTCGCGGTAAAAGATTTAATAGAGTTCAGCACACAAGATAAATTCGTAACCAAATTCATATACCAGTAAACGGTACTCGATATAGCAGCAAAGTAATTTTAACAACAAATATAAATCATAGCATCAGCTCTGAAAAATGGTGTTTTCTTTGACAGACAGCAACAACAAATGTGAAATTAGGAAAGATTAGTATGAAATTAGAAAAACTGAATGAACCATTGATCAAATATTCAGTATTATATACATAACAAAAAATGTTAGGAATAAAAAAAACATTAAACTAGTTATGTAATTGTAACTAAGATTGTAACTAAAATGCTATGTCAGAACTAGGCATACCTAAGGAAATTAACTGTCAACTTACTTTCAAATATACAGTGACCTCAAACAGGAAGATGCCGTGTCTCCAATCGTGTTTACCATCGTGTTGGAGAGCATCACCCG
Source organism: Diabrotica undecimpunctata (assembly GCF_040954645.1). Lineage (NCBI taxonomy): Eukaryota > Metazoa > Arthropoda > Insecta > Coleoptera > Chrysomelidae > Diabrotica > Diabrotica undecimpunctata. Next base: position 79,630,778 of record NC_092810.1, on the reverse strand, counting down.
CAAAGTAAATACAGAAAATCTCAGTTTAATAAGCAAGGTCCTTACATTATACAGACTTTCGACGATGAGTGAAATATAGTAGCAAGTATAATTATTAGTAAGAAAAAAACATTAAGACATTTAATACGAAAAAGCGCAGAGAAGGGTCCTCCAAATCAACGATGACAAAAAAATATATGGCTATCATAAGAAGAGCACTACGAAACAGGATAGGACATAATATTTTAATAGACTAGTACAACTTTGAAATGGTTACAAACATTAGTAAATTAAACAAATTTGTTTAATTTACTAATGTTTGTATTTTGAGAACGATTTCCGAAGTGGAAATTGAAACGTCAATAAACGTATTTTAACCTTTAATTGTGGCTTATTCCCAGTTAAATAGTAATTAGGTTTAAGCAAGGCAACAACTTTGTCTTTGCTTTGCTTGTCTAAAGACTTTGGATATTAGCCATTGTTGTATTTTTGGTTCAAATTTTAGAGTTAGTTTTGTGCTCAGATCCTCAGCCAGGAGCCGTAATATTGTTCATTATATACGTGGATAGCGGATCCAAGCTCAACATCGTTGAAAGGTTCTCTCAGCTGACTGGTTTTGTTTTCTTTCATTATAAGTTTTTCTTTGCTTCTTTGCCTGCATTTAATATGTAATTTTCAGCGATCAGCTTAATACCAAATACCATAGGATTGGCCATCTATGTGCTTCCTGCATTTTGTTAAGCGCATATGTAAAGTGGAGTGTCTTTATCTCTAGATATACTCTTAATATTTATACACATAATTAGAATAGTTATAGACGAAAAATATCCTGGCTTAAAAACCTAAGGGAATGGTTTGAAAGCAGTAGTGCAGAACCTTTTAGAGCGGCAGTCAACAGAGTCTGTATAGCCATGGTGATTTCCAACCTTCGATAGAAGATGGAACTTAAAGAAGAAGGTGAAAAAAAGCATAAACTATCTACGTAATAAATCCCATTAACCTGTTAGTAATGGATAACCAGATATATTTAAAAAGATTAAGTGCCTTTCTTTTTATTTTGGATTTTGAATTTTGCATAACTGGAGCAAGCGACTAATTTTTGTGTATTAGTTTTGCATCAGTAGACCAAGCGCCTCTTGCGAGCGTTTTAATGATTGTAAATCGAATATTTGGCACATAAACGTTGTTAACAATGGTGAAGTTGGCAACTTGTTGAGGCAGTAGTGAGGCAGTTATTGCTTAAATTTTTCTATAATAGTCACATTACAGAAGAGCTAACACAGAAAGAGAATACCTAACAAAAGACATAACACTAAGTAAAATGTATGAATTGTATATTAAAGAGGCAGAAAATGACCTTGTTAAATTTTCGTTTTACAAAAAAATGTTTTTAACACGATTTAATCTCCAAAGAAAAAAGTTGAAAAAAGTTACTTGTAGTAGATGTGATTGTTTCGAATTAGAAATTAAAAGTTGCGCAGATAACGAACAATTAAGCAAGTTAAAAAAAGAAAAAATGTGCTCTTAGAAGATAAGCAACTATCAACCAGAAGTGGAAACCTTTTGTTTTGATTTAAAGAAAAACTCTTCCCCTTCCGAGAATTCTAATAAATATTGTATATTGTAAGCGTCAATTATGTATTTACAATCTTGGTATCCATAGCGCCAAGGATAACAAAGGTCATTGTTATATTTGGATAGAAGGTGAAGCTGGTCGGGGAGCCCAGGACGTAGGCATTTGTCTTAAGAAACATATTGAAGAAAATGTTACTTCTGCGAGACATGTAATTTTTTGGTCAGACTCTTGTGGCGGCCAAAACCGCAAAATCAAAATAGTTTTGATTCTGAAAACGATTTTGGAAACTCATCCTACCATTGAAAAAATTACATTACGCTATTTTCTTCCTAGTCATAGCTTTTACCCAATGGTAGTGATTTTGGAGATTTTGAAAATGCCCTAAAATTTCAACAACGTTTATATATCGTTGATGATTAAATAAACGTGATAAAAAAATCCCGTAAAAAGACACCACTAGTAGTTCACATAATGAAAAAAGAAGAATTCGTTGGAACAAAGAAGTTAGAAACTATGATTACAAACCGTAAGTCAGACATAGAAAACAGTAAGGCTGGTTTAAAACAAGAGAAATTTAAATAAGAAAGGATATACCACTCATTATTTTTATGAAAACTTAACACTAGTGAAGTTGAAGTAAATCTTTACAAGGATTTTTAAAAAGGACGGCCTGTTGCAATGCAATCCGTAAGTAACCACTTGATTCCTCTTTGGCCCACAGGCAAGCCACTTTTTGTGCCCAAGCTTAACGACAATCTTTAACGCACCTAATACCAAATGATGCAAAACCTTTGTATTTCTCTCTTTTCAGAAACAATACAATAGAAGACGACATTAAAAGATTTTATATTTTTGATTAATTTCTTAAGTAATATAAAATATTCAAAAACAACGACTATTTTTGTCATACCCAAAAAGAAATAATAGCTTCTGGCCTACCAATAATTCACTAAAAGTGATATTTTAGTTACTCATCACTAGACCAAACGACCTCCATGTCGCTTGGTCTACTGATGTATAACACAATTACACAATGTGGCGAAAATCGTAAGTCGACCAAAAGACTTTTTTTTTTTGTTTTTCTTTAATATTGGACAAGTTACTATTTCGCACTTATAAGAAACATGAAAAACTGTATTCGAAAACAAAAAATTACGACAATTGTAACATGTAGTGAATTTTAATAGAGTGAAAACTTTAAAGTCAAATATCTCAAAATCATATTTTGGCACTTGGTCAAGTGATGAATTACGCCGTCCATATAAAATTACGAGACAATATTCATATGCTGTAGACAAATCGTCATAATTGCGTTATATTGATATGTATACGACAATCAGCTGTAAAAGTCATTGCCTTTTTTTTGCCGTATCATATTTTAGCATAGTGTTCTGATTTATTTTGTAGTATGTTAACTAAACCGGTTTACTTTGCGTGAAATGAATCCACAATTCGTCTAATAATATTATGTTTTTAAAACAGTTGTGTTTTTATGCTCATCCGTTCACTTTTTGTAAAGCAGTCTGTGTAAATATTAGGGATTTACTTATATAATCCTTTTGTATATATAATTTGTTTATTGATTTTACTTTTTAGATAAATTTTCATAATTATAGTGCTCTTGCTTTTATTATCTATGGTAATACATATACATACCCAATTCGAAAGGGAGAAAACCAGCGGTTTCTAGATTAAACATAGACATTCTTCTCTCTATCTCCCTCTATGTTATATAAAGATCATCGCCATCGCATAGTCAAAACACAGCAAGATTCTATTGCCTTTTCTTCTTTTTGTCTCCTCATTTCTATTGTAAACTCAGCCACGTAAATGACGTTTTAAAAATTTGTCAATATTTCTGAGGTGCCTTTCCTGGGATAATTTTTTTAAGCCTAGTTCGTTTGATTACAAGTAATTGATTTGATAGCTTCCAACAGAGAAGTATTGATTGTAGGTAGAATAGCAAGTGTTGATAAATATGATGGGTCGGTAGGTAGTCTCATTATTCCTAAATCTGATCATATGTTACCTCCACCCTTCATTTGTAGACATCGTCTCGTGGCATTCTCCCAATTTAACTTGGTAATGCAGTTATTGAGAGAGCCTTTGGATATAGCTAGCTGAACGTTGGAGTTGAGATTGAGTTTCTTGTATGACATTGCTATCTTTATATATGTGTTTGACATTGGCATTAGTTCCGTTCGTATTGGTTAGTACTCGGACCTTTGTAAGTCGGAAAATACCTCTGATGGCTTTTCTAGCCATCCTGATTCCTGATCTAATTAATACATTCTTGTCACATATCCACACATTAGCACTGGTTTAATCACTGTTTTATATATCCTGCTTTTAGAGATTTGTATTAGACTTCTGGATTTAAAAGTGTTATAAGGGTTATATATACATCAATTAGCTACCTGAATATTCCCTTTTATTTCTTATGTGACAACGTTATCTACGATATCTAAAACGCTGCAATCTTTCAAAATGATATGGCTTTATCGTATGGCGTTACGTTATGCCCCACTCTACATCCTCTCTTTTGTATGTTAAAGAACATTTATTTGATTTTTTTATTAGTGACTATTAGACCGTTTTTTGCTGCTAATAGAATTATTTTATAGCATTCTAATATTTAATTTATGGATTAAATCCAGATAGCAAATAGATATTCTTCACTTTCTCGAAGAAATATTATTCTAACACACAAAATTAATAAATTGCCAAAACCTTCCTTGCATATTCTGTTCACTTATGAGGGGCAGCAATATCAGTACCAAAATAAGGCGTATAGTCCTGGACTGGCTAGTTGTTGGATAATAGGAAGCATGAGTCTAGCAATTTTATTGCTTTCGGGACTGCACCAGGTATCGGGGAGCAGAAATATCATTACCAAGTTAATGCATATAGGAATTGTTGCTTGAACTTTATTATTATTAACATCATTTAATCTTCGCTTATCCACTGCTGGACATAGATCTCCCTCATAATTTTCCATCTATTTCGATCTTGTGCCTCTTGCATCCAATTCCTATGCCAACGTTTTAGATCGTCAGTCCAACGTGTTGGTGGACGACCTCTGCTTCGGTAGTCATCATCTCTTGGTCTCCATTCCAGTATCCGCTTGTCCATCTATTATCTGTCATTCGAGTCACGTGACCTGCCCAGTTCCATTTCAGTGTTGCTACTTTCTCTACTGCATCAGCCACTCCGGTTCTTTGTCGTAGCTGGCGATTTGGGATCTTGTCTCGTAGCGAAATGCCCAACATAGCACGCTCCATCGCCCTTTGACACACACGGATCTTTTGAACTGTTCTCCTTGTCATGGTCAACGTTTCCGCACCGTAAGTTAACACTGGCAAAACACACTGATTAAACGTTTTTCTTTTAAGGCATATTGGTATATCAGACGATTTAAAAATATGGTTCAGCTTGCCGAAGGCTGCCCAAGTCAGTCTTATATGACGGAGAAGCTCAACGATTTGGTTATCTTTTCCTATGCGAATCTCATGACCTAGGTATTTATAGGCCATTACCTGGTCTATGGATCTTGTTCCTACGCATATATCTTCGCTGACTACAAGATTTGTCATCATCTGGGTTTTAGATATATTTATTTTCAATCCCCCTTCTAGCGAGGAAAGGTAGAGCTGATTTAAAAGCTCTTTGGCCTCATCTATCCTATCAGCTATTAGTACAATATCATCTGCAAACCGTAGATGGCTAAGCTTTTCTCCGTTTATGTTTATGCCCTTGTCGGTCAGTTTTGCCCTTTTACATATATATTCCAAAAGCGTAGTGAACAGTTTCGGTGATATGGTGTCCCTCTGGCGTACTCCACGTTGTATCGGGAATTTCTGGGTTTGACGATCACCCACTCTAACACTGGCTATTGCGTTTTGGTATATGTGTTTAATTAAACACATTAATAAATAACACTATATTTCCTAGTAAAATCATCATGACTTTACAATAAGACAAATTTTCGATTGTTGGTTATGGAAATATCATGTACATACCACCGGGTTCCCTATGTGGATATCCAGCAAAATCCTTATACTCATGATACGGGAAACAAAAAACCAAAGATGAAAATATGCACCAAGAAACACTGAGTTATAAAACAGTCGAATAAAATATAAATTCTCGATTCAAATAGTCAAAAAATTAATGAACATCTTACTAAAATAGAAATGAGGCCTATTTAAGATGTAATCCATTAACGGGCCAACGTACAAAGCACTCCTAGCATGTGCTAATGATATAGATCTCATAAGAAACTCTCCCGTCCGCAAACATCTTCAATAAAGTGAAGAGAGCACGAAAAACGTTTTACTTAAAATCAACGAAATGAAAACCAAATACAAGCGAATCAACAGAAGAGACCAATTTAATAAATCTTGATAAAATATTAAAGTTAACAACAATTTCATTAATATGGAACACTTTAAATATTTTAGATAAATAATCACGGTTAATAATAATGCCACTAAAGAAATACAGATCATAATTTAAACTTTTTACCTATTTTAATACATAGATGCGAATCATGGACAATGACTAAAACAGATAAAGAAGAACTACGAATATTTGAAAGGAAAATAATAGGAAAATTGTTTTAACCTCATTATCATATTGCTACAAATCCGTATAGAAGAAGAACACATACTGAATAAAGAAAGCTCTTATAACGATATTGTTTAGGAAAATAAATTGCTTAAGGTAGATCGGACACATGCATAGACGCCAAGATGTCAAACTTGTAAAACTGGTATGGAAGGAAGTTAGCACAGAAGAATGCCACTTGGGCGTCTCAGGATGCAATGAAGAGAAAACATCCAATCATATCTCAAAAAATTAACATCGTGAAGGTTCTTCTTTGAACCCCATAACAAATGGCTAATCTTTTACTTTTCATTAAAAATTTAAATTTTAATAAGCCACGTAAATAACGTTTTAAAAATTTATGTCAATATTTCTGAAGTGCCTTTCCTGGGATAACTTTTTTTATTCTGGTTTGTTTGATTACATGTAATTGATTTGATAGTCCCCAACAGATGAGTATTGACTATAGGTAGGATAGCAGGTAGTTGAACAGGCATGTGTTGATAAATATGATGGGTCGGTAGATAGTCTCATGATTCCTAAATCTGACCTCATGTTACCTTCCCCCTTCATTTGTGGAAGTCCTAAGGACATTTTTTCTCTTGGGGCATCCTCCCAATTTAACTTGGCAATGCAGTTATTATAAAGCCTTTGGATATAGCCAGCGCAACTTTAGCATTGAGATTTAGCTTCTTGTACGACGTTGCTGTCTTTATATACGTGTTTGACCTTGGCATTATTTCCGTTCGTTAATGGTTAGTACGCGGACCTTTGTAAGTCGGAAAATACTTCTGATGGCTTTTCTAGCAATCCTGATCTAATTAATACCTGAGTTTCACGTACATTGTTTTTTCAGCGTTCTCGTCACATATCCACACATTAGCACTGGTTTAATCACTGTTTTATATATCCTGATTTAAGAGAGTCGTATTAGACTTCTGAATTTAAAAGTATTATAAGAGTTATGTATACATCAGTTAGCTACCTGAATAGCCCCTTTTATTTCTTATGTTACAAAGTTATCTACGATATCTAAAACGTTTCAATCCTTTAAAATTATATGGGTTTATTGTTACGTTATGCCCTTCTCTACGTCATCTCTTTTGTATGTTAAAGAACATTTATATGCTTTATTACTGACTATTAGACCGTTTTTTTTCGCTAATATCATTATTTTATAGCATCCCATTATTTAATTTATGGATTAAATCCGGATAGCAAATTGATATTCTTCACTTATGACATTCTGCAATTATTGTTGGATAGCCCAAAATTGACGAAGTAAGTCTAAAACGTTAATCACAAAAAACTTATCGGTAAAATTATATTAAGGATTATGTGCAGAAGTATTTTATATAGCTGAAAAAATAAATATATTGACCGATAGCTTTTGTGGTCGTTGGAGTTTTTGCAGGTTTAAGCAAGGTAACAACTTTGTCTTTGCTTTGCTTGTCTGCAGACTTTGGATATCAGTAATTGTTGTGTTTTTGGTACAAATTTTATAAACTTTGTGCTCAGATCTTCAGTCAGTAACCGTAATATTGTTCATTATATAGGTAGATAGTGGATCCAAGCTCAACATAGTTGAAAGGTTCCCTCAGCTGACTGGTTTTGTCCTCTCTCATTTAAGTTTTCCTTTACTTATTTGCCAGCAGAGATAGCACTTTTACATTTATTATGTGTTTTTCAGGAATCATATTAATACCAAATACCCTAGGTTTGGCCCTCTATATGTTTCCTGCACAAGAAATACGTCACATTTGTGCTAAGCACCCTTAATATTTATAGACATAATTAGAATAGTTGGTCCTAAAAAGGGCCGATTTGACAAAAATCATATTGAACGGGTGATTAGCCGATTAATTTTTTGTTCATTACCCAGGGTACGTCAGATTGCAGTGGTCTTATTAGTACTTAAATTTTCGTAAAGGCTTCTCTTTTGAACTCCATAATAAATAGCTAATCTTTAACTTTTCATTAAAAATTTAAATTTTACATACTGTTACTTTTCGACGATATTTTGAATCAGATATGTATAGTAATCACCGTACTTAATATAGAGTCTCTTTGTGAAAAGTAAGTGAGTTTATCATATCGGTGACAACTCATATATGGATAATAAGGACATAAACGGGTAAAATAAGTGTACAAAATTTCAAATAAATATATCGACGGTATTGCTCAGAAGATGGGTTTATCCCAGAAATCAAAGGTTACAGGTATATTAAAGGTTCTGTTTACGTATTTTCATTACTAAAAAAGTATATTTAAAATAAAAGCCTTAAGGTATTTTTAGATTCTATGGAAATTAGAATTTAGGGAAATCAGCAAATTAAAAAATACAGCCATAATTCTAAATCACCAACTTGAGACAAACAGTTGTCCCCTCTTCAACTTATTCAGTTACAGGCTATAACATGTAAACCCATACCTGTTTTATTGTCAGATAAAATAAATTTCCATCAAGTGACAGTCGAATCCATCACTTGGATTCGAATTGCTTTTGTCAATTAGTTTCTCACTTTCTCAGCGATGGATCTCTCTTTCCTCGTCAATAATGTTTTCGCTCGATACTGTCTGAATATCTTATTCTACGATATTTAGATTTCACTATATGCTCTACATTTCTTGGCAATACTTCTAATGGGTTTTCTGGTAATACTGATCTAATTAATACCTGAGTTTTACTTACATTGTTTTGTCAGCGTTCTCGTCATGTATCCAGTCAATAGCATTGGTTTAATCACTATTTTATATATCCTTATTTTAGGGATTCGTATTAGACTTCTGGATTTAAAAGTGTTATAAGGGTTATATATACATCAGTTAGTTACCTGAATATTCCATTTTATTTCTTATGTGACAACGTTATCTACGATACCCAAAATGCTGCAATCTTTCAAAATTATATGGGTTTAGTGTTACGTTATGCCCTACTCTACATCCTTTCTTTTGTATGTTAAAGAACATTTATTTGGTTTTCTGATTACTGACTATTAGACCGTTTTTTTGCTGCTTGTAGCATTATTCTATAGCATTCTAATATTTAATTTATGGATTAAACCGGGTAGAAAATAGATATTCTTCACTTTCTCAGAGAAATAATATTCTAACATACAAAATCCTATTAAATTTCCAAAACCTTCCTTGAATATTAAATTCACTTATGAAGGGCAGAAGCAATATCAGTACTATAATAAGGCGTATAGTCCTAGACCGGCTAATCGTTGGATAATAGGAAGCATGAGTGTAGCAGTTTTAATGTTTTCCTGACTGCTACCTGGGATCGGGGAGCAGAGATATCAGTACCAAGTTAATGCATATAGGAATTGTAGCTTGAACTTTATTATTATTAAATAGCACTATATTTTCTAGTAAAATCGTCATCACTTTACAGTAAGACAAATTTTCGAACGTTGGTTATGAAAACGTTAAGGACATACCACCGAACTCCCTATGTCAAAAAAACAGAGATTAAAATAGGCGCCAAGAAACTGTATTATAAAACAGTCGAATAAATACAGATTCTCGATTTAAATATTTAAAAAAATTAATGAACAGCTTACTAAAATAGAAATAACGCATATTTAAGATGCAATCCATTAATGGACCAAGGTACAAAGCACTCCTAGCATATGCTAATGACATTGATCTCATAAGAAACTCTCTCCCATCCGCAAACGACATCTTTAACAAAGTGAGGAGAGTACCAAAACTGTTTCACTTAAAATCAACAAAATGAAAACGAGAGCAAAAAAGAGAGCAATTCAATACATCTAGATAAAATAATAAAGTCAACAACTACAATTTTGAAAGTATGGAATACTTTAAATATCTTAGATCAATAATCACGGTTAATAATAATGTCACTAATGAAATACAGAGCATAATTCTTCTAAAATTTTTTAACCTCATTATTATATCACTACAAATCCGTATAGAATAAGAACATATACTGAATAAAGAAAGCTCTTATAACGATATTATTCAGGAAAATAAATCGCTTAAGGTAGATCGGACACATGCATAGCCGCCAAGATGTCAAACTTGTAAAACTGGTATGGAAGAAACTTAGCACAGAAGAATGCCACTTGAGTGTCTCAGTATACAATAGAGAGAAAACATCCAATCATATCTTAGAAAATTAACATTTCATTGAAGATTCGTGAAAAATCTATCAACTTGGAAAAAAGTTGTAGTTAGCGAAGACTCACCCAGTGTTGCAGCGCTACGTAATAATGACAATAAAGAAAAAAGGGAAACAGTGACAAATAGCAACAAAAATGGACTAATGGAGCACAGCTGCTTCAAAATCATGATAAGAAATACAATAGATGATTGACGGATTCGAGAAACTTGAGACTTGAGAAAGGCACTCTGCCGAAACAGCTGTAGTAATAAGATACAATTAATTTGGTGTAAGTTTTGAAAACAAAGTTTTTAGTATTTTGTTGTTAAATAAAATGGAATTAACATACGACATTATATACGCTATAATAACTAGACAACTTGTATGATACGGACATATAAGGAGAAAGTTTCATGAAACAATAAACTACCCAATATTCTTTATGAGTGAAATCGATATGAATAAAGAAAATGAGGAAAACTATGGCAAAAGGTAAAAAAAAGTAGTGATTAAAACATGAGAGAGGTACCTTGTGGACAACATGTGCTTAATTAGAAACGAATTGAGATACATAATCAGAAGACGACAAAGGAAAATCTATATAATATATCGTCGGTATACTGCGAAAACCAGGTAAATGACCAATTTTATAATATTGAGTTAAGTATACCAAAATTCTCAGCTTTTTCCGCTCTACATACAGGTAAAACCCAATAAATGATACGACTTACCATTCAGCAGATAATTTGTGTAATAAACAAATAAGTTACACCTAATCAACTTTTCATTTTCAAATAAAACAATATATCGCTACTTACTTCCATAAAATTAAAGTTTTGTTGCATGTAAAACAAAGTAAGCCCACATATATTATTATGCCGGACAACAATAATATTTCTACTACTGCATACCATATTCAGTAAAAAGGTGATAAGTGTCTTTAATACATTTTACGTGTATGATTTATTAAAATTTCTCTTTCATATCGACTAGTAAAAACCTTTAAGTACACTTACTTCATTTTACCTGAAAACGGGTTGAGTTAAAATTTAGAAATGGTTATTAAGCTAAACCAATAAATGATCTTATAACACAAACACAGATAGAATAACTGAAGACAGCAGTTCAATTCTTGATGATTCTGATAACAATATAGTCTCAATAATGGAATCCATTTTTGATAGTGACTTTTCAGATGTAGACCCCACATATCAGCCAAGTGAAGAGGGATCGCTCTTTCTAGGAAGTCTATATGATTTACACACAGCTGTCTTTGATAGCCTAAATGAGAAAAAAAAACACTAAAATAGGTGCACCCACGAACAATTTAGTGTCAACTGAAATAGCTAGTTGGATATTAAATCTACTTCTTGACAAAGTATGAAAAGACCTACGTCCACTAAAACGTTGGAGAAAAGCTAACCCCAAAGATTGGGTAATAAATGTCGCAAAAAGGAGACGTGCTGAGGGTTTGCCTTATAAGATAAAAAAGAGAACATCGACCAGCAAAATTGACAAAACCAGTTAATTGTTTAGAGTGCTTTTACATATATGCCAGTTATTTCAGCGAAGATTACAGACAAAGACTATGTCGTGATTATTGAAAGTTAGAACATATAGGCCAGAAACATTTTCTTATTGCACGTATTAAAACGGAGCCACCAAAGAGAGTCTTTGCAGTTCGTCGAAGTTTAAAAAACCACATCCATTTTCCAAAAATTGTTACTTTTCTTTGAATGATCAAGACATACAGGTATGTGAGAAATTTTTTTGTAAGACACTTTGTATATCAGCGTCGTTAATACAAGATGTAAGAAAAACTGATATTCTAGACTGTTATGCAGATACGAATAAAAGAGACAAGCATACACCGCCAAATAAAACAAGCAGTAAAACCCGAAAAATCGTGAAGGCTCATATTGAGTCTTTTCCAACCATGGGCCCACATTATATATTATATTAAGTTCAAAGCATAGATATTTGGACAAAAATTTAAGTATAAGAAAAATGTACTTTTTATAAATGACTGAATATTTTCTAACGACTATAATTTAAGCTTTTTTGTTGCTAGAAAAGATCAATGTTTAGTTTGTAATAAATATAATAGGGGTAATCCAACTGACAAATCGGATTTAGAAGACAGTTATAGAGAACATCAGAAAAGAAAAGAAGTACGTAATCTTAAAAAACAAAATGATAGGAAAATATCTAATGAACAATGTGATTTTGTTTCAATTACTTTCGATCTACAGGCCGTACTACAGATTCCAAGTGAATTGACTGGACAACTATATTATTCTCGAAAATTATATGTCTACAATTTGTGTGTATATGAAGCCGCATTACCAAATGCAGCTTACTGTTTTGCCTGGTCAGAAATCAACGGTAGACGAGAAAGTTCTGAAATAGGAAACATTATACTCCACTACTTATCAAAATGTGTTCCAGAATATGTAAGTAAGTGAAATAAGTTTATTTTCTGATACCTGCGAGGGAGAGAATCGTAATTAGAATATTGCAGCCTTGCTATTAAGGGCTGTTCAAAACATAGATCATTTAAATATTATTGAACACAAATTTTTAGAGTCTGGACATTCCTATATGGAAGTTGACTCTATCCATAGTAGTATTGAAACCGCTAAAAAACAGATCTATCTGTGGGATGCCAGATTACTTGTCTGTTTTTCAAAATGCAAGAGGAACTAAAAATATCAAGGTTGATGATAAAAAGTGTGTATAGAACCATACAAATGTAAAGAATTTAAATACTATGACTTTTACGATTTAAAAAATTTGTCACACACTTTAATTAAAAACCGGACAAAAGACCAAAACGGCGAAAAAATAATGTGGTTGAAGATAAAAAGAATGAGATTCATGAAAGGAGAGACAAAGAGAATGTTTTAAAAGAGACTATTTTAATTATGACATGTCAACAAGCTTCAATTATTTCCATACTGATACTGCACGGCAGATAACAAGAAAAAAGCACGCCAAGTTATCAACTAATACAAGCAATCTTGAAGAACTTAAGTGACTTTATGATGCACATTTGCCAATTAGCATAGCAAAAAAGAGAGATTTGGTACAGCTATGTGATACCGGAGAAATATCACGGGTGGTGTCGTAATATAAAAACGGGAAATGATGTAACAGACATCTTGCCAGAGCCTGATTTTAGTGACGAATCGGACGAGGAAGCCTCATAATAATAATATTGTTATTATTATATTCGAAATAAATTTGTTTTTTTCTATAAAACTGCCTATCATTCATATAAATAATAACTATAACTACACACAGCTGTTAATAAAATTTTCAGGGAAAACCAGTTAAATGTCATGAATATCGACTAATACCTTAAAACATTGCTATTACCTAGTAAAAGCCTCATAATATATCGATCACAAAACTGAAAAATATTATACTTGGTTTATTATATTTGTGTTAAATATGTTATTTGAAGAGTAATTGATTTATTTAGATTTACAGGTAAAACCAGGTAAGTGATAGCATTTCCAACTTAAATTTAGGATTAGTCAGATAGGTGTCTCAACTTTTTCAAACTAATGATAGAATATCATTTCAGATATATGCATCTTTCACTAGAATACCTAATATCAAAAACAAGCTGACTGCTTAATTCACAATAAAAAACTAAACTTTAAAAACGTTTTTTCTCGATTTCGGTATTCCGACATTTACCTGGTTTTCGCAGTATACCGACGATATAATAATCTATATAAATGTATACCATTTTTAACAATGCATATTTATAGCTCATTTCCAGAGCCAACGTGCTAATTGTATGTAAAATGAAACTTTTTAAGGTTTTTAATGTTTGTATGAAAGATGAAACCGTATGACACATAACCGTGAAATTTATATACCAACCTATAAATCTCTTTTAAAAGAATACTGACACCTACACATTATCACAATACTACATATCATAATACTAAGAAATTTGTTATTTTAATCTAAGAATAGGCTTTATAATTTACGAGAGATTTAATTTAATGTATTTAAAATTTTACAGGATCCGGTATAGATATATTAGATATTCTTTTAGATTTTTTAGATATATTATTTCTTCAACACTGAAGTTAGTCCAATCTCTGATATTTCTCTGCCAGATTTTGTCTTTCTTCCCAAGACTTTTCTTCCCTCTACTCTTCCTTGCATGATGACGCGTAGAAGAGAATATTTATCGTTTCGAACTGTAGCCCAGATACGATGTCCAGATAGACAATTCGTCTTAACGCTTCTTCGTTTGAGACTTTTACAGTCCAAGGAATTTTAAGAATACGCCTATATAGCCACATTTCGAATGCCTTTAATTTTTTTACAGATTTGGCTGTCAGGGTCCAAGCTTCTACCCCATATAGCAGTTGCGACCATACATAACATTCAACGATCTCAATCTAATAACCACACTCAATTTCTTATTTGTAAACATTGACTTTTATCTGTTTAGTTTAGTCCTATCTTTTTGCTTTATCTGTTAATGATTTCTATAAGAATTTGTAAATCCTCTATATTTTCTGTCATAATTGGGGTTTAGTCTGCAAATTTTATGTTATTAATGATGCTCACTCCATTCCTTACTTCTTTCCCATAGTGTCTCCTAAAATACCTATTAGTTGACAACACACATCTCTGGCTGACTCCTTTTTGAATTTCTGCTTGATTTGTTTCTCTATCTTTCACCCGCATGACCGCTGTTTGAGTTTAGTAGATTTTTTAGTAAATTAATATCTTGGTATCTAGGTGTATGTATTTTAATGCATGTATGGGCTTACCAGGTTGAACTATGTCAAATACTTTTGAAAATCTATATTAGATATGAATATGTTTTCATTATAATCTCTGCATTTTTCTAAAAGTACCTCCATTGCGCACAATTCCTCGTTTGTTCCCAATCCACTTCTAAATCCAAACTATGTGTTGTCCAATTGTTCCTCACATTTTTTATTGACAGACGATTTAATGTTGTTATTAATCGGATGACATTTGTGACTTTAATTAAATTTTGATAATCGTTACAAATCAAGTCTTTTAGTGACATATTATTCTTTTAATTTTTACTTCTCATTTAATGTCTATCTTTTGTTAGTTATTTTTAGAGTAAATATATGATGACTGACATTATTCCCAATTGATTCTTTTGTTTCAGTTATTGCTCTAGCCTAATTTGACATTTTCTTTCTTCAAATCATCAAATTTTCACGGTTTGTTTATATTTCGTTATAGTAAAATTCATATTTTCCACTAAGCCTAACATAAGCAGCAGCAGTGTCATCAAACCGAAATAATCCAGTTGTGCATAACGTTTTTGCTGATCGATTTACAAATAAATTTTAACAAACACATCAAATTGATCATCCTTTTTACTTTCGTATACGATCATACTTATCCAAATTAAATTTTCAATTTTCAAAAACTTATGATACCTCCTCAATCCACAACCCTGCGCCATGGACAATATCTGTTCCGGCTATCGACATCAAACAAACCTAAGAAATCAGAGATATCGTCAACCGTCATTAAACAAAAGTTTGTGAAGTGTGCAACCGTGTTCTAACGTTAAAACATTTTTTAATACAGTGTCTTAAATATAACAGTAAACGAAATATAGCATACCCAACTGCCCTAGAAGAAAATACAGATACAAAAAGAATAATTTCTTATCTTAACGACTGCAAACTTCTTCATAAGATTTAAAACGTACATTGTAATACACATACATATTATTATTATTAATTGTGAACTAATGTATATACACTATTTGTATCAACTGTAACATTAATATAAATACGCTAATGCCTCTGCGTGGTAGATGCGTTTAAAAAAAGGTATTTAGATTAGACTAGATTAGATATTCAGTTTTGTGAAAGCGCCTGTCTTAGACAAATTGAAGGAGCGCTCCTAAGATTTTTCGGGGTTTGGCTTAAAATTAATTCGTAGTTCATTTTATTATATTTAAGGCAATCATTTAGATTTTTTTTCACTTCAGCAACAAAAGTTTTGGTTGTGCAATGTATCGTCTACATGAAAGTCCTAGTATCTACTGTTATCGGTTAATCATTTGTGTAAATGTAATACAGTGTAGGTGCCATTACGCTACCCCAAGCGAGACCATTCATCTGCGTTCTTCATCTTACCATTGAATGATACGAAAAATCTTCTATTCTGTAGATATACGCGGATAAAACAAGTAATGTTTTTATCCAAGGCGATGTCATGCAGCTTTGGAGAAATGTTCTCTTATTTAATATGTCGTAAGTGGCATTTAGATTGACAAATACCACCCCTGATACCCGATATCTTTCGTACTCGTTGTTGCTTTTTGCAAAAACGGGTACGTTATTACGTACGTTAATAAGTATTACGAATAAAAATAAATAAGCAAGAAGAATATAAGTGATCTATATTTAAACTAAGTGACAGAAAAAAGAATATTATATATACATTTACTTCTAAATTAAAAATTAAATTTTGATATGCCTGACAACGAAAGATACAAAAACACAATTATATAAAGTTGAAAATAATAATAGCTTGTACAAGCGACAAAGCATTTAAAACAATAAGACCGAACATATTATATGTAATTGTAATAGATATGTTGCCGAGAATCAAGATACCCTAAGGAACCCAAATATTTCTTCTTTTAGTATCTGCCATAAGTGTCTCCATGTGTTTATGTGTATCTAAAATATAGTATATAGGATATTGAATTCCCTACATTTAAAAATCTAAATATTGAAATTAGACGGTAAAAAATTGGAATTTTAAGAATGATTTATAAATTGTTATAATTTAAATTTTACTACTCCATGAAACAAATATTTTATACGTCATAAACTGTAGCAATCGAAACACCGGAACGTTCATTTATATAATAAATATTTCAGTGCCAACGCATTTAAAAAAAAACTAATAAATAAAAATGAACTCTAGCCTTTTCCAAGTTTATAATAGGCACTACTTAAGTTTAAAAATAATTAAAGCAAGTAATATAAATTACCACTCTAAAATATTTAACTGCATTAACCAAGTATTTGTGAAATTTCTCGATGACTAAATTGATTGATATTTAAATAAATTTGAAGTTCCAAAATGTACCTGCTGTAAAATTTGAAAGTCTACGACTAATCAAATTATTGGCAACATCGCAAGAGTTTAGTTGTGTACGCGAAGGTATACATACGGATCCCAAAAGTGTTTTAACCTATTACAGAGTTCACTTAATCCTACGTGTTGCTCGGAGTCTACATAAAGCGCTACGCAGATAATAATATACACGGTGTATATTCTACTGGAGTTAGTATAATACCGTTTTAGAACGGAGCTTACATTAACCGCTAGATGTATATATATATATATATATATATATATATATATATATATATACATCTAGCGGTTAATGTAAGCTCCGTTCTAAAACGGTATTATACTAACTCCAGTAGAATATACACCGTGTATATTATTATCTAAGTAGCGCTTTATGTAGACTCCGACCAACATGTAGGATTAAGTGGACTCCACAACAGGATAAACCATTTTTGGGATCCGTATTTACCATTTTACGTATGCTTCTAAACTCCTGAGATGTTGCCAATAATTGTATTAGTAGTAGATTTTCAAATTTTACAGCAGGTACATTTTGGAACTTGAAATTTATTTAAATATCCATCAATTTAGTCATGGAAGAATTTCAGGATTATTTAGCTAATGTAGTTAAATATAAATTGTTAACCGACACATAACTTTATTTTACTTTTTAGGTTTAATAAACAAGGCGGTAATTTATATTACTTATTTTATATATTTTTAAACATAAGAAAGTGTCTATTATAAACTTGGAAAAGTTAAATTTCCATTTTTATTAATTAGTATTTTTTTATTATTAAGTAGTATTAATAATTTACTATTGTCACTAAAACATTTAGATCATAAATTTACGTACATCGGATAGAGTAATCGTGTAACAGTTTATGAAAGTAGAAGCCCCTTCGGTAGGATTATAATGTTTGTTACCCTATTAATTAAAGAAAACTCTGTACAATAGTTAGGTCTTTGTAATTTTTCGATTACTGCAGTTTATGACATACAATATTTGTTTCATAGCGTAGTTGAATTTAAACTACAATAATTTATAAATCAATCTTTAATAATATACTTTTTTACTGTCTAATTTCAATAGATATATCGATTTTTAATTAAAATATTTAATGCATTAAAGTCACGTAGAGATTTTCACTAAACATTTAATTTTAAAGCTATTATTATAAAAGTCCAAAAAAGTATAAAGGTCTAGGGAATTCAATATTCCACTATGGATTTGTTTTATAGATTATCGTAAAGCGTTCGACAGAGTCAAATGGATACACTTATGACTGATACTAAAAGAATTAGGTGTACAACAACACCTTATTTTGCGTATAACTGAACTGTACGAACACACTACTGGACCATTTAAACTAACAATAAAAGAAGATTGAAAATCAAAACGAAATATAAGTATCTGGGAAAAATTTCTCAAACGATATTAATATTAAAAGGGACTTTAAAGAGCCAAAGCACGCTAAACCGTAAGGCGACTAAACCTCACAAAATGGTTATATGAGAAAAATTATAGCTCGTTTCAGAAAGAATTGTAAATATAACATTAATGTAGATTAAGAAGAAACGCTGAAGAAAAAAACAGTAGCGGTTAGCCTAAATAAAGAAAGGCAAAAAGATGTAATTTGATGTTTTGAAAAAATCTGATCCGAAAACTATATGAAAAACATTTCATAGTATAGACATCGAGCGCGGCGATGCCTCTGCCGTCTGGCGGCCTATATCGGAAACTTTTACTACCATTTGACTGTGTTTTTATTTTCTCTTTTGTTCAACAATTAAAATGTATTGCTATACTTCTAGATGTTTCAATACAATAAAGGATAATAAACATAAAGCAGAGCACAAAATTTCATTATTTTCTATGTGCTAGTTATTATAAACACATAGGTTATACTATAATTAAAAACTATGACCACTATGAAAAAAATACGGTAGACTATAACTACATTTGTGCTTTAGCACTATAGTAAGAACAAGATAAAAATCTAAATTCCTACATAATTATATTAACGAGAAGTTAAAAAAACTTTTGTTCGTTATCAGTAATAGAAAGCGCATTTCAGAATATATTATGAAAAATGTTGTTGATATTACAATATCAGATGATAGGAATACAAAAATAAAAAACAACTTACCTTTTCAAAACAACAATTAATCACTTCATTTTATCACGAAAAATTTAAAAATTGCAATGTAATTGAACCCATTTTGTGAGCTATAGTTACATTGATACTTATGTGGCATTCATTAGTCGTTTTCGCCGTATCATATTTTCCTGATATTTTTTGTAGGCAAGCGGTTTAGTTTGTGTAATATAATATCCCCAATTTATTCGTCTCCATAATATTTAGTTTTCAAAACAGATGTTCTAATTCGTTTAAATTTTTTAAAGCACTTTGCAGTACATTTGAAAATAAGTCGACAGTTTTCCTTGAAGTCTTTACTTGGAGATTACTCCTTGTTAAATTAATTATTTTCTTAGGTAAGCCTAGTTCTGCAATGGTATTTCATAGTTTTATTCTTATGATTATATCATGTGTTTGTTTAAAATCTATAAATAACTAGTTTAATGTTTTTTTTGTATTCCCAACATTTCTCATTAACTGCCTAATAGTAAATAATTGATCAACGATTTATTATTTTTTCTAATTCCACACTAATAGTCTCCTATTTGATAGTTCACTTATTCACTCAATCGTTCCAGGTGTATTAGAAAAAATTCTGTATATCCTAATAATTAATAGATATATAGCTTATATATATCTTATATCGCAATAGTTTGTGCAGTACATTTTATTATCCCTTTTGTGTATGGTATGCTTTTCAGGCCAAAAGGTATATCTACCTAGGACAAATCCTGAGACTTGACAAAGAGAACCAAAGTGCGGAAATTACTAGAAGATCAAGACTACCATGGGCAGGATTTGGAAAACTTAGTTGGATGCTTAAGAACCGCAAAATACCCCAATACTTGAGGAGCAAAGTGTTCAACCAATACATCCTTCCTATCATGACATATGGAATGCAAACCTAGACCCTAACCAAGGCAAACATGAATAAACTAGCCACAACAGAAAGAACAATGGAAACAGCAATGTTAGGTATACGACTGTCAGATAAAAAGAGGAGCGACTGGGTAAGATCAAAAACAAAAGTCAAGAACATAGCAACAAAAATTGAAAAACTTAAATGGAGCTTCGCGGGCCAAACTGCTAGACAAAAAGACCAACGTTGGAATACTACAATACAACATTGGAGACCTTACGAAAGTAAACGACCAAGAGGAAGACCACACGACACAAGGCTAAGAAGAAGAAGAAGATGCTTTTCAGCAAGTTGGTAGTTGCTCTTACTTCTAAATTGACAGATCAGCTGTTTAACTGCCTGTACTGAACTTTCTTCTTCATTTTGCAAATATATATATGAAAACTAATAAAACTCTGGCATACCGTTGATTAAAATATTGGATACCCTATTCTATTGAATCAACGGAAATACTAAGATCCCACGGGGAAAATATTATGGGTTATTTCTGGTTTCGTCATAATTTACACTGAAATTACTAACAAGAGAGTGCTCTCACTTCCACATGTTCAAATTGATATATAGTACCAACATATGCTAGTTATATACCATCAGTACTAATAAAATGGAAACTATCAAATTAATGTCAATTTCATTGAATAATCAAAACAATCGAAAATATATACCAAAACAACACAATAAAAGTAAAAGCAGAAGAAGAACTAACCGACCCTATTGAAGCTGGCAATGAGATAAGACAGGGAGATTCCCTGAGTCCTCTATTGTTCAACCGGATTATGGATGAAATAATAAAAAAGTAAGAAATAAAAGAGGATACAACAAATGGGAGAAAAACAAATTAAAATAATCTGCTGTGCAGACGACGCAATACTATTCTTTCAAAGTGAAAATGATTTACAACGTATGCTACACCAATTTCATATAACCGCCAGAAAATTTAACATGTTAATTTCTCCAAAAGAGATGACATGCATGGTTATAACAGCAAGTTTACTAAGATCTTAATTTGAGCTGGAAGGTCAGCTAATAGAACAAGTGATGGAGTTTAAATATCTAGGTATCACATTATCTAGCTACGGAAAGCTCGAAACTGATGTGGAAGATCCAATGAATAGAGCAAACAGAGACCCAGGCTGCCTAAATGAAACAATATGAAGAAATAAAAATATCGGAAAAGAAATCAAAGGCAGAATTTACAAAACAGTTATCAGACCAATAATGACATACGCAGCAGAAACAAGACCTGACACAGGTCATAGAACACATAGAAACAGCAGAGATAAAACACTTAGAAAAATTGATGGTAAGACACTATGGGACAGAGCTAGAAGTACAGATATACGACGTAGATGCAAGGTGGAGAACATCAAGAACTGGTTAAAAAATAGAAGAGTAGAATGAAACGATCATATAAGCCGAATAACAACTAACAGAGTAGTAGAGACGGCAAGAGAAGGTTACCCAATAGGAAGACGATCAGTAGGAAGACCACGAAAACCATGGAACGGCAACTTACTGGAGGCACATTGACAGAATCATGTCTATATAAAAAGAAGAAAAAGATACACAGGATAAACATTAAAATAGCTGCAAGAAAGAGATAATGAATCAGTCATATTAATGTAGAATAGCAGAGGACAGAGTGTTTAGAGAAAATAATGAATCAGTCATATTAATGTAGAATAGCAGAGGACAGAGTATTTGTCATAGCCTTGGATAAGTGCCCAATTGAAAAAAGAACACAGGTCGTTCAAAAAAGACGGAACTCTAGAAAGGAAATAGAATAGATTTTAAAAAATCGGTTGCCTGTAAAGTCGGTTTTACGGGCGAAGATTTTACGTGACAACGTCTTTTTCTCGGTAGAATATTTATTGATATGAATATTATTAAATTGCACAATAGGAACAAGGAATTGAATGAAAATAAGAATTGCACAAATTTTAACTATAGAAATATATTTTGTTTACTAAAACATTGTACATGTAAACTTAAACTTAACTAATTTCTATTTGAGTGATTTTGTTGAGGATAGGACGATGATAGGAGAAATATGAAATGAAAGGAAGTGTTTCTGCTGTAATGTGTCTTGAACGCCAAGAACGCTCGAGAAAGACAGAGACACAAGCACGGACCGATTCAATGCGCCTAATTCTCTAGTGCTGCGCGCGCAGCGGACCGATCATGTTTGAGTGGGAGAGAGACGCAAGGCATTCGCCGGTCCGGCGGGCCTCTCTCTCGTTCGGTGACTCATCGTAACAGACGTGAGCGGGCGTTACACTTTTTCATGAATGACTCCGAGCCACAACCTAATTTAAGACGTTGTCACGTCAAAAAAAAATAAAAGCATAAACATGTCTTTTCCTACCCTTTTAATATTGAAAATACGCAAACAGAACCTTGAATTAAAATGTAACCTTTGATATCTGTGATAAACCCATCACCTGAACAATGGCGCCGATGTATAAAGTTGAAATTTTTTACACTTATTTTAACTGTTTATTTTTTTTTATTATCTATATATGAGTTGCGAACCATATCACAAACTTATTTATTTTCCACAAAGAAGCTCTTTAATGCCTTAAATTATTACTATACAAATCTGATTCGAAATATCGTCAAAAAGTAATACACGGCATGTAAAATTTAAATTTTGAATAAAAAGTAAAACATTAGGCATTGCTTATGGGGTTCAAAGAAGGAGCCTTTAAAAAAATTAAGTACTAAGAAGACCACCACAATCGGACATATCCAGGGTAATGATTAATTAATTAATCGGCTAATTCTTCAGTCACCCCTTTAATATGATTTTTGTCAAATTGGTCCTTTAATTTGAATTGCTAGTTGAAGCTAAATATTGCCAGCTTTAATAGGGTCGGTTAGTTCTTTTTCTACTTTTACTTTTATTGTGTTGTTTTGGTATATATTTTCGATTGTTTTGATTATTCAAAGAAATTGACATTAATTTGATAGTTTCCATTTTATTAGTACTGATGGTATATAACTAGCATCTGTTGGTACTATATATCAATTTGAACATGTGGAAGTGAGAGCACTCTCTTGTTAGTAATTTCAGTGTAAATAATGACGAAACCATAAATAACCCATAATATTCTCCTCGTGTGATCTTAGTATTTCCGTTGATTCAATAGTATAGGGTATCCAATATTTTAATCAACGGTATGCCAGAGTTTTATTAGTTTTCATATATATATTTGCAAAATGAAGAAGAAAGTTCAGTACAGGCAGTTAAACAGCTGATCTGTCAATTTAGAAGTAAGAGCAAGTACCAACTTGCTGAAAAGCATCTTCTTCTTCTTCTTAGCCTTGTGTCGTCCACGTTTGGACATAGTGTCGTACGGCCGTAGCGTCCTCCTGGTTTTCAGGAGTTTCTGGACGATCTACGACCGCCGCTCTTGAAGAGGATCTCAAGTTTCGAGAGTCCATCTTCGTTTTTAAGGAGTTTACTGGGATACCGGCCGTTACGGGTAAGAAGATCCGCCGAACCTTTGTGGTAGGTGAGGGGACACCGGCAATCAGAATTCTCTAACCGTTCGAGCTTTCTTACAGATAAAATGTTCTTACATGAATTATATATATGTTAGAATTCTGATGCGTGGTGTATACCTCAAGTTCCACAGAGATGTCGGCCTTCTCACGTCGTGGAGCCGCGTTCCCTCTCCTCAAGAGAGGTACAAGAATGCCGGCCGTGTCGACCCTTCCTGCTGCCAGTCGCTTCGTATAGCTACCTTTTCGCTAACAGTATTTGATATAGTTACTATTTGCGTAAGGTTTCGGAGACGAAACGTTATTGCAGCTCAACCTGATCGGAAAAGCAATTACAAGTCCCCGTCGGGGCTTTTATTCGCTCTTTACCGTGACAGGCCCAAATAACGCTGTGGTCAGTTCGACACGATGTGAGGTAGTTCTAAGACCAATGTCTTTTCTATCTCAGTAAGTCGTGTTCTACTGTCAGGAAGCGTTTTGCAGTCGACACGCCGGTTCTCGTACACTTGATGATTTAACTTCTAAATTGAATAACCATTATTAAGTATTTCTTCAATTCAGGACGTCTTCGACGATAACAGGATAGCGGTGATAAATAAAACTCAAAGGTAGCTTGGTAGCGCACCGAACCAACAAGGTCTTACGGGGCTAGTAGTGTATGTGCGACTGGACCCCGATCGGAAGATGTGCTGTTCTTTTATACACATC
Source organism: Diabrotica undecimpunctata (assembly GCF_040954645.1). Lineage (NCBI taxonomy): Eukaryota > Metazoa > Arthropoda > Insecta > Coleoptera > Chrysomelidae > Diabrotica > Diabrotica undecimpunctata. The sequence goes on along the minus strand of NC_092810.1, from coordinate 79,606,101 downwards.
GTGTTTGAGAAAATTCAGCACACTTCCGCCGAGAGGCCAATGACAGCGCAGTTAATAACGAGCACTGTGATTGGCCGGCCAAAGTAACAATCTTTGTCGTGATTGGTTACCTTGGCGACACTCCCTCCCCTCCGAAGACCTGTTGGTAGGGTGTTTTTTTATTGAAAAATTAAGAAAATTTACAAAAAAATTTTCAGTAAACATATGAAATTCACAATTAATAAACATATGTAAAAGAAACGAAAACATTGGTACAATATAATTTCAATATATAATTGTAGCAAAGGAAAATTCTTATAGCTAGGCCATTTATTAAAAATAAAAATAGTCATAATTAAGACATTAAATGTTCAAGTTATAAGTCAAAAAGGTATATATAAAACAAAGAAATTGTGATAAGGTTACAATTAATACACAGTGTGAAAATTGTTAAGTGGAATATCGACTCGGTATCTCCCCAAGTGCATAAATTCGTGAAACATATTTAATTGGTTACCGCAGAGTGTCTATCCAAGTTGAAATGCGCCTTGTACAATATTTTAAGGCATGAAATATTTATAAAACTTGAAATGATTGTGACACTTATAGAGCTGTAACGATAATATAAAATATATAATTTCACTCGAAAATACATGTTATGCGAAATATTCCTGCAAGGAAAATGTTTTAAGATAATTTATTAAGAAAATTAAACGTCAAAGTACAATAATTCTCAGCTAAATCTAAATCAGCTTCGAAATTATTCTAAGTTTTTACACTTCTATTGGGAAGTTGCCAGACAGACTAAAACTTTTGAACTGAAAATATATTACTTGTAAATAAAATTAGGTAAAATTGATTTCTGCAATCTTCCAATATAGTTGTAAAAATTAAAAAAAAAACTTAGAGTATGAAATAAAAGAGAAAATTTTCAATATTAAATTGTCTTTTGAGGGTATAAAAATGTAGAAAAATCTAAAATGTCAATGTGTGGTGTTTAAACACTTGTAAAATTTCGTGGTTAAAATATCAAATTCACTTGGCAAAGTTTGTAAATATGACGAAAAGTTTTAAAGATTTACACTTAGAAAAGTTTGTAAAATGTTTTTATATGGGAAAAAAAAAGAGAATTATTAGTCTGTTTAAACACTTACGTGGGGCTTATACGGGGGCATCCCGTGGTGGTGGAGCTGGCCTGATGTCGTCTACGTGGATGACTCTGTCGACATCTTGATCTCTACGTACTTCGTACGTATGGTCTCCTGCCACTCTGAGGATGGTGTGGGGGCCCGTCCAGGTGGGGCCGAAGTTCCCTCTGGTATGGTTCCTTACCAAGACTTGTTCGCCTTGTAAGTAGGTTCTGGGTTGGCGGACATCCTCGTTTTCTGGGAAGAGATTCCTGGCGTATAGGGTGGCTCGTTGAACGGCTCGTTCGACCCTCTGCTGGCGTGTCTCTTCTCGTCTCACCTGGTGCTCAGTTTCCTGAGATCTTCTCGGTCTGTAGCCCAGTAAAAGTTCCGCCGGAGTCTGGCCTGTGGCTTCATTTTGGCGGGTACGAAGGCTGAAAATAACATCAGCTAGGTAGGATTCCCATCTGGGGTCCTCAGGGGATGAAACTCGTGCACGAAGACCTTTCTTCAATTCTTGGACTCGTCTCTCTACCGGGTTGGCCCGCTGGTGGTAGATTGGACTCCGTTCGCCTTGGATATTATGTTTTCGGAGAAAACGTTCCCAAGCATCTGTCCTGAATTGAATACCATTATCCGTAATGATAGTGGATGGCCTGCCCCATCTGTTACATATTTCTTCTTGTAGGAAACGGATGATGTCCCGGCTTTTTGCGGCTGTCGAACATCTGTACTCGATCCAATTACTGAGGCAGTCAGTGGCTAGAAGAACATATCTATTTTTGGTGCCTCTTGCGGCTGGATACGGCCCAAGAATGTCGAAAGATATCCTTTCCCAAGGATTTACAGGCTCTCTAAGAATAATGGGTGCTTTTGGCTGTCTGGCTGCGGCCTTCGTCGTGGCACATATCAGGCATGACCTGACATATTTCGTCACATCTTTTGCGATTGTTGGCCAGTAATATACTTCTTTAATGGCCCTTGTGGTCTCCTCCTGGCCGGGGTGATTTGCTTCCTCGCTGTCATGATAACACTCCAGGACTTCGGGTCTGAAAGCATCGGGTACGAGGATTTTTCTGAGGTTTTGGCCGGCTGTGTAGTAGGCTGTGTTGTTTTCTACTACAAATTCTTCTAGCAGGCTCTGCTCGACTTCGTTCCTCGGGCCTCTGGCGGTGATTTTATGCCATCTTCGAACGAACCTCTGCATGCCTGTTTGCACCTGGTGACTTCGTGCGATTCTGGTTTGCAGAGGCATTTCTCTCAAATCGTCGAGGATGGGGTGTTCTGCCCCTTCTTCTTCGTCGTCTAAAAGGCAGAGTAATGGGAAGTCCTCTGGTTCGGCTTCAGGCGGAGACTGTATTGGCCAGGAGATTCGGTCAATTTGACTGTCTATGTCTTCTTCTGTGGTTTGGTCATTTTCTGCTGGATTTCGTGAGAGGTGATCAGGAAGTTGGTTTTCTTTCCCTGGTATATGAACCACCTCGAAATTAAATTCCTGTAATAGCAGTGACCATCTTGACAGTTTGGCTTTGTCGGCTTGGTATTTGTCTAACCATAGCAACGCTGTACTGTCGGTGAGAAGAGTGAATTTTTTCTCCTGGAGGAAGTGACGAAATTTCTTAAGTGCCCATATAACTGCTAAGCACTCTTTTTCATTTATATGATATTTTCTTTCGGCTGGTCGAAGTTTAGTGGAAGCGTAAGCAATTATCTTCCGTTCTTCGGTCGAGCCTTGAAATAGGACAGCCCCCATACCATATTCGGAGGCATCAGTCTGCAGGCTAAATGGCTGGTTCATGTCAGGTCGCTCTAGGTGAAGATCTCCAGATAGGGCTGTTTTCAGTGTGTTGAAAGCTGTCTCGGCTTCTGGCGTCCATTTGAAATATTTCTTTTTCGATGTTAAGTCAGTCAAAGGAGTGATAATGACTGCGAAGTTTGGAACAAAATCTCGGAGCCAATTTGCTGTCCCAATAAAACTTCTCAGTTGTTTGACAGATTTGGGTCGCTGAAAACCTTGGATTTTCTCACAATGTTTTTCCAAGGGTTGAGTATCTGTGTCGGTTACTTTGTGGCCCAAATACTCTAACGTGTTGGTAGCAAACCGACATTTCTTCAACGAAACCCAGAGTCCATGTGTTCTGAGTCGCTCTAGGACGAGGTGGAGATGCTTCTGATGATCTTCCCAGGAGTTGGAATAAATGATTATATCATCCATATAGACTTTTACAAATTCGTCTATGAAACCAGCGAAAACTGATGTAACCAATTTTTGGAAGGCTGCAGGTCCATTTTTGAGTCCGAATGGCATAACTACGAACTCATAAGACGATCCGTCGGGTAGACTGAATGCTGTCAGCGGAATCGAATCTTTGTGTAGTGGTATTTGCCAAAAACCACTCTTCAAATCTAATGTCGAAAATATTCTCGCCGTTCCTAGCTCTTTAATTGCATCGTGGATTGGCGGTAGGGCGGAGACCTCGTCGATTGTTATCTTGTTGATTTTACGATAATCAACACAAAATCGAGGCGTGCCATCCTTCTTCTTGACGATCACCACTGGGCTGTTATAGGGTGATCGACTTGGTCGGATGACACCTGCTGCAAGCATCTCCTGGACTTCATCGAACATTATTTTCTTCTTAGCTGGAGAACATTTAAATGGCTTCGTATTGATCGGCCGTGTGTCTGTCAGCTTGATTTCCATCACCATGTCTCGGGTAGTGGGTTGTTTAAGTTTATCGTCGAAGACGTCTTCGTACTCCTGCAGGAGTTCCCTTACGGTTGGGACTGCAAATTGTGGAGCTTGGTCATCTTGGAGTTGAGTCTTTGAGTTGCATTGTTTGGCTGAATGCGACTTCCAGTAGAGGACTTTTCGTGATTCTTTTCCCACGTGTAGACATTTTTGGTTAATGTCTATTAGTACCTCTTCTTTTTGGAGCCATGGCATACCCAGAATTAGATCTTGGTTCAGATCTTTGACAATGGCACATCTCGTTGTGGACTGGAAACTTCCAAAATCGATCGTGACTTCGACTGTACCCTGACTATGTGTAGTGGTGTGTTTGCAAGCCAACTGGACCATTCTCCGCCTTTTATGAATATCTGCCGCTTGAACCAAGTCAGGATTGATATAATTCATCGATGCACCGGTATCGATGAGGACCTGGGCTTTCTTTGAATTGATGTTCACATCGATTCGTGGCAGATTTGAAACTTTCATGGCGTTGATTGGATTAAGTTGGGGCACCGCATCTGGAGAGAGGCTTAGTGGGTGCCCCTCTCGTCGTTTCCCTGGTTGTTAGGTTGTTGTCGGGGTTTCGGCGTTGGTTTCTGAGTTGGATTTCTATTTCTCCAATCATCTATAGTCTCAGAAGTTCTCGGTTGCCTCTGTGAAAATTGTCCCCTGGCTTGATTCTGGTTTGATTGTTTTGCGGCTTTTGGCGGGTCGGGTTGTCGATTTGCACGTCGTGAAATGTTCTCGTCTGCTTCCAATTCTTCGCAGATTCGCCTCAGGTCTTCTTCAGTTCTCGGCATGTTGTTGCGAAGACTTTTTCTGATTTCTGGGCGAATTAGGTTGGCAATGGCCCTGCACCGTTCTTCTTCGTCGATATGTGGTAATAATCGTCGAAAAAGAGCCATCTTGGTTGAAATAAATTCGGCTATTGGCTGATATTTTTGGTAATGTCCGTATAACTTGGACATTAGTGATGATCTCTTCGTTGTGTTGTCGAAGTGATCGATTAGCCTGTTTAAAAATGATTCGTAGTTTAGACCAGTCGTGAATTGGCTCTGTGCCCATTGAGCTGCCTCTCCTATTAGTGATTTTTCTAGGATGTAGGCTATCCAGTGTTTGGTATCGATGTTCATATTGCTCATGTGGTCTATTATGTCATCTACGAATTGTTGTGGATTTTCGGTATCATCGCCGGAGTATTGAGGTGGTGCAGGGGTCCATTTTGGTTGTGGGATCTCGATCTTTTTCTCCTGGGCTTCAGATTTGGGTTGTACCAGTGTTAAAGCTGTGACTGCTTGTATCAGCGTGGACAATACTGTAGCCAGGTCTGGGGTGTGGGTATCTTCTATGTGTTGGGCGCCATGTCGTACGGCCGTAGCGTCCTCCTGGTTTTCAGGAGTTTCTGGACGATCTACGACCGCCGCTCTTGAAGAGGATCTCAAGTTTCGAGAGTCCATCTTCGTTTTTAAGGAGTTTACTGGGATACCGGCCGTTACGGGTAAGAAGATCCGCCGAACCTTTGTGGTAGGTGAGGGGACACCGGCAATCAGAATTCTCTAACCGTTCGAGCTTTCTTACAGATAAAATGTTCTTACATGAATTATATATATGTTAGAATTCTGATGCGTGGTGTATACCTCAAGTTCCACAGAGATGTCGGCCTTCTCACGTCGTGGAGCCGCGTTCCCTCTCCTCAAGAGAGGTACAAGAATGCCGGCCGTGTCGACCCTTCCTGCTGCCAGTCGCTTCGTATAGCTACCTTTTCGCTAACAGTATTTGATATAGTTACTATTTGCGTAAGGTTTCGGAGACGAAACGTTATTGCAGCTCAACCTGATCGGAAAAGCAATTACAAGTCCCCGTCGGGGCTTTTATTCGCTCTTTACCGTGACAGGCCCAAATAACGCTGTGGTCAGTTCGACACGATGTGAGGTAGTTCTAAGACCAATGTCTTTTCTATCTCAGTAAGTCGTGTTCTACTGTCAGGAAGCGTTTTGCAGTCGACACGCCGGTTCTCGTACACTTGATGATTTAACTTCTAAATTGAATAACCATTATTAAGTATTTCTTCAATTCAGGACGTCTTCGACGATAACAGGATAGCGGTGATAAATAAAACTCAAAGGTAGCTTGGTAGCGCACCGAACCAACAAGGTCTTACGGGGCTAGTAGTGTATGTGCGACTGGACCCCGATCGGAAGATGTGCTGTTCTTTTATACACATCGTGTTTGAGAAAATTCAGCACACTTCCGCCGAGAGGCCAATGACAGCGCAGTTAATAACGAGCACTGTGATTGGCCGGCCAAAGTAACAATCTTTGTCGTGATTGGTTACCTTGGCGACAATAGGCCTCTCCCAACTCCTTCCATCGGTCTGTATCCTGAGCAACATATTTCCAATTTGTTCCGGCTATTCTTTTAATATCATCAACCCATCTCATCTGTGGTCTTCCTCTTGGTCGTTTACTTTCGTAAGGTCTCCAATGTTGTATTGTAGTATTCCAACGTTGGTCTTTTTGTCTAACAGTCTGGCCCGCGAAGCTCCATTTAAGTTTGGCAATTTAAATCCAGAAGTGTAATTCGAATCTCTAAAATCAGGATATATAAAATAGTGATCAAACCAGTGCTAATGTGTGGATACGTGACGAGAACGTATTAATTAGACCAGGATTGCTGGAAAAGCCATCAGAGGTATTTTCCGACTTACAGAGGTCCGAGTACTAACCAATACCAAACAGAACTAATTCCAAGGTCAAACACATATATAAAGATAGCAACGTCGTAGAAGAATCTAAATCTCAATGCTAAAGTTGCGCTGGCTTTATCCAAAGACTCTATAATAACTGCATTGCCAAGTTAAATTGGGAGGATGCCCCAAGAGAAAAAATTCCCTTAGGACTTCCACAAATGAAGGGGGAGGTAACATACGGCCAGATTTAGGAATAACGGAACTATCTATCGACCCATCATATTTATCAACACCTGCTATCCTACCTACAATCAATACTTATCTGTTGTGGACTATCAAATCAATTACATGTAATCAAACGAACCAGGCTTAAATAATTATCCTAAGAAAGGCACTTCAGAAATATTGACATAAATTTTATAAACGGAATTTACGTGGCTTTATTTTCAATAGCAATGAGGAGAAAAAAAAAACAAGAAAAGGTAATAGAATCTTGTTGCGTTCTGACTATACGATGACGATGATCTTTATATAAGGTATAGGGAGAAAGAGAGAATAATGTTTATGTTCAATTTAGAACTCGCTGATTTTCTCCCTTTTGAATTGGGTATGTATATGTATTACCATAGAAAATAAAAGCAAAAAAACTATAATTATGAAACCAAAAGAGTACGAAATGAAAAGATTATATAAATCCCTTATATTTACACAGACTGCTTTACAAAAGGTGAACGAATGAGCATAAAAACACAGCTGTTTTACAAACTTAATATTATTAGACAAATTTAGGATCAATTTCACTCAAAATATGATAAAATATGATACGACAGCAAAAAAGGCAATGACTTTTACAGCTGATATCTAACACTTATAACTGTTACAGGTTCTGTAACAATATATAATTTAATTATAGAATTTTTGTCAGACACATGCATAGCTTTATAAATCTGGTACTCGTTCATGAAAATTTTCATGAGCGTGTATAGGATTAGACTTATACCCTTTGTTTATCCTATATGTAACCATACCTTATGCGTGGTCCAGTATTGTTTGTCTGTTAAAATAAATGTCTTGACGGACCCCTAGACGAGAAGCGAGTGTCCTTATATTTTCCTTCGACGTGTTCTTCTTTTAATTATTCGTCTATTTCGTTTTAGGGATATCGCTGTGCATTTGTCTGAGAGAAATAATCTGTACTTATCTGTCTATACTTTTTTAAGGAATATATTATAACCTTTCGAGACTGGCTGAATGACGAAAGTCAATGCCACAAAAAAAAAAAAAAATATTTGCATACCTGTGATCTATTCTGCATTCTGATAGTGCTTTTAAGATAGCAACTGTTTCGAATGTGTCAAATCCTTAGTGGAAGTCGACAAAGATAAGAGCAAGGGTCTGTTATATTCGATAGACTTTTCAACTAGAGTTTTAAGGCATTGCAAATGGTCGTTTGTTCCGTGTCATGCTCGAAATCCTGCCTGTTCTTCTGATTGATAGAAATCGAGTTTTGCTTCTAATCTGTTTGTCAGTATTCGAGTAAAGAGCTTGTATAGGTAGTTAAGCAAACTAATTGGCCTATGGTTTTCGAGATCTGATTTATCCCCTTTTTCTGTGGAGGAGGATTGTAACCGAATTCTTCCATTTACTTGGAATGTTTTCACTATGCAGACATAGATTAAAAAGTGTTTGGATTCGGGACATCAAAAGTGGACCTCCTAGTATAATTGTCTCAATGACTACACCATCTTCCCCCAGAGCTCTATTATTTTTCATATTTTTGAGGGCATGTTGAATCTCCTCTCGTGATATATCTGGTATATCCTCCGATCCTACATTATGTACCTTTTGTATTGGTTTTTCGATAAGCTCTGGAATAAATTGACTTTTATATAATGTTTCATAGAAACTTTTCACTATATGTAATATGCTTGGTCTATCTGAGATAATATTTCCATTTTTGTCTTTAAGTTGGAAGATTTCTTTTTTGCCATTTTCCATTTTTCTCCTCAATGCTTTCATGCTTTTGTTGTCTTCTATAGTTTTTATAATTTTCTTGTTGTTGTATTTTCTAATACTCCGTCTGATGGCTTTAGAGATTTCTTTATTGATGCTGTTTATATCTTGTGAGTCAACATTTCCTTGACTTCTCAGCATTCTACGGTCTTCCATTTTTTGTTTCGTTTCTTTACTAATTTTTTGTTCTTTTCCATGTTTAGGGTCAGATTTTTCCTGAGCTTGTGTTAATATATCTACTATTTCTTCGTTTAGGTTATTTAGGTCTTCTCTTGTTGTATTGAGAAATCTCTAAATTGATTTAAGACTGTAACATCTTTGACTATATGTTTTTTGTCAGTGATGATGAAGTCGATCTCATTTTTTGTCTTACCATCGGGGCTCTTCCAAGTCCATCTTCTATGGATCTTCTTATAGAAGAAGCTATTCATTAAATATAGATTGTTTTCTAATAGGAAATTTAAGAGTATTTCGCCCCTTTCGTTTCTACCTGGTGTGCCGAAATTTCCGAGGGCATTTTCAGCTGGGTCAGTGCTTATTCCTATTTTGGCATTAAAGTCGCCACATATTACCGTAAAATGTTCTTGGTCTTCTGAAACAGCTGTGTACAAGTCATCATAGAACTGTTCTATTTCTTCGTCAGCGTGACTCGATGTTGGTGCATAGACTTGAATGATCTTTATGGAGTAACGGGTGTTTAGTTGTAATTTTGCAAGTATAACTCTTGCGAAAACTGCTTTTACTGATATGATATTCTCAGCTAGTTTTTTATTAATAAAGAGCCCAATGCCTCCATTCCCATCGTTTTCTCCGACATGATAGAAAATGTGACCGGATTTTAAAGTGGTTAGGCTTTCTCCTTTCCTTCTGACCTCAGCGACTCCAACAATGTCCCAATTGATTTTATTACCCCCCCCCCAGAATACGTGGGACTGACTAATAGTCTATCAGTGTGAGATTCTGAATTTTTCTTTCTACTCACCTGGGGTAAATCCGTTTTTGTATTCGTATCTGACATAATAAAGGGGTAATAGCAATTAAAACGTCACGCTTGCTTTGCGTGTTGACGAGTTTTTAGTTCAGCCGCCCATTATGGGTACAGACGCTGTTGACAACCGCCTAATATGGGTCAGACGCTATCGGTTTGATTTTATACCATCCCTAAAATCCAGGGATGCCACTTCCGCCATCCACGTCGTACCGAAGATCTTCTTCTCCGCCGTGCCTACTGTTGTGGTCTTCACCTGTATCCCTAGGTAGGGGTCCGTGTTATACTCCACAGAACTGGGTCCCGATCTGGACTTGGCCATATATTCACTCCGGCCTACTGAAATGATAGATGCCAATCCCCGCGACATGGACGCGCCAGATTGGAGTTACCCACGTGAGCGACAGAGAAGGTGGCTCTGTGCTCCGCAAAAAACATAACCTATGTATAAAGAACACCTTTTTCAAACTATCTAAACGGAGATTATATACATGGAAATCTCCAGCAAACACTCCCCGTAATATCGTCAGAAATCAAATTGACTACATAACAATCAGTGAGCGTTCCAGAAATGCAGTAAAGTCTGTAAAAACTCTTCCTGGTGCCGATGTTCCATCTGATCACAATCTGTTGTTAGCAGAAATAAAATTAAAACTTAAACGGATAAAGCAACAACGATCCTATAACAAACTGGACATGGATTTTATTAGAAACAATAGCCAGATGATTGCAAACAATTTAGAGAGCAATTTTGAGAATTATGAACAACAAGAATCCATCGAGGATCATTGGAACCAAATCAAAACGATTATAAGCAACTCAACTCCAAACTTAAAAGAGAGCAGTCAAAAAAAGCAACAGTGGATGAACGATGAGATTTTGAATTTGATCGAAAAAAGACGCAATTTTAAGAACCAAAACGTAGAAATGTATAAAGTAATTAATAAAGAGATAAGGACTAAAATAAAATCTGCAACACAAACATACTTCGAAAACAAATGGTTAGAAATTGAAGAATTACAGGGAAAACATGAATCATTTAATATGTATAAAAAAAATTAAAAAAAGCAAATAACATCGTTGATAGAGACGGAAAACTGACTATCACTAATTCGCATAAAATAGACAGATGGAAAGAGTATATTGAGGAACTGTTTAGTGATGAAAGGCCCGAGATTGAAATTAACGAAGTAGTTACAGGACCTGACATAACTATGGATGAAATTGAACAAGCAATACGATTAGCAAAGACCCGAAAATCGACGGGACCAGATGAAATACCGAGTGAAATAATAAAGTGCTTCCAAAGTTCAGGTAAAATATCTCTCCTTCATCTGTTTAATAAAATTTATGAAACTAGCTATATACCAACGGATTGGCGGCTGTCAATTTTTGTGACGATACCTAAAAAAGCAAATGCAAAAAGATGTAGTGACTACCAAACCATCAGTTTGATGAGTCTCAAATCTCAAAAATCCCTCTTTTATACCACTTAAAAGAACATAGTGAAGAATGACGGTACGCTGATCTATATCAGGTGTTGAATCAATAATTAGAGAGTAAAATTTGGCTTTCTTTAATTTGTTCACTCTTATGAGTTGCAAATATTTCAATACAATAGAAATAAATTCATCACATATTGTAGGGATAAATAATTTATTATAAAAATCTTGCAGTTAGATTGAACTCGATAAATATTCCAAAGCACCTATATAATTAAAATTATTTTCACACAAAATCATTTTTACCACGAAACGTTAAAGTGTAAGAAATAAATTTGATTGTCGCTACCATAGGTAAAAGTACTTTCCTTCAATATATTTTTTTCAAATATTATTTTTAAACACGTGCATAGTGAATAGGAATGGGAACAATATATCCTCCATACATTAAATATATCAATATCGCTCAACAGTATTAATACACCATATTGGCACGTATGTAATATAATCCAGAATATATTACATACTAAAAAATACTATGTCTAAGTAGCCATTGTCAAGATCAATAGCGCCGATATAGGTAGTTAAAATTTTGAACACTTATTTTAACTGTTTATTATCCATATAAACAACTTGTGACTGAAATTACAAACTTATTTACTTTGCATAAAGAGACTCTTTATTACCTACAGTTATTAGTACACAAATCTGATTCGAAATATCGTCGAATAGTAATAGTCTGTATATAAAAATTAAATTTTTCATAAAAAGTAAATAATAAGCCATTACTTAAGGGGTCAAAAGAAGGAGGCTTCACGAAGATTAAAGTACTAATGAGACCATTGCAATCGGACGTACCCTGGGGAATGATTAATTAATTAATCGGCTAATTATTCAATCACCCGTTCAATATGATTTTGTCAAATCGAACCTTTTAAGACAACCTATTCTAATTATGTTTATAAAAATTGAGGGCATATCTAGAGATAAAGAAACTTTACTTCACTAAAACTCATAGGTAAGACATGTATCTAACACAAAAGTGACGTATTTCTAGTGCAGATAAAACCATGTGATAAATAGAAAAGTGTTATCTTTGCCGACAAAGAAGCAAAGAAAAACTCAAAGTAAGAGAGGAACCAGTCAGCTGAGAGAACTTTTCAACGATGTTGAGCTTGGATCCACCATCTACATCTCTCTCTCCAATGGCGCTACAGCCCAAATCGGGCCTTGGTTTCCTCCAAACTATGCCTTCAACCTTGTCGGTCTCGCGCCGATCTTCTCTAGGTTCTCACGTCTAGCAAATTTTGCTCGTCCGCTGCCACTTCATCCTCTTATCTTTTCCGTGGCCTTCCGTTTGGTCTTGCGCCCTGCATTTTACTATCAAGGGCTCTTTTCGGCAATCTTTCTGTCTCCATTCTTACTACACGACCAGCCCAGCGAAGTCTCTGAAGTTTAACGGATTCTGAGACCGGTGTCTCTTTGAACAGTTGGTAGAGTTCATGGTTATACCTGGATCTTCATATTTCGTTTTCGTTAATAGGTCGAAATATCTTTCTTAGGACTTTTCTTTCGAAGACTTCCAGTTTTCTTTTTGTCTCTTCTGTCATCGCCCATGTCTCGCATCCATAACATACTATTGGTCTGATAATAGTTTTGTAGACCCTGATTTTCGATCTCCAGTGTGTGTTGTTGGAGCGAAACACATGATCGAGTGAAAAATAAGCTTTGTTTCCCTTTACTATTCATTCTTTGAATAGTAAAGGGATCAGTTTCAATATCGTCCTCTAATTCAACTGTGCGTCTGTTTCCCCTAGCTCTTGGCTTCCCCGGCATAGGGCAATCTGTATTGATTTATTTGTTAGGAGATTACCTCTTCCAATAATCAGCTGTCTTATCACATATTCCAAGGTCAGGTTGAATAGTGTCGGTGCCAGCCCGTCTCTTTGCTTTAATCCTTGGGCTATCGTAAAATTTTCAGTGAGCTCATTTTGGACTCTGACAGTTGCTATTGACGAATCCATTGTTGTTTTTACCAGTCGGATGTATGTAAGTAAAAATTTTGTACGCCGTTCACAAGAGGGTTATGCCGCGATAATTTTCGCATTTCAGTTTATCCCCTTTTTTATAAATTGGGCATATAATCCCGGTTTTCCAATCATTCGGGATCTTTTCATCATTCCAAATCTTGTTCATGGGCACATGCATTTGTCCTACTAGGTGATCGCCACCTAATTTATATAGCTCAGGGGGGACGTTGTCAATACCTGGAGCCTTATTGTTCTTTTGTGCTCGTATTGCCTGTTTTACCTCTGCCATCGTTGGGGGTTCTATATTTTCGGTGTCTCCCTCATTGTGATGCATGTCAATATGATCTTCATTTTCTTGTGTCCCTAAAAGAGTTTGGAAATAGATTTTCCAGACTGATTTTATTTCTTTTGGATCACTGGTTATTTGCCCTTCTTGATTTCTGCATAGATTTGTTCGGGGTTTATATCCTTCTCTTTAATTGCGTAGATATCTGTACGCCTGTCTTATATTGTTGCATTGAATATTTTCTTCCATTTTCTGTATATTCCGTTTTCGTATTTTCTTTTCTCTGTTCGGCATATTTTATCTGCCCTCCGTCTTGAATCTTGGTAACTTGCCCTGTTTTCTCTGGTGCTTCTTTCCATATATTTCTTGTGTTCTTCATTTCTTTTCTGTATGGCCTTATTACACTCGTCATTGAACCATTCCCTTTTTTTATTTTTCTTTTTCTTGCCTATGATTTTTTTTGCTGCGTCAATAACTTTTGTTTTGATTTCTTCCCAATGTTCTTCGGTGCCTAGTGCTGTCAGTGTTTGTGTTATTTCTCTTTCATAGTTCTGTTTGACATCTTGTTGTTTCAATTTTTGTATATCTAGCTGTTCTGTTCTTTGTTCCTGTCTTTCCCTCCTGTTTCTCTGAATTCTGCATCTGTATTTTATCTGTACTAGGAGATGGTCAGATCCGCAGCATGCTCCTCTTCGGCTTTTCACATCTTGTATGCTTGTTGCGGCCCGTTTGTCCATCAAGACATGATCAATTTGGTTAGCGGTTGTTCCTCCAGGCATAATCCATGTCGCTATGTGTAAATAGGTGACGATAAAAGAAAAGCTTTCTATGATCAGTTAGGGGGTAGACTTAGAAATATTCCAACTAAGAAAAGACTCATAATAGAAGGTAACTTCAACGCTAATATAGGCTAATTAGACAGAGGAAATGAACATATAGATGGAGGATATGGCATTGGAACTAGAAATAACGCAGCAGATAATATACTGGAATTAGCAGTAGCACTAGGTATGGCCACTGTTAGTAAATGCTTTTAGAAGAGAGAAAGCCAACTTACCAACCAATAAAAATATTAGAAAATCAGTTTAAATTCATGCAAGGCAAATCAACAACGGATGCAATTTTTATCATAAGGCAAGTAATGGAAAACTAATGTTAGAACAAGTGAGGGTAAGACTGATAAATTTCATTTAAGAAGAGTATTGCATCAGGGGTCAGTGCTAATTCCTTATCTCTTCTAATTAGTGTTGGAAAAATTAACGAAAACATGTCAAGGAGATATCCCATGGTGCCTGATGTATGCTAACGATTTGGTGTTAGTAAGAGATAAGGAGAGAGAATTCAATTAATGATTGAGACAATGAAGATGGGCGCTTAAGCAAAAAGGTACTAAGGAAGACAAAAATAGAGTATCTAAAGTGTGCATTTAAAAATTAACTTCAACTTCACTTTAAATCAGGTTGTAATGTTGATTGGTGAAGTTATTGAAAAAAAAATCGCTTTAGGTAGGAATCTAGATTTGATGTTACAAAGCAATGGGGAAATAGATGGAGATATAGTAGACTCAAATAAGGATGGATAAAATGGAAAGAAGCAAGTGATGTCTTGTGTGATAGAAAGGTTCTTACAAAACTGAAAGGTAAATTCCATAATACGGATATAAAACCGTAATTGGACAGTTAAAAAAATAAGAACAATGAATGCATTTGAACGAAATGACAATGCTTAGATGGATGGGTGACTTAAAAAGAAAATATTAAATTAAAACTTAAAATATTAGAAGTCTAGGCGCAGCACCTCATCTATGCAAAAATGGGGAAGCATAGGTTACGTTAATATTGCATGTTGATCGTCGACACGAGAGTCATACAATACATAGGATTCTGGTTTTCCAGGTCCCAGAAAGTAGTAGGAGAGAAAGACCGAAAAAGCGATGACGGAAAACAAATAGGAGAAATATGTGTATGAAAGAAATTCATCTTGATATGGCTAAAGATAGAAAGATATCCCTGTATATAAGGATAAGGCGTAAAGGGATAAAGGCAAAGAGAATGGTAATGAAGAATCAGTAAATATTGTGATACTTGCATATATACATAATTTTTCAAAATAAATGAATCGCTTATTTTTATTAATTATTCGCTACTCGATTTATTCAAAATATTATATAACAAATTGTTCATATTTGTTAAATCAGTAATGTTAAAACTGTTTGAAAAACACCTAGTTAAGAACCACCTTAAGTTAATGAAACCAATAATAAAAGAAAAGAGCTGATTCTAAACCGATAATTTTTATTTAGAGATAAAAAATATCCTATGATCAATTGAATATACAGAATTATCGATATAGGTAACTAAGTGAGAAACTTGTTGAGAAATACGTTTTAGAAAAAAAAATTGTGCTAGTCTTTATTGACATAGCTTAGGCCTTTGATAAAGTATAGCATGGGAGTTTAACCTGCAAATAGTATACCTACATGGTCATAGTTGGAAATGACACTGTCATACTCACAGTATTAGACAACAGCAAAGTAGCAGCAAAAAATTATAACTGTTATTAAATAAAATTCATATGTACTTAAAATTGGAAACCTAAACTAAATGAGTCCAAATTAATGAACGTCAAGTTTATACATCTGAAAATATAAAACATTAATTTTACAAAAAACGATGTTTAAATACCTTATGCATCTTCCACAAAATACATGGGAACTATGGGAACTGTACTTGAGACTTCTATAGTATATGTTAAAAAAAGGGAGGAACTCAGAAAAGTTATCAGAAAATGTATCCGCCTCCTATAGTCATTAACTTGGTACTGATATCTCTGCTCCCCGATTTTAGCAAGCAGTCATTAAACCATTAAAACTGCCACATTCATGCTTCCTATTATCCAACGATTAGCCAGTCCAGGAACATATGCATTATTATGGTACTGATATTGCTGCTGCCCCTCATAAATAAGTAGAATATGCAAGGAAGTTTTTGGCAATTTAATAGGGTTTTTGTGTGTTACAAAATAATTTCTCCGAGAAAGTAAAGAATATCTATCTGCTATCCTGATTTATTCCATAGATTAAATATTAGAATACTATAGAATAATGCTATTACCAGCAAAAAAAAACGGTATAATAGTAACGAGAAAACCAAATAAATGTTCATTAACAGACAAAGGAGACGATGTAAAATAGGGCATATAACGTAACAATAGACCCATATAATTTTGAAAAATTTGAGCGTTTTAGATATCGCAGATAACGTTGTCACATAAGAGACAAAAGGGAAAATTCAGGTAGCAAACTGATATGTGTATAACCTCATAACACTTTTAAATCCAGAAGTGTAATACATACTACTAAAATCAGGATATATAAAACAATGTAAGTAAAACTCAGGTATTAATTACATCAGGATTGCTAGAAAGATTGCCCTCAGTCAGAAGTGTTTTACGACCGGGAACTAATGCTAAGGTCAAACAGGTATATAAAAATTGCACCGTCGTACAAGAAACTAAATCTCAACGATAAAGTTATTGTTTTGCACTTTGTATTGATTTGTGATCTGATTCATAATAGAATTATATATTTCTCTAAGAATTCTTCTTTCTGCGATGCTTAATCGGCTCTTATTTTATTTTTTCATTGTTCGTGTTTTACTTACATACGTAGATTATTATTTTTCTTACTGCGGGATGTATTTTTGGATTTAATTTTTTGCTTAAAACGTAGCAATTGTCAGCTTGTATTCTGTTGTTATTTTATTTTGTAGTGTTTTTGTTAAAAGTGCTCTTAAATCCCAAATATTTAGACCGATGAAACATTTCAAAGTTATACTGGTCTATTGAAATATTATGTCCTATTCTGTTTCTTATGATAGTCTTCTTATGATAGCCATATATTTTTTTATTATCGTTGATTTGGAGGACCCTTTTTTGCGATTTTTTCTATTGAATGTATTAATGTTTTTTTCTCACTAATAATTATACTCGCTACTATGTTAAACTCATCGTCAAAAGTCCCTATAATATGAGGACCCTAATTTTTAAACTGTGAGATTTTCTGTATTTGCTTTCCGGGCGATGCTCTCCAAAACGATGGTAAACACGACTGGAGACGGCATCTTCATGTTTGAGGTCACTGGACATTTGAAAGTAAGTTGGCAGTTAATTTCCTTAGGTATGCCTAGTTCTTCCAAAGCATTTTAGTTACAATCTTATAATTATATCATATGTTTGTTTAAAATCTATAAATAACTAGCTTAATGTTTTTCTTATTCCCAACATTTTTAATTAAGTATATAATAGTGAATATTTGATCAACGATTCATTGAATTTTTCTAATTTCACATTAATCTTTCCTAATTTCATATTTGTGGTTGCTGGATGTCAAAGAAGACACCATTTTCCATAGCGGGTGCTATGGTTCCAATGGGGTAAAGTACAACCTACATATTTGTTGTCAAAATACTTTGGTGCTGTCTCGATTACCGTTTACTGGTATATGAATTTTGTTACGAATTTATCTTGTGTGCTGAACTCTATTAAATCTTTTACCGCGAATTGAAAAGCATGTTTTAACATTTATTTGTAACATTTATCGTTATTTGTCTTATATGTATACAAAATCGTCCTAATATTTGCATATTTGCGTTATACATTGATATTTATGTGGTAATTAGCTGTAAAGTCATTAGTCCTTCCTGTCGTATCATATTTTCTTGATTTTTTTTTTGTAGACAAGCGGTTTAGTTTGTGTAATATAATATCCCCAATTCGTTTCATAATATTTAGTTTTCAAAACAGCTGTTCGCTAATTCGTTTACCTTTTTTAAAGCACTTTGGGTTATGACTATTGGATTTTACTTTTTAAATAGAGTTTGAAATGGAATCTTCCTGTTTGAAATCAATGTACATTTGAAAATAAGTCGACAGGTTTCCTTGAAGTCTTACTTGACTTGTAGATTATTTCTTGTTAAATTAATTAGTTTATTAGGTAAGCCTAGTTCTGCCATGGTATTTCATAGTTTTATTCCTACGATTATATCAGTGTTTGTTTAAAATTTATAAATAACTAGTTTAATGTTATTTTTTGTATTCCCAACATTTCTCATTAACTACGTAATAGTGAATAATTGATCAACGATTTATTAAGTTTTTCTAATTACACACTAATATTCACCTATTTTATAGTTCACCTATTTACTCAATCGTTCTAGGTGTATTAGAAAAAATACTGTATATCCTAATAATTAATAGATATATAGCTTATATCGCTATAGTTTATGCAGTACATTTTATTACATATTCCTTTTGTGTATGGGTATGCTTTTCAGCAAGTTGGTACTTGCTCTTACTTCTAAATTGACGGATCAGCCGTTTAACTGCCTGTACTGAACTTTCTTCTTCATTTTGCAAATATATATAAAAATTAATCAAAACCACTCTGACATACCGCTGATTGAAATGTTGGATACCCTGGCCTATACTATTTAATCAACGAAAATACTAAGATCACGCGGGGAAAATATTATGGGTTATTTCTGGTTTCGTCATAATTTACAATGAAATTACTAACAAGAGAGTGCTCTCACTTCCACATGTTGAAATTGATATATAGTACCAACAGATGCTAGTCATATTATACCATCAGTACTAATAAAATAAAAACTATCAAATTAATGTCAATTTCATTTAATCAAACGTACTAACCTTAGACATGGTCATTTAAGGAAACACACCTCAAAAATATTGACAATAAATTAAAAATATCTTAAGCATGATAAAAGTACCAGAGCAGCAAAACTCACAGCATGAGAATATTGCCTCGTACTCTTATATAGCAATTTGTTCTCACAATTTTACAGTTTTTTGAAAAATGAACTCCGATTCGAAAATTAAAACGTCAAACAAAATGTAAAAACCTATTCATATTTTGAGATATAAAATCTTTAATTTAGATATTAAACATTCTTAATAAATGTATAATCTAATATTTAAGTATGTTTATATTTTACAGACTTGGAAAACACTGAACAGACAAATATTTATTCTTTAATGTACTAGGTTCTAAAAAAAGTGTACTCAAAACGAATAAATATTATCTACCAAGTGTTTTATTCCAGTTTCATATGAAAGCACCAGATATTAGATATTATAAATTTCATAGGTACAAATTTGACATAAAAACCAAATGATAGAGCATATAGTGAAATATAAATATTTTAGAAAAGCTGTATCGAGCGAGGATAAGATTATTGATGAGAAAAAAAAGACCTATCGCTGAGGAAGTGAGAAAGTAATTGGCAAACGCAAAGAGCATTTTAATTACATTAAACGAAATATGCATTATAATCTATTATGATACACATATATTCGTACCGCAGAAACAAGACAATTAATAAACACGTTAAGAGAATCTTAATAATAACCAAAAGTTAACTTTTAATACACAGAAGAAATAATGATATACAGAAGATAAATAAATTAAAAAACTTTATCCAATTATTGTACGCAAGAGAGATACCTCTAGAAAAACTTAAAACGATCGAAAATATATACCAAAACAACACAATAAAAGTAAAAAATGACGAAGAACTAACCGACCCTATTGAAACTGACAATGGGATAATACAGGGATATTCCCTGAGTCCTTTATTGTTCAACCTGATTATGGATGAAATAATAAAAAAGTAAGAACTAAAAAAGGATACCAAATGGAAGAAAAACAAATTAAAACAATATGCAATACTACTCTTTCAAAGTGAAGATGATTTACAACGTATCCTGCACCAATTTCATATAAAATTTAACATGTTAATTTCCCCAAAAGAGACAAAATGCATGGTTACAACAGCAAATTTACTAAGACGTTAATTGGAGCTGAAAGGTCAGATAATAGAACAAGTGATGGAGTTTAAATATCTAGGCATCACATTATCTAGCTACGGAAAGCTCGAAACTGAAGTGGAAGGTCCAGTGAATAGAGCAAACAGAGCCCCAGGTTGCTTAAATGAAACAATACGAAGAAATAAAAATATCGGGAAAGAAACGAAGGGCAGAATTTACAAAACAGTCATCAGACCAATAATGACATACGCGGCGGAAACAAGACCTGACACAGAGAGGACAAAAACGGTGTTAGAAACAGCAGAGATAAAAACACTTAAAAAAATTGATTGTAAGACACTATGGGACAGAGCTAGAAGTACATATATATGACGTAGATGCAAGGTGGAGAACATCAAGAACTGGTTAAGAAATAGAAGAGTAGAATGGAACAATCATATAAGCCGAATGACAACAAATAGAGTAGTAAAGACGGCAAGAGACGGTTAACCCATAGGAAAATGATCAGTAGGAAGACCACGAAAACGATGGAACGGCAACTTACTGGAGGCACATTGAAAAACAAACAGAGTCATGTCTATATAAAAAGAAGAAGAAGAAGAAGATACACAGGATAATCATTAAAATAGCTGCAAGAAAGATCAAATAAATCAGTCATATTAATGTAGAATAGCAGAGGACGGAGTGTTTAGAGAAAATAATGAATCAGTCATATTAATGTAGAATAGCAGAGGTCAGAAGTGACCAATTGAAAAAATAACACAGGTCGTTAAAAAAAGACGGAACTCTAAAAAGAAAATAGAATAGATTTAAAAAAAAATAAAAGCATAAACATGTCTTTTCCTACTTTTTTAATATTGAAAATACGTAAATGGAACATTGAATTAAAATGTTACCTTTGATATCTGTGATAAACCTATCACCTGAACAGTGGCGCCGATGTATGTAGTTGAAATTGTTTACACTTATTTTAACTGTTTATTTTTTTATTATCTATAGATGAGTTGCGACCGATATCACAAACTTAATTATTTTCCACAAAGAGGCCCTTTCATACCTAAAATTATTACTATACAAATCTGATTCGAAATATCGTCAAAAAGTAATACACGGCATGTAAAATTTAAATTTTTAATAAAAAGTTAAAGATTACGCATTACTTCTGTGGTTCAAAGAACGAGCCTTTACGAAAATTGAAGTACTAATAAGGCCACCGCAATCGGGCATACCCCCGGGTAATTATTCGGCTAATTCTTCAGTCACCCCTTTAATATGATTTTGTCAAATTGGTCCTTTTTAGGACCAACTATTCTAATAACATATGTCTATAACTGTTAAGGGTATTTCTAAAGATCAAGAAACTTTACTTTCCTTAAACTTATCAGACATATGAGTTAAACACGAATCTGACTTATTTCTAGTGCAGGAAACACATATAGGGCCTAACCGAGGGTATTTGGTATACAGCTGATCGTTAAAACCACATTATAGATATAGACATGCTATTTCTGTCGAAAAAGAAGCAAAGAATAACTCTAAGAAGAGAGTTATTCTTATATTGTAGAGTAAGAAAGGACAAAACCAGTCAGTTGAGAGAACCTTTTAACGATGTGGAGCTTGAATCCACCATCTACATATTTAATGAAAAATAATACAACTACCGACATTGAGGATCTGAGCACAAAGCTTATTACGAAATCTGGACCAAAAACACTACAATGGCTTATCCGGATGATGAACAACTGTATTCAAATTATGGAGATACCCAAAGTCTAGAGACAAGCCAAAGTTCTTAACTTGCTTAAACCTGGCAAAAACTCCAACGACCACAAAAACTATCGGCCAATATCTTTATTTTGTCAGCTTTTCAAAATACTTTTGCACAAGATCGTTAATATGATATCACCGATATGAGAAGAAAAACTTAAATTAGAAGGCAAAAGTGGCTATATATAGGGAAGATTATGTACATCACAAATACTAAATCAAAGACCAGTACGAAAAATATCGGGTATCAGGGGTGGTATTTTTTACTCTACGACACCTTAAATTACAGAATATTTCTCCAAAAACTATATGATATCCCCTTACATAACAAACTCACTTATATTGTCTCCGTATACCTACACAAGAGAATATTTTTTGTATCACACAATGGTAAGAATAACAGTTGAAGAACAGTCTCGCTTGGGGTAGCATAAAGGCACCTACACTGTATAACATTTACACAAACGAACGATCCATACTGGTAGATACTAGGACTTCTATTAAATAGACGATACACCTATTATATATAAAAATAAACCATGAATCAAGTTTCAGCCAAAACCCCTGAAAAACTCGTGTGTGCTCCTTCCATTTCCCTAACATAGTAGCTTTCACAAAACTGAACATCCAATAATGTCATGAATTTGTTCAACGGTAGACTTCCTATAAATTCCGTGAAAATAGTTTGTATCGCACGGGGTCAGTCACAGATCATTGTTTAAAACTAAAAGGTAAATTGATGACCAGAAATAATATACTTCGCAAGTTTGTCAGCTAAAAATGAGGCGCACGTCCTTCCGCCCTTAAAACATAGACGCTTGCACTATATGCTTCTGCTGCCGAATATACCTTGTTAGACAAATTAACCATTCTTTTTGTGCACACTACTACTTTTGTGCACACTACTACTTATTTTAACACAAAAATATCCACTGAAGCACTTAACCATATTTATTTTGAGATAACCTTCTATCGAGATATCATATTTAGTAAGTACACAAATAAGACCAGAACTAAAATAATAAAAAAGCTTTATACAAGATATTGCAGAAGATTGGATAAAATAAAAGTAGTTTTTATTAATCGGATGCTTACATAAAACGTACAAAAACATACTCACGTAAACAAAATATATTACGAAATTTCTGTAATTAAAAAAAAACATCGAGTTCAGCATTGAACTAATAAAATTATATTAAATAAAAAAAAACAACATTATTTTTAAAAATGCAGAAAAAATAAAATTTTCTATGCAAGCGAACATTCCATTAAATAATAAGCCCAAATCCTTTTGTATCTATATACCTGTTTTTTAAAGAACCAGTTACCTTTTAGTACGTAGTTATACCAGGTAATACGATATCCTCTGTTACACAGTGTAATGCGTATGACATTATACTGTCTGCAAACAGTAGGTAAAAATAAGGAGCCCATATAAACCATCAGGGTATATGTTGAAAATATACGGTATAATCGCACAGTTGCCAAACTCTCAGAGCTTACTTAAACCGATAAACGTATGGTTGAAATATACAATGAAGAAGATCTGAACGTCCCTATAATATATACACGTGAACTAAACGATATACATTTATGATACAGGGGTATTTACGGGCTCCAAAAAATTTTTACAAATTATTAAACTCTACATGATGAATCGACAGAACCAATATTATGGAATGGTCAAGTGAGCTCCGTATATCGGTATCCACTTGACCACGGAGCTCAATTGAACCTGAATTTTAACATGGGCGGAGTCCACTTTATGCCGTAGATATATATATGTATATATATATATATATATATATACATCTAGCGGTTAATGTAAGCTCCGTTCTAAAACGGTATTATACTAACTCCAGTAGAATATACACCGTGTATATTATTATCTAAGTAGCGCTTTATGTAGACTCCGACCAACATGTAGGATTAAGTGGACTCCAGAACAGGATAAACCATTTTTGGGATCCGTATTTACCATTTTACGTATGCTTCTAAACTCCTGAGATGTTGCCAATAATTGTATTAGTAGTAGATTTTCAAATTTTACAGCAGGTACATTTTGGAACTTGAAATTTATTTAAATATCCATCAATTTAGTCATGGAAGAATTTCAGGATTATTTAGCTAATGTAGTTAAATATAAATTGTTAACCGACACATAACTTTATTTTACTTTTTAGGTTTAATAAACAAGGCGGTAATTTATATTACTTATTTTATATATTTTTAAACATAAGAAAGTGTCTATTATAAACTTGGAAAAGTTAAATTTCCATTTTTATTAATTAGTATTTTTTTATTATTAAGTAGTATTAATAATTTACTATTGTCACTAAAACATTTAGATCATAAATTTACGTACATCGGATAGAGTAATCGTGTAACAGTTTATGAAAGTAGAAGCCCCTTCGGTAGCATTATAATGTTTGTTACCCTATTAATTAAAGAAAACTCTGTACAATAGTTAGGTCTTTGTAATTTTTCGATTACTGCAGTTTATGACATACAATATTTGTTTCATAGCGTAGTTGAATTTAAACTACAATAATTTATAAATCAATCTTTAATAATATACTTTTTTACTGTCTAATTTCAATAGATATATCGATTTTTAATTAAAATATTTAATGCATTAAAGTCACGTAGAGATTTTCACTAAACATTTAATTTTAAAGCTATTATTATAAAAGTCCAAAAAAGTATAAAGGTCTAGGGAATTCAATATTCCACTATGGATTTGTTTTATAGATTATCGTAAAGCGTTCGACAGAGTCAAATGGATACACTTATGACTGATACTAAAAGAATTAGG
The DNA here is from genome assembly GCF_040954645.1 of Diabrotica undecimpunctata. Classification (NCBI taxonomy): domain Eukaryota; kingdom Metazoa; phylum Arthropoda; class Insecta; order Coleoptera; family Chrysomelidae; genus Diabrotica; species Diabrotica undecimpunctata. The sequence goes on along the minus strand of NC_092810.1, from coordinate 79,581,385 downwards.
TGTACAACAACACCTTATTTTGCGTATAACTGAACTGTACGAACACACTACTGGACCATTTAAACTAACAATAAAAGAAGATTGAAAATCAAAACGAAATATAAGTATCTGGGAAAAATTTCTCAAATGATATTAATATTAAAAGGGACTTTAAAGAGCCAAAGCACGCTAAACCGTAAGGCGACTAAACCTCACAAAATGGTTATATGAGAAAAATTATAGCTCGTTTCAGAAAGAATTGTAAATATAACATTAATGTAGATTAAGAAGAAACGCTGAAGAAAAAAACAGTAGCGGTTAGCCTAAATAAAGAAAGGCAAAAAGATGTAATTTGATGTTTTGAAAAAATCTGATCCGAAAACTATATGAAAAACATTTCATAGTATAGACATCGAGCGCGGCGATGCCTCTGCCGTCTGGCGGCCTATATCGGAAACTTTTACTACCATTTGACTGTGTTTTTATTTTCTCTTTTGTTCAACAATTAAAATGTATTGCTATACTTCTAGATGTTTCAATACAATAAAGGATAATAAACATAAAGCAGAGCACAAAATTTCATTATTTTCTATGTGCTAGTTATTATAAACACATAGGTTATACTATAATTAAAAACTATGACCACTATGAAAAAAATACGGTAGACTATAACTACATTTGTGCTTTAGCACTATAGTAAGAACAAGATAAAAATCTAAATTCCTACATAATTATATTAACGAGAAGTTAAAAAAACTTTTGTTCGTTATCAGTAATAGAAAGCGCATTTCAGAATATATTATGAAAAATGTTGTTGATATTACAATATCAGATGATAGGAATACAAAAATAAAAAACAACTTACCTTTTCAAAACAACAATTAATCACTTCATTTTATCACGAAAAATTTAAAAATTGCAATGTAATTGAACCCATTTTGTGAGCTATAGTTACATCGATACTTATGTGGCATTCATTAGTCGTTTTCGCCGTATCATATTTTCCTGATATTTTTTGTAGGCAAGCGGTTTAGTTTGTGTAATATAATATCCCCAATTTATTCGTCTCCATAATATTTAGTTTTCAAAACAGATGTTCTAATTCGTTTAAATTTTTTAAAGCACTTTGCAGTACATTTGAAAATAAGTCGACAGTTTTCCTTGAAGTCTTTACTTGGAGATTACTCCTTGTTAAATTAATTATTTTCTTAGGTAAGCCTAGTTCTGCAATGGTATTTCATAGTTTTATTCTTATGATTATATCATGTGTTTGTTTAAAATCTATAAATAACTAGTTTAATGTTTTTTTTGTATTCCCAACATTTCTCATTAACTGCCTAATAGTAAATAATTGATCAACGATTTATTATTTTTTCTAATTCCACACTAATAGTCTCCTATTTGATAGTTCACTTATTCACTCAATCGTTCCAGGTGTATTAGAAAAAATTCTGTATATCCTAATAATTAATAGATATATAGCTTATATATATCTTATATCGCAATAGTTTGTGCAGTACATTTTATTATCCCTTTTGTGTATGGTATGCTTTTCAGGCCAAAAGGTATATCTACCTAGGACAAATCCTGAGACTTGACAAAGAGAACCAAAGTGCGGAAATTACTAGAAGATCAAGACTACCATGGGCAGGATTTGGAAAACTTAGTTGGATGCTTAAGAACCGCAAAATACCCCAATACTTGAGGAGCAAAGTGTTCAACCAATACATCCTTCCTATCATGACATATGGAATGCAAACCTAGACCCTAACCAAGGCAAACATGAATAAACTAGCCACAACAGAAAGAACAATGGAAACAGCAATGTTAGGTATACGACTGTCAGATAAAAAGAGGAGCGACTGGGTAAGATCAAAAACAAAAGTCAAGAACATAGCAACAAAAATTGAAAAACTTAAATGGAGCTTCGCGGGCCAGACTGCTAGACAAAAAGACCAACGTTGGAATACTACAATACAACATTGGAGACCTTACGAAAGTAAACGACCAAGAGGAAGACCACACGACACAAGGCTAAGAAGAAGAAGAAGATGCTTTTCAGCAAGTTGGTAGTTGCTCTTACTTCTAAATTGACAGATCAGCTGTTTAACTGCCTGTACTGAACTTTCTTCTTCATTTTGCAAATATATATATGAAAACTAATAAACTCTGGCATACCGTTGATTAAAATATTGGATACCCTATTCTATTGAATCAACGGAAATACTAAGATCACACGGGGAAAATATTATGGGTTATTTCTGGTTTCGTCATAATTTACACTGAAATTACTAACAAGAGAGTGCTCTCACTTCCACATGTTCAAATTGATATATAGTACCAACATATGCTAGTTATATACCATCAGTACTAATAAAATGGAAACTATCAAATTAATGTCAATTTCATTGAATAATCAAAACAATCGAAAATATATACCAAAACAACACAATAAAAGTAAAAGCAGAAGAAGAACTAACCGACCCTATTGAAGCTGGCAATGAGATAAGACAGGGAGATTCCCTGAGTCCTCTATTGTTCAACCGGATTATGGATGAAATAATAAAAAAGTAAGAAATAAAAGAGGATACAACAAATGGGAGAAAAACAAATTAAAATAATCTGCTGTGCAGACGACGCAATACTATTCTTTCAAAGTGAAAATGATTTACAACGTATGCTACACCAATTTCATATAACCGCCAGAAAATTTAACATGTTAATTTCTCCAAAAGAGATGACATGCATGGTTATAACAGCAAGTTTACTAAGATCTTAATTTGAGCTGGAAGGTCAGCTAATAGAACAAGTGATGGAGTTTAAATATCTAGGTATCACATTATCTAGCTACGGAAAGCTCGAAACTGATGTGGAAGATCCAATGAATAGAGCAAACAGAGACCCAGGCTGCCTAAATGAAACAATATGAAGAAATAAAAATATCGGAAAAGAAATCAAAGGCAGAATTTACAAAACAGTTATCAGACCAATAATGACATACGCAGCAGAAACAAGACCTGACACAGGTCATAGAACACATAGAAACAGCAGAGATAAAACACTTAGAAAAATTGATGGTAAGACACTATGGGACAGAGCTAGAAGTACAGATATACGACGTAGATGCAAGGTGGAGAACATCAAGAACTGGTTAAAAAATAGAAGAGTAGAATGAAACGATCATATAAGCCGAATAACAACAAACAGAGTAGTAGAGACGGCAAGAGAAGGTTACCCAATAGGAAGACGATCAGTAGGAAGACCACGAAAACCATGGAACGACAACTTACTGGAGGCACATTGACAGAATCATGTCTATATAAAAAGAAGAAAAAGATACACAGGATAAACATTAAAATAGCTGCAAGAAAGAGATAATGAATCAGTCATATTAATGTAGAATAGCAGAGGACAGAGTGTTTAGAGAAAATAATGAATCAGTCATATTAATGTAGAATAGCAGAGGACAGAGTATTTGTCATAGCCTTGGATAAGTGCCCAATTGAAAAAAGAACACAGGTCGTTCAAAAAAGACGGAACTCTAGAAAGGAAATAGAATAGATTTTAAAAAATCGGTTGCCTGTAAAGTCGGTTTTACGGGCGAAGATTTTACGTGACAACGTCTTTTTCTCGGTAGAATATTTATTGATATGAATATTATTAAATTGCACAATAGGAACAAGGAATTGAATGAAAATAAGAATTGCACAAATTTTAACTATAGAAATATATTTTATTTACTAAAACATTGTACATGTAAACTTAAACTTAACTAATTTCTATTTGAGTGATTTTGTTGAGGATAGGACGATGATAGGAGAAATATGAAATGAAAGGAAGTGTTTCTGCTGTAATGTGTCTTGAACGCCAAGAACGCTCGAGAAAGACAGAGACACAAGCACGCACCGATTCAATGCGCCTAATTCTCTAGTGCTGCGCGCGCAGCGGACCGATCATGTTTGAGTGGGAGAGAGACGCAAGGCATTCGCCGGTCCGGCGGGCCTCTCTCTCGTTCGGTGACTCATCGTAACAGACGTGAGCGGGCGTTACACTTTTTCATGAATGACTCCGAGCCACAACCTAATTTAAGACGTTGTCACGTCAAAAAAAAATAAAAGCATAAACATGTCTTTTCCTACCCTTTTAATATTGAAAATACGCAAACAGAACCTTGAATTAAAATGTAACCTTTGATATCTGTGATAAACCCATCACCTGAACAATGGCGCCGATGTATAAAGTTGAAATTTTTTACACTTATTTTAACTGTTTATTTTTTTTTATTATCTATATATGAGTTGCGAACCATATCACAAACTTATTTATTTTCCACAAAGAAGCTCTTTAATGCCTTAAATTATTACTATACAAATCTGATTCGAAATATCGTCAAAAAGTAATACACGGCATGTAAAATTTAAATTTTGAATAAAAAGTAAAACATTAGGCATTACTTATGGGGTTCAAAGAAGGAGCCTTTACGAAAATTTAAGTACTAAGAAGACCACCACAATCGGACATATCCAGGGTAATGATTAATTAATTAATCGGCTAATTCTTCAGTCACCCCTTTAATATGATTTTTGTCAAATTGGTCCTTTAATTTGAATTGCTAGTTGAAGCTAAATATTGCCAGCTTTAATAGGGTCGGTTAGTTCTTTTTCTACTTTTACTTTTATTGTGTTGTTTTGGTATATATTTTCGATTGTTTTGATTATTCAAAGAAATTGACATTAATTTGATAGTTTCCATTTTATTAGTACTGATGGTATATAACTAGCATCTGTTGGTACTATATATCAATTTGAACATGTGGAAGTGAGAGCACTCTCTTGTTAGTAATTTCAGTGTAAATAATGACGAAACCATAAATAACCCATAATATTCTCCTCGTGTGATCTTAGTATTTCCGTTGATTCAATAGTATAGGGTATCCAATATTTTAATCAACGGTATGCCAGAGTTTTATTAGTTTTCATATATATATTTGCAAAATGAAGAAGAAAGTTCAGTACAGGCAGTTAAACAGCTGATCTGTCAATTTAGAAGTAAGAGCAAGTACCAACTTGCTGAAAAGCATCTTCTTCTTCTTCTTAGCCTTGTGTCGTCCACGTTTGGACATAGTGTCGTACGGCCGTAGCGTCCTCCTGGTTTTCAGGAGTTTCTGGACGATCTACGACCGCCGCTCTTGAAGAGGATCTCAAGTTTCGAGAGTCCATCTTCGTTTTTAAGGAGTTTACTGGGATACCGGCCGTTACGGGTAAGAAGATCCGCCGAACCTTTGTGGTAGGTGAGGGGACACCGGCAATCAGAATTCTCTAACCGTTCGAGCTTTCTTACAGATAAAATGTTCTTACATGAATTATATATATGTTAGAATTCTGATGCGTGGTGTATACCTCAAGTTCCACAGAGATGTCGGCCTTCTCACGTCGTGGAGCCGCGTTCCCTCTCCTCAAGAGAGGTACAAGAATGCCGGCCGTGTCGACCCTTCCTGCTGCCAGTCGCTTCGTATAGCTACCTTTTCGCTAACAGTATTTGATATAGTTACTATTTGCGTAAGGTTTCGGAGACGAAACGTTATTGCAGCTCAACCTGATCGGAAAAGCAATTACAAGTCCCCGTCGGGGCTTTTATTCGCTCTTTACCGTGACAGGCCCAAATAACGCTGTGGTCAGTTCGACACGATGTGAGGTAGTTCTAAGACCAATGTCTTTTCTATCTCAGTAAGTCGTGTTCTACTGTCAGGAAGCGTTTTGCAGTCGACACGCCGGTTCTCGTACACTTGATGATTTAACTTCTAAATTGAATAACCATTATTAAGTATTTCTTCAATTCAGGACGTCTTCGACGATAACAGGATAGCGGTGATAAATAAAACTCAAAGGTAGCTTGGTAGCGCACCGAACCAACAAGGTCTTACGGGGCTAGTAGTGTATGTGCGACTGGACCCCGATCGGAAGATGTGCTGTTCTTTTATACACATCGTGTTTGAGAAAATTCAGCACACTTCCGCCGAGAGGCCAATGACAGCGCAGTTAATAACGAGCACTGTGATTGGCCGGCCAAAGTAACAATCTTTGTCGTGATTGGTTACCTTGGCGACACTCCCTCCCCTCCGAAGACCTGTTGGTAGGGTGTTTTTTTATTGAAAAATTAAGAAAATTTACAAAAAAATTTTCAGTAAACATATGAAATTCACAATTAATAAACATATGTAAAAGAAACGAAAACATTGGTACAATATAATTTCAATATATAATTGTAGCAAAGGAAAATTCTTATAGCTAGGCCATTTATTAAAAATAAAAATAGTCATAATTAAGACATTAAATGTTCAAGTTATAAGTCAAAAAGGTATATATAAAACAAAGAAATTGTGATAAGGTTACAATTAATACACAGTGTGAAAATTGTTAAGTGGAATATCGACTCGGTATCTCCCCAAGTGCATAAATTCGTGAAACATATTTAATTGGTTACCGCAGAGTGTCTATCCAAGTTGAAATGCGCCTTGTACAATATTTTAAGGCATGAAATATTTATAAAACTTGAAATGATTGTGACACTTATAGAGCTGTAACGATAATATAAAATATATAATTTCACTCGAAAATACATGTTATGCGAAATATTCCTGCAAGGAAAATGTTTTAAGATAATTTATTAAGAAAATTAAACGTCAAAGTACAATAATTCTCAGCTAAATCTAAATCAGCTTCGAAATTATTCTAAGTTTTTACACTTCTATTGGGAAGTTGCCAGACAGACTAAAACTTTTGAACTGAAAATATATTACTTGTAAATAAAATTAGGTAAAATTGATTTCTGCAATCTTCCAATATAGTTGTAAAAATTAAAAAAAATACTTAGAGTATGAAATAAAAGAGAAAATTTTCAATATTAAATTGTCTTTTGAGGGTATAAAAATGTAGAAAAATCTAAAATGTCAATGTGTGGTGTTTAAACACTTGTAAAATTTCGCGGTTAAAATATCAAATTCACTTGGCAAAGTTTGTAAATATGACGAAAAGTTTTAAAGATTTACACTTAGAAAAGTTTGTAAAATGTTTTTATATGGGAAAAAAAAAGAGAATTATTAGTCTGTTTAAACACTTACGTGGGGCTTATACGGGGGCATCCCGTGGTGGTGGAGCTGGCCTGATGTCATCTACGTGGATGACTCTGTCGACATCTTGATCTCTACGTACTTCGTACGTATGGTCTCCTGCCACTCTGAGGATGGTGTGGGGGCCCGTCCAGGTGGGGCCGAAGTTCCCTCTGGTATGGTTCCTTACCAAGACTTGTTCGCCTTGTAAGTAGGTTCTGGGTTGGCGGACATCCTCGTTTTCTGGGAAGAGATTCCTGGCGTATAGGGTGGCTCGTTGAACGGCTCGTTCGACCCTCTGCTGGCGTGTCTCTTCTCGTCTCACCTGGTGCTCAGTTTCCTGAGATCTTCTCGGTCTGTAGCCCAGTAAAAGTTCCGCCGGAGTCTGGCCTGTGGCTTCATTTTGGCGGGTACGAAGGCTGAAAATAACATCAGCTAGGTAGGATTCCCATCTGGGGTCCTCAGGGGATGAAACTCGTGCACGAAGACCTTTCTTCAATTCTTGGACTCGTCTCTCTACCGGGTTGGCCCGCTGGTGGTAGATTGGACTCCGTTCGCCTTGGATATTATGTTTTCGGAGAAAACGTTCCCAAGCATCTGTTCTGAATTGAATACCATTATCCGTAATGATAGTGGATGGCCTGCCCCATCTGTTACATATTTCTTCTTGTAGGAAACGGATGATGTCCCGGCTTTTTGCGGCTGTCGAACATCTGTACTCGATCCAATTACTGAGGCAGTCAGTGGCTAGAAGAACATATCTATTTTTGGTGCCTCTTGCGGCTGGATACGGCCCAAGAATGTCGAAAGATATCCTTTCCCAAGGATTTACAGGCTCTCTAAGAATAATGGGTGCTTTTGGCTGTCTGGCTGCGGCCTTCGTCGTGGCACATATCAGGCATGACCTGACATATTTCGTCACATCTTTTGCGATTGTTGGCCAGTAATATACTTCTTTAATGGCCCTTGTGGTCTCCTCCTGGCCGGGGTGATTTGCTTCCTCGCTGTCATGATAACACTCCAGGACTTCGGGTCTGAAAGCATCGGGTACGAGGATTTTTCTGAGGTTTTGGCCGGCTGTGTAGTAGGCTGTGTTGTTTTCTACTACAAATTCTTCTAGCAGGCTCTGCTCGACTTCGTTCCTCGGGCCTCTGGCGGTGATTTTATGCCATCTTCGAACGAACCTCTGCATGCCTGTTTGCACCTGGTGACTTCGTGCGATTCTGGTTTGCAGAGGCATTTCTCTCAAATCGTCGAGGATGGGGTGTTCTGCCCCTTCTTCTTCGTCGTCTAAAAGGCAGAGTAATGGGAAGTCCTCTGGTTCGGCTTCAGGCGGAGACTGTATTGGCCAGGAGATTCGGTCAATTTGACTGTCTATGTCTTCTTCTGTGGTTTGGTCATTTTCTGCTGGATTTCGTGAGAGGTGATCAGGAAGTTGGTTTTCTTTCCCTGGTATATGAACCACCTCGAAATTAAATTCCTGTAATAGCAGTGACCATCTTGACAGTTTGGCTTTGTCGGCTTGGTATTTGTCTAACCATAGCAACGCTGTACTGTCGGTGAGAAGAGTGAATTTTTTCTCCTGGAGGAAGTGACGAAATTTCTTAAGTGCCCATATAACTGCTAAGCACTCTTTTTCATTTATATGATATTTTCTTTCGGCTGGTCGAAGTTTAGTGGAAGCGTAAGCAATTATCTTCCGTTCTTCGGTCGAGCCTTGAAATAGGACAGCCCCCATACCATATTCGGAGGCATCAGTCTGCAGGCTAAATGGCTGGTTCATGTCAGGTCGCTCTAGGTGAAGATCTCCAGATAGGGCTGTTTTCAGTGTGTTGAAAGCTGTCTCGGCTTCTGGCGTCCATTTGAAATATTTCTTTTTCGATGTTAAGTCAGTCAAAGGAGTGATAATGACTGCGAAGTTTGGAACAAAATCTCGGAGCCAATTTGCTGTCCCAATAAAACTTCTCAGTTGTTTGACAGATTTGGGTCGCTGAAAACCTTGGATTTTCTCACAATGTTTTTCCAAGGGTTGAGTATCTGTGTCGGTTACTTTGTGGCCCAAATACTCTAACGTGTTGGTAGCAAACCGACATTTCTTCAACGAAACCCAGAGTCCATGTGTTCTGAGTCGCTCTAGGACGAGGTGGAGATGCTTCTGATGATCTTCCCAGGAGTTGGAATAAATGATTATATCATCCATATAGACTTTTACAAATTCGTCTATGAAACCAGCGAAAACTGATGTAACCAATTTTTGGAAGGCTGCAGGTCCATTTTTGAGTCCGAATGGCATAACTACGAACTCATAAGACGATCCGTCGGGTAGACTGAATGCTGTCAGCGGAATCGAATCTTTGTGTAGTGGTATTTGCCAAAAACCACTCTTCAAATCTAATGTCGAAAATATTCTCGCCGTTCCTAGCTCTTTAATTGCATCGTGGATTGGCGGTAGGGCGGAGACCTCGTCGATTGTTATCTTGTTGATTTTACGATAATCAACACAAAATCGAGGCGTGCCATCCTTCTTCTTGACGATCACCACTGGGCTGTTATAGGGTGATCGACTTGGTCGGATGACACCTGCTGCAAGCATCTCCTGGACTTCATCGAACATTATTTTCTTCTTAGCTGGAGAACATTTAAATGGCTTCGTATTGATCGGCCGTGTGTCTGTCAGCTTGATTTCCATCACCATGTCTCGGGTAGTGGGTTGTTTAAGTTTATCGTCGAAGACGTCTTCGTACTCCTGCAGGAGTTCCCTTACGGTTGGGACTGCAAATTGTGGAGCTTGGTCATCTTGGAGTTGAGTCTTTGAGTTGCATTGTTTGGCTGAATGCGACTTCCAGTAGAGGACTTTTCGTGATTCTTTTCCCACGTGTAGACATTTTTGGTTAATGTCTATTAGTACCTCTTCTTTTTGGAGCCATGGCATACCCAGAATTAGATCTTGGTTCAGATCTTTGACAATGGCACATCTCGTTGTGGACTGGAAACTTCCAAAATCGATCGTGACTTCGACTGTACCCTGACTATGTGTAGTGGTGTGTTTGCAAGCCAACTGGACCATTCTCCGCCTTTTATGAATATCTGCCGCTTGAACCAAGTCAGGATTGATATAATTCATCGATGCACCGGTATCGATGAGGACCTGGGCTTTCTTTGAATTGATGTTCACATCGATTCGTGGCAGATTTGAAACTTTCATGGCGTTGATTGGATTAAGTTGGGGCACCGCATCTGGAGAGAGGCTTAGTGGGTGCCCCTCTCGTCGTTTCCCTGGTTGTTAGGTTGTTGTCGGGGTTTCGGCGTTGGTTTCTGAGTTGGATTTCTATTTCTCCAATCATCTATAGTCTCAGAAGTTCTCGGTTGCCTCTGTGAAAATTGTCCCCTGGCTTGATTCTGGTTTGATTGTTTTGCGGCTTTTGGCGGGTCGGGTTGTCGATTTGCACGTCGTGAAATGTTCTCGTCTGCTTCCAATTCTTCGCAGATTCGCCTCAGGTCTTCTTCAGTTCTCGGCATGTTGTTGCGAAGACTTTTTCTGATTTCTGGGCGAATTAGGTTGGCAATGGCCCTGCACCGTTCTTCTTCGTCGATATGTGGTAATAATCGTCGAAAAAGAGCCATCTTGGTTGAAATAAATTCGGCTATTGGCTGATATTTTTGGTAATGTCCGTATAACTTGGACATTAGTGATGATCTCTTCGTTGTGTTGTCGAAGTGATCGATCAGCCTGTTTAAAAATGATTCGTAGTTTAGACCAGTCGTGAATTGGTTCTGTGCCCATTGAGCTGCCTCTCCTATTAGTGATTTTTCTAGGATGTAGGCTATCCAGTGTTTGGTATCGATGTTCATATTGCTCATGTGGTCTATTATGTCATCTACGAATTGTTGTGGATTTTCGGTATCATCGCCGGAGTATTGAGGTGGTGCAGGGGTCCATTTTGGTTGTGGGATCTCGATCTTTTTCTCCTGGGCTTCAGATTTAGGTTGTACCAGTGTTAAAGCTGTGACTGCTTGTATCAGCGTGGACAATACTGTAGCCAGGTCTGGGGTGTGGGTATCTTCTATGTGTTGGGCGCCATGTCGTACGGCCGTAGCGTCCTCCTGGTTTTCAGGAGTTTCTGGACGATCTACGACCGCCGCTCTTGAAGAGGATCTCAAGTTTCGAGAGTCCATCTTCGTTTTTAAGGAGTTTACTGGGATACCGGCCGTTACGGGTAAGAAGATCCGCCGAACCTTTGTGGTAGGTGAGGGGACACCGGCAATCAGAATTCTCTAACCGTTCGAGCTTTCTTACAGATAAAATGTTCTTACATGAATTATATATATGTTAGAATTCTGATGCGTGGTGTATACCTCAAGTTCCACAGAGATGTCGGCCTTCTCACGTCGTGGAGCCGCGTTCCCTCTCCTCAAGAGAGGTACAAGAATGCCGGCCGTGTCGACCCTTCCTGCTGCCAGTCGCTTCGTATAGCTACCTTTTCGCTAACAGTATTTGATATAGTTACTATTTGCGTAAGGTTTCGGAGACGAAACGTTATTGCAGCTCAACCTGATCGGAAAAGCAATTACAAGTCCCCGTCGGGGCTTTTATTCGCTCTTTACCGTGACAGGCCCAAATAACGCTGTGGTCAGTTCGACACGATGTGAGGTAGTTCTAAGACCAATGTCTTTTCTATCTCAGTAAGTCGTGTTCTACTGTCAGGAAGCGTTTTGCAGTCGACACGCCGGTTCTCGTACACTTGATGATTTAACTTCTAAATTGAATAACCATTATTAAGTATTTCTTCAATTCAGGACGTCTTCGACGATAACAGGATAGCGGTGATAAATAAAACTCAAAGGTAGCTTGGTAGCGCACCGAACCAACAAGGTCTTACGGGGCTAGTAGTGTATGTGCGACTGGACCCCGATCGGAAGATGTGCTGTTCTTTTATACACATCGTGTTTGAGAAAATTCAGCACACTTCCGCCGAGAGGCCAATGACAGCGCAGTTAATAACGAGCACTGTGATTGGCCGGCCAAAGTAACAATCTTTGTCGTGATTGGTTACCTTGGCGACAATAGGCCTCTCCCAACTCCTTCCATCGGTCTGTATCCTGAGCAACATATTTCCAATTTGTTCCGGCTATTCTTTTAATATCATCAACCCATCTCATCTGTGGTCTTCCTCTTGGTCGTTTACTTTCGTAAGGTCTCCAATGTTGTATTGTAGTATTCCAACGTTGGTCTTTTTGTCTAACAGTCTGGCCCGCGAAGCTCCATTTAAGTTTGGCAATTTAAATCCAGAAGTGTAATTCGAATCTCTAAAATCAGGATATATAAAATAGTGATCAAACCAGTGCTAATGTGTGGATACGTGACGAGAACGTATTAATTAGACCAGGATTGCTGGAAAAGCCATCAGAGGTATTTTCCGACTTACAGAGGTCCGAGTACTAACCAATACCAAACAGAACTAATTCCAAGGTCAAACACATATATAAAGATAGCAACGTCGTAGAAGAATCTAAATCTCAATGCTAAAGTTGCGCTGGCTTTATCCAAAGACTCTATAATAACTGCATTGCCAAGTTAAATTGGGAGGATGCCCCAAGAGAAAAAATTCCCTTAGGACTTCCACAAATAAAGGGGGAGGTAACATACGGCCAGATTTAGGAATAACGGAACTATCTATCGACCCATCATATTTATCAACACCTGCTATCCTACCTACAATAAATACTTATCTGTTGTGGACTATCAAATCAATTACATGTAATCAAACGAACCAGGCTTAAATAATTATCCTAAGAAAGGCACTTCAGAAATATTGACATAAATTTTATAAACGGAATTTACGTGGCTTTATTTTCAATAGCAATGAGGAGAAAAAAAAACAAGAAAAGGTAATAGAATCTTGTTGCGTTCTGACTATACGATGACGATGATCTTTATATAAGGTATAGGGAGAAAGAGAGAATAATGTTTATGTTCAATTTAGAACTCGCTGATTTTCTCCCTTTTGAATTGGGTATGTATATGTATTACCATAGAAAATAAAAGCAAAAAAACTATAATTATGAAACCAAAAGAGTACGAAATGAAAAGATTATATAAATCCCTTATATTTACACAGACTGCTTTACAAAAGGTGAACGAATGAGCATAAAAACACAGCTGTTTTACAAACTTAATATTATTAGACAAATTTAGGATCAATTTCACTCAAAATATGATAAAATATGATACGACAGCAAAAAAGGCAATGACTTTTACAGCTGATAGCATATGAATATTGTCTCGTACTGTTATATAGCAGTTTGTTGTCACATTTAAACCTGTTTGTTTCCTTATTATCCATATATGAGTTGTAACCCGATATTACAAGCTCATTTACTTTTCACAAAGAGACTATATATTAAATACAGTTATTACTAAACAAATCTGACTCGAAATATCGTCTAAAAGTAACAGTATGTAAAATTTAAATTTTTATTGAAAAGTAAAAGATTAGTCTTAGTTATTAGAATAGAGGGCTAAACCTAGGGTATTTGGTATTAAGCTGATCGCTGAAAATAACGAAATAAATATAATAAATGCCGGCAAAGAAAAACATAAAATGAGAGAGGACAAACAAGTCAGCTGAGGAAACCTTTCAACGATGTTGAGTTTGGATCTACTATCCACGTACATTATGAACAATATTACGGCTCCTGACTGAGGATCTAAGCACAAAACTAATTGTAAAATTTGGACAAAAGAATACAACAATGGCTAATATACAAAGTGTGTAGACAAGCAAAGTAAAGACAAAGTTGTGGCCTTGCTTAAACCTGACAAAAACCCCAACGACCACAAAAGCTATCGGCCAATATATCTATTTATTTTTTCAGCTATACAAAATACTTCTGCATATGATCCTTAATATAAACCGATATTAGAAGATAAACTTAAATTTAAAGATAAAAGTGGCTATATATGACAGAATAGATCATGTTCGTTACACATACTAAATCTTGCCCAACAGCGAAGACGGATATGAAAAATATCAGACATGAGGAGTGGTATTTGTCAATCTAAATTCTGCTTACGACACCTTAAATTAAAGCACATTTCTTCAAAATCTATGTGATATCCCCTTAGGTAATCAACTCAGTTGTATTATCCGCGTATGCCTACACAACAGAAGATTTTCCGTATCACTCAATGATAAGAATAGAAGATGAAGATGGAGAACGTAGTAGAACGGTCTCCTTTGGGGTACCGTAATGGCACCTACATTGTATAACATTTACACAACCCATACCAGTAAATACTAGGACTTTTATTATGTAGACGATACATCTATTGTTGCACAACCAAAAAATTTTGTTGCTGAAGTGGAGAAAAATCTAAATCATATCTTAAACACAATAAAAATAGATTATAAATCAATTTTAAGCCAAACCCTGGAAAAAGTCAGGCGGGCTCCTTCAATGTCCCTAACAGAGACGCTTTCACAAATTTGAACATATACCTGAACCAATAGTGTCATGAAATCCTTAAACACACTTTGTAATTCACAGAACTTTGTTTAAAACTAAATGGCAAACTAGAACCAGAAAAATATTATTCTCCGCGAACTTGTCAGCTAAAAATGGGAAGCACATCCTTCCACTCTTAAAACGTAGACGCTTGAACTCTATGCTTCTGCTGCCGAATATACCTTGCTTGTATGGGTGACATCAATACATACTTAACACGTAGATTTAGCTATAAATTAGTCAGCCAAATTCAGCGGATATTAAGACTCACATCCATACATAAGCTCTACAATATCGTAGTTATCAATCCACCTAATATCCGAAGATAAGTAGCTAGAGAACAAAAGAAACAAAGTCTAGATTCGTAACATCCACTCCACGAATAACAACCCATTTTATGACTAAGGGATTTATTTTCCTGAACAATATCGTTATGAGAGCTTTCTTTATTCAGTTTGTTTTCTTATTCTATACGGATTTGTAGCGATATGATAATGAGTTCCGAAGCTATTTTCTTGTGGCATTTTAAAGAAATTACTATTTAAATGGGAATAAGCCACAATTAAAGGTTAAAGTTAGTTTATTGACGTTTCAATTTCCACTTCGGAAATCGTTCTCAACATACAAACATTAGTGAGCATAATTTCCGAAGTGGAAATTGAAACGTCAATAAACTAACTTTAACCTCTAATTGTGGCTTATTCCCATTTAAATAATAATTATGATAATGGGGTTAAATAAAAATTTCTTTTTTTCCTTTTAAATATTCGGAGTGCTTTCTTATTTGTTTTAGTCATTCTCCATGACTCACATCCATGTATTAAAATAGGTCTGAAGTTTGAATTATGCTCTGTATTTCTTTAGTGGCATTATTATTAACCGTGATTAGTGATCTAAGATATTTAAAGTGTTCCATACTTTCGAAATTGTAGTTGTTGACTTTAATGTTTTTTCTTAATTTATTGAATTGGTCTCTTCTGTTGATTTGCTTGTATTTGGTTTTCATTTCGTTGATTTTAAGTGAAACATTTTTCGTGCTCCCTTCACTTTATTGAAGTTTGTGGACGGAAGAGTTTCTTATTAGAGTTATGTGATCTATATCATTAGCATATGCTAGGAGTGCCTTGTCCCTTGGGCCGTTAATGGATTACATCTTAAATAGGCGTTATTTCTATTTTAGTAAGCTGTTCATTAATTTTTTGACTATTGGAATCGAGAATCGGTATTTTATTCGACTGTTTTATAAAACAGAGTTTCTTGGAGCATATTTTCATCTTTGGTTTCCCGTATCATTATTACAAGGATTTTGCTGGATATCGACATAGTGAACCCGGTGGTATGTATATGATGTTTTCATAACCAACGTTCAAAATTTTTCTTACTGTAAATTTATGATTATTTTACTAGGAAATATAGTGTTGTTTAATAGTAATAAAGTTCAAGCAACAATTCCTATATGCATTAACTCGGTAATGATAATTCTGCTCCACGATACCAGGTAGCAGTCCCGAAAACATTAAAACTGCTACACTCATGCTTCTCATTATCCAAAAATTAGCCAGTCAAGAACTATACGCCTTATTATGGTACTGATATTGCTGCTGCTCCTCATAAGTGAATAGAATATGCAAGGAAGGTTTTGACAATTTAATAGGATTTTGTGTGTTAGAATATTATTTCTCCGAGAAAGTGAAGAATATCTATTTGCTATCCGGATTTATTCCATAAATTAAATAATAAAATGATATAAAATAATGCTAGTAGCAGTAAAAAAACTGGTCTAATAGTCACTAATGAGAAAATCAAATAAATGTTCTTTAACATACAAAAGAGAGGATCGAGAGTAGGGCATAACGGAACAATAAAGCCATATAATTTTGAAAGATTGCAGCGTCTTAGATGTCGTAGGTAATGTTGTTACATAAAAAATAAAAGGAAATATTCTGGTAGCTAACTGATGTATATGTATATATAACCCTCTTTTAAATCCAGAAGTCTAATTCGAATCTCTAAAATCAGGATATATAAAATAGTGATCAAACCAGTGTTAATGTGTGGATACGTGACGAGAACGTATTAATTAGACCAGGATTGCTAGAAAATCCATCAAGGGTATTTTCCGACTTACAGAGGTCCGAGTACTAACCAATGCCGAACAGAGCTAATTCCAAGGTCAAACACATATATAAAGATAGCAACGTCGTACAAGAAACTAAATCTCAATTCTAAAGTTGCGCTGGCTTTATCCAAAGACTCTATAATAACTGCATTGCCAAGTTAAATTGGGAGGATGCCCCAAGAGAAAAAATGCCTTTAGGACTTCCACAAATGAAGGGGGAGGTAACATATGGTCAGATTTAGGAGTATTGAGACTATCTACCGACCCATTATATTTATCAACACCTGCTATCCTACCTACAATCAATACTGATCTGTTGTGGACTATCAAATCAATTACATGTAATCAAACGAACTAGGCTTAAAAAAATTATCCTAGGAAAGGCACTTCAGAAATATTGACATAAATTTTAAAAACGTCATTTACCTGGCTGTATTTTCAATAGGAATTAGAAGACAAAAAGAAGAAAAGGCAATAGAATCTTGTTCCGTTCTGACTATAAGATGACGATGATCTTTATATAACATATACTGAGAAAGAGAGAATAATATTTATGTTCAATTTAGTACTCGCTGGTTTTCTCCCTTTTGCATTGGGTATGTATATGTATTACCATAGAAAATAAAAGCAAGCGAACTATAATTATGAAACGAAAAGATTACGAAATGAAAAGATTATATAAATCCCTTATATTTACACAGCTGTTTTCCAAAAGGTGAACGAATGAGCATAAAAACACAGCTGCTTTAAAAACTTAATATTATTAGACGAATTTAGGATCAATTTCACTCAAAATATGATATGCTAAAATATGATACGACAGGAAAAAAGGCAATGACTTTTACAGCTGATTGCCACATAAATATCAATGTAATCGAAGTATGATGATTTTGCCACAGTAAATTTAAAGCGTTCCATACCTTCGAAATTGTAGTTGTTGACTTTAATGTTTTTTCTAAATTTATTAAATTGGTCTCTTCTGTTGATTCGCTTGTATTTGGTTTTCATTTCGTTCATTTTAAGTAAAACATTTTTCGTGCACTTTGTTAAAGATGTTTGCGGACTGGAGAGAGTTTCTTATGAGATCCATATCATAAGCATATGCCAGGAGTGCTTTGTACCTTGGCCCGTTAGTAAATTACATCTTAAATAGGCGTTATTTCTATTTTAGTAAGCTGTTTATTGATTTTTTGACTATTTGAATCAAGAATCTGTAGTTTATTCGACTGTTGAATAAAACAGAGTTTCTTGGTGCATATTTTTATCTCTGGATTTTTGTTTGCCGTATCATTATTACAACGATTTTGCTGGATATCGACATAGGAAACCTGGTGGTATGTACATAATGTTTCCATAACCAACGTTCGAAAATTTGTCTTACTGTAAAGTCATGATGATTTTACTAGAAAATATAGTGTTGTTTAATAATAATAAAGTTCAAGCAACAATTACTATATGCATTAACTTGGTATACTACATGTCCTAACTATCTGCTCTCCGCTAACAGATGGCAGTCCCGAAAACATTAAAACTCATGCTTCCCATTATCCAACGATTAGCCAGTCCAGTACTATACGCCTTATTATATTACTGATATTGCTGCTGCCCCTCATGAGTGAATAGAATATGCAAGGAAGGTTTTGGCAATTTAATAGGATTTTCTGTGTTAGAATATTATTTTTCCGAGAAAGTGAAGAATATCAATTTGCTATCCGAATTTAATCCATAAATTAAATATTAGAATGGTATAAAATAATGATATTAGCATAAAAAAACGGTCTAATATTCAGTAATAAAGCATATAAATGTTCTTTAACATACAGAAGAGATGACGTAGAGTAGGACATAACGTAACAATAAACCTTTATAATTTTAAAGGATTGCAACGTTTTAGATATCGTAGATAACGTTGTAACATAAATAAAAGGGAATATTCAGGTAGCTAACTGATGTATATATAACTCTTATAATACTTATAAATTCAGAAGTCTAATACGATCAGGATATATAATACAGTCATTAAACCAGTGCTAATGTGTGGATATGTGACGAGAACGCTGACAAAACAATGTACGTGAAACTCAGGTATTAATTTGATCAGGATTGCTAGAAAAGCCATCAGAAGTATTTTCCGACTTACAAAGGTCCGCGTACTAACCAATACCGAACGGAACTAATACCAAGGTCAAACACATATATAAAGACAGCAACGTCTTACAAGAAGCTAAATCTCAATGCTAAAGTTACGCTGGCTATATCCAAAGGCTCTATAATAACTGCATTGCGAAGTTAAATTGGGAGGATGCCCCAAGAGAAAAAATGCCCTTAGGACTTCCACAAATGAAGGGGGAAGGTAACATGAGGTCAGATTTAGGAATAATGAGACTATCTACCGACCCATCATATTTATCAAGACATGCCTGTTCAACTACCTGCTATCCTACCTATAGTCAATACTCATCTGCTGGGGACACATCAATTACATGTAATCAAACAAACCAGGCTTAAAAAAAGTTATCCTTGGAAAGGCACTTCAGAAATATTGACATAAATTTTTAAAACGTTATTTACGTGGCTTATTAAAATTTAAATTTTTAATGAAAAGTAAAAGATTAGCCATTTGTTATGGGGTTCAAAGAAGAACCTTCACGATGTTAATTTTTTGAGATATGATTGGATGTTTTCTCTTCATTGCATACTGAGACGCCCAAGTGGCATTCTTCTGTGCTAACTTCGTTCCATACCAGTTTTACAAGTTTGATATCTTGGCGTCTATGCATGTGTCCCATCTACCTTAAGCAATTTATTTTCCTAAACAATATCGTTATAAGATCTTTCTTTATTCAGTATATGTTCTTCTCCTATACGGATTTGTAGCGATATGATAATGAGGTTAAAACAATTTTCCTATTATTTTCCTTTCAAATATTCGTAGTTCTTCCTTATCTGTTTTAGTCATTGTCCATGATTCGCATATATGTATTAAAATAGGTAAAAAGTTTAAATTATGATCTGTATTTCTTTAGTGGCATTATTATTAACCGTGATTATTTATCTAAGATATTTAAAGTGTTCCATATTTACGAAATTGTAGTTGTTAACTTTAATATTTTATCAAGATTTATTAAATTGGTCTTTTTTGTTGATTCGCTTGTATTTGGTTTTCATTTCGTTGATTTTAAGTAAAACGTTTTTCGTGCTCGCCTCACTTTATTGAAGATGTTTGCGGACGAAAAAGTTTCTTATGAGATCTATATCGTTAGCACATGCTAGGAGTGCTTTGTATGTTGTCCCGTTAATGGATTACATCTTAAATAGGCCTCATTTCTATTTTAGTAAGATGTTAATTAATTTTTTGACTATTTGAATCGAGAATTTATATTTTATTCGACTCTTTTATAACACAGTGTTTCTTGGTGCATATTTTCATCTTTGGTTTTTTGTTTCCCGTATCATGAGTATAAGGGTTTTGCTGGATATCCACATAGGGAACCCGGTGGTATGTACATGATGTTTCCATAACCAACGATCGAAAATTTGTCTTATTGTAAAGTCATGATGATTTTACTAGGAAATATAGTGTTGTTTAATAATGTGTTTAATTAAACACATATACCAAAACGCAAGAGCCGGTGTGTCAAACCCAGAAATTTCCGATACAACGTGGAGTACGCCAGGGGGACACCATATCGCCGAAACTGTTCACTACGCTTTTGGAATATATATGTAAAAGGGCAAAACTGACCGACAAGGGCATAAACATAAACGGAGAAAAGCTTAGCCATCTAAGGTTTGCAAATGATATTGTACTAATAGCTGATAAGATAGATGAGGCCAAAGGACTTTTAAATCAGCTCTACATTTCCTCGTTAGAAGGGGGATTAAAAATAAATATATCTAAAACCCAGATGATGACAAATCTTGTAGTCAGCGAAGATATGTGCGTAGGCACAAGATCCATAGACCAGGTAATGGCCTATAAATACCTAGGTCATGAGATTCGCATAGGAAAAGATAACCAAACCGTTGAGCTTCTCCGTCGTATAAGACTGACTTGGGCAGCCTTCGGCAAGCTGAACCATATTTTCAAATCGTCTGATATACTAATATGCCTTAAAAGAAAAAGGTTTAATCAGTGTGTTTTGCCAGTGTTAACTTACGGTGCGGAAACTTTGACCATGACAAGGAGAACAGTTCAAAAGATCCGTGTGTGTCAAAGGGCGATGGAGCGTGTTATGTTGGGCGTTTCACTACGAGACAAGATCCCAAATCGCCAGCTACGACAAAGAACAGGAGTGGCTGATGCAGTAGAGAGAGTAGCAACCCTGAAATGGAACTGGGCAGGTTACGTGGCTCGAATGACAGATAATAGATGGACAAAGCTGATACTGGAATGGACACTAACAATGGTCGTCCACCAACACGTTGGACTGACGATCTAAAACGTTGTCATAGGAATTGGATGCAAGAGGCACCAGATCGAAATAGATGGAAAAATATGAGGGAGATCTATGTCCAGCAGTGGATAAGCGAAGATTAAATGATGTTAATAATAATAAAGTTCAAGCAACAATTCCTATATGCATTAACTTGGTAATGATATTTCTGCTCCCCCATACCTGGTGCAGTCCCGAAAGCAATAAAACTGCTACACTCTTGCTTCCTATTATCCAACAATTAGCCAGTCCAGGACTATACGCCTTATTTTCGTACTGATATTGCTGCCCCTCATAAGTGAACAGAATATGCAAGGAAGGTTTTGACAATTTATTAATTTTGTGTGTTAGAATAATATTTCTTCGAGAAAGTGAAGAATATCTATTTGCTATCTGGATTTAATCCATAAATTAAATATTAGAATGCTATAAAATAATGCTATTAGCAGCAAAAAAACGGTCTAATAGTCACTAATAAAAAAATCAAATAAATGTTCTTTAACATACAAAAGAGAGGATGTAGAGTGGGCCATAACGTAACGCCATACGATAAAACCATATCATTTTGAAAGATTGCAGCGTTTTAGATATCGTAGATAACGTTGTCACATAAGAAATAAAAGGGAATATTCAGGTAGCTATTTGATGTATATATAACCCTTATAACACTTTTAAATCCAGAAGTCTAATACGAATCTCTAAAATCAGGATATTATATAAAACATTGATTAAACTAGTGCTAATGTGTGGATATGTGACAAGAACGTATTAATTAGATCAGGAATCAGGATTGCTAGAAAAGCCATCAGAGGTATTTTTCGACTTACAAAGGTCCGAGTACTAACCAATACCGAACGGAACTATTGCCAAGGTCAAACACATATATAAAGATAGCAATGTCGTACAAGAAACTCAATCTCAACTCCAACGTTCAGCTGGCTATATCCAAAGGCTCTCTCAATAACTCCATTGCCAAGTCAAATTGGGAGCATGCCACGACACGATGTCTACGAATGAAGGGTGGAGGTAACATATGATCAGATTTAGGAATAATGAGACTACCTACCGACCCATCATATTTATCAACACTTGCTATTCTACCTACAATCAATACTTCTCTGTTGGGGGCTATCAAATCAGATACTTGTAATCAAACTAACTAGGCTTAAAAAAATTATCCCAGGAAAGGCACTTCAGAAATATTGACATAAATTTTTAAAACGTCATTTACGTGGCTGAGTTTACAATAAAAAAGAGGAGACAAAAAGAAGAAAAGGCAATAGAATCTTGCTGTGTTTTGACTATGCGATGACGATGATCTTTATATAACATATAGGGAGATAGAGAGAATTATGTCTATGTTTAATCTAGAACCCGCTGGTTTTCTCCCTTTCGAATTGGGTATGTATATGTATTACCATAGATAATAAAAGCAAGAGGACTATAATTATGAAACTTTATCTAAAAAGTAAAATCAATAAACAAATTATATATACAAAAAGATTATATAAGTAAATCCCTAATATTTACACAGACTGCTTTACAAAAGGTGAACGAATGAGCATAAAAACACAACTGTTTTAAAAATATAATATTATTAGACGAATTGTGGATTCATTTCACGCAAATTAAACCGGTTTACTTAAAATACTACAAAAATAATCAGAAGACTATGCTAAAATATGATCCGGCAAGAAAAAAGGCAATGACTTTTACAGCTGATTGTCGTATACATATCAATGTAACGCAAATATGACGATTTGTCCACAGCATATGAATATTGCCTCGTAATGTTATATGGACGGCGTTATGCATCACTTGACCAAGCGCCAAAAATTGATTTTAAGATATTTGACTTCAAAGTTTTCACTCTATTAAAATTCACTATATGTTACAATTGTCGTAATTTTTTGTTTTTAAATAGTTTTTTATATTTCCTATAAGTGCGAAATAGTAACTTAGCCAATATTAAAGAAAAACGAAAAAAAAAAAATAAAAAGTCTTTTGGTCGACTTACGAGTTTCGCCACATTGTGTAATTGTGTTATACATCAATAGACCAAGCGACATGGAGGTCGTTTGGTGTAGTGATGAGTAACTAAAATATCACTTTTAGTGAATGATTGGTAGGTCACAAGCTATTATTTCTTTTTGGGTATGACAATAATAGTCTTGCATAGTAAAATGACAAAGTGTGATAGAAACTATCTTCAAGGTATTTATAGCAAGTCCAGAGTTTAAGGATTTCATGACACTATTGGTTCAAGTATATATTCAGATTTGTGAAAGTGTCTCTGTTAGGGACATTGAAGGAGCACACCTGACTTTTTTCGGGGTTTGGCTTAAAATTGATTCATAATCTATTTTTGTTGTATTTAAGATATGATTTAGATTTTTCTCCACTTCACCAACAAAAGTTTTTGGCTGTGCAACAATAGATAATGTATCGTCTACATAATAAAAGACCTAGTATTTACTGGTATGGGTTGTGTAAATGTTATACAGAGTAGGTGCCATTACAGTACCCCAAAGGACACCGTTATTCTACCTTCTCTATCTGCTATTCTTACCATTGAAAGATACGAAAAATCTTCTGTTGTGTAGGCATACGCGTGATGCATACGCGGATAATACAAGTGAGTTTATTACCTAAGGGGATATTACATAGATTTTGGAGAAATACCCTATAATTTAAGGTGTCGTAAGCGGCATTTAGATTAACAAATACCACTCCTCATACCTGATATTTTTCGTACTTCTCTTCGCTGTGTTGGGCAAGATTTAGTATTTGTGACATATATGATCTAACCTGTCATATATAGCCACTTTTGTCTTTTAATTTTAGTTTTTCTACTATTATCGGTTTATATTAAGGATCATGTGCAGAAGTATTTTGTATAGCTGACAAAATAAATAGTTATATTGGCCGATAGCTTTTGTGGTCGTTGGAGTTTTTGCCTGGTCTAAGCAAGGCAATAACTTTGTCTTTACTTTGCTTGTCTAAAGACTTTGGATATTAGCTATTGTTGTATTTTTGGTCCAAATTTTATAGTTAGTTTTGTGCTCAGATCCTCAGCCAGGAGCCGTAATATTGTCATTATATACGTGGATAGCGGATCCAGGCTCAACATCGTTCAAAGGTTCTCTCAGCTGACTGGTTTTGTTTTCTCTCATTATAAGTTTTTCTTTGCTTCTTTGCCTGCATTTAATATGTAATTTTCAGCGATCAGCTTAATACCAAATACCATAAGATTGGTCATCTATGTGCTTCCTGCATTTTGTTAAGCGCATATGTAAAGTGGAGTGTCTTTATCTCTAGATATACTCTTAATATTTATACACATAATTAGAATAGTTGGTCCTAAAAAGGACCGATTTGACAAAAAACATATTGAACGGGCGATTGAAGAATTTACGATTACTTAATTATTCATTACCCAGGGTACGCCCGATTGCGGTGGTCTTATTAGTACTTAAATTTTCGTGAACGCTTCTACTTTAAACTTCATAAAAAATGACTAATCTTTCATTTGTATAGTATAGTAGATTTGTATAGTAATAACTATAGTTAATATATAGTCTCTTCGTGAAAAGTAAATGAGTTTGTAGTATCGATTACAACTCATATATATATATATATATATATATATATACATCTAGCGGTTAATGTAAGCTCCGTTCTAAAACGGTATTATACTAACTCCAGTAGAATATACACCGTGTATATTATTATCTAAGTAGCGCTTTATGTAGACTCCGACCAACATGTAGCATTAAGTGGACTCCACAATAGGATAAACCATTTTTGGGATCCGTATTTACCATGTTGCATACATTTCTAAACTCCTGAGATGTTGCCAATACTTGTATTAGTAGTAGATTTTTAAATTTTACAGCAGGTACATTTTAACACTTAAGGCAGCAGGAAATTTATTTAAATATCCATCAATTTAGTCGTGAAGGAATTTCAGGATTATTTCGCTAATGTAGTTAAATATAAATTGTTAACCGACACATAACTTTATTTTACTTTTTAGTTTTAATAAACAAGGCGGTAATTTATATTACTTATTTTATATATTTTTAAACATAAGAAAGTGTCTATTATAAACTTGGAAAAGTTAAGTTTCCATTTTTATTAATTAGTATTTTTTATTAAAAGGCATTGTCACTAAAACATTTAGTTCATAAATGTACGTAGATCGGATAGAGTAATCGTGTAAGAGTTTATGAAATTAGAGGCTCCTTCGGTAGGATTATAATGTTTGTTACCCTACTAATTAAAGAAAACTCAAACAACAGGGAGATCTTTATAATTTTTGGATTACTGCAGTTTATGACATGCAATATTTGTTTCATAGCGTAGTTGAATTTAAACTACAATAATTTATAAATCAATCTTTAATAACATACTTTTTTACTGTCTAATTTCAATAGATATGTCGATTTTTAATTAAAATATTTAATGCATTGAAGTCGCGTAGAGATTTTCATTAAACATTTAATTTTAAAATTATTATAATAAAAGTCCAAGAAAAGTATAAAGTCTAGGGAATTCAATATCCCACTATGGATTTGTTTTATAGACTATCGTAAAGCGTTCCACAGAGTCAAATGAATACACTTATGACTGATACTAAAAGAATTAGGTGTACAACACCTAATTTTGCTTATAACTGAACTGTACGAACACACTACTAGACCATTTAAACTAACATTAAAAGAAGATTGAAAATCCAAACGAAATATAAGTATCTGGGAAAAATTTCTCAAACGATATTAATATTAAAAGGGACTTTAAAGAGCATCTGACAAAGCATGCTAAACCTTAAGGCGACTAAACCACACAAAATGGTTATTTGAGAAAAATTATAGCTCGTTCCAGAAAGAATTGTAATATAACATTAATGTAGATTAAGAAGAAACGCTGAAGAAAAAAACAGTAGCGGTTAGCCTAAATAAAGAAAGGCAAAAAGAAGATGCAATTTGATGTTTTGAAAAATCTGATCCGAAAACTGTATGAAAAACATTTCATAGTACTTATAGACATCGAGCGCGGCGATGCCTCTGCCGTCTGGCGGCCTTTATCGACTTTTACTACCATTTGACTATTTGTGTACGATTTTGTGTATGGTTAAGTGGCACACCACAAAAAGTGTTTTTATTTTCTCTTTTGTTCAACAATTAAAATGTATTGCTATACTTCTAGATGTTCCAATACAATAAAGGATAATAAACATAAAGCACAGGGTACAAAATTTTATTATTTTCTATGCGCTAGTTATTATAAACACATAAGCTATATTACAATTAAAAACTATGACCACTATGAAAAAAATACGGTAGACTATGACTACATTTGTGCTTTAGCACTATAGTAAGAACAAGATAAAACTCTAAATTTCTACATAATTATATTAACAAGAAATTAATAAAACTTTTGTTCGTTATTAGTAATTTCGTTATTTTAGAATATATTATGAAAAATGTTGTTGATATTACAATATCAGATGATAGGAATACAAAAATAAAAAAACAACTTACCTTTTCAAAACAACAATCAATCACTTTATTTTATCATGAAAAATTTAAAAATTGCAATGTAATTGAACCCATTTTGTGAGCTATAGTTACATTGATACTTATGTGGCAATTAGCTGTCTTTCTCACCGTATCGTATTTTCATGATATTTTTTGTAGGCAAGCGGTTTAGTTTGTGTAATATAATATCCCCAATTCGTCTCATAATATTTAGTTTTCAAAACAGGTGTTACGCTAATTCGGTCACATTTTTTAAATAACTTTGCAGTACATTTGAAAATAAGTCGACAGTTTTGTTACTTGCTCTTACTTCTAAATTGACAGATCAGCTGTTTAACTGCCTGTACTGAACTTTCTTTCTTATTTTGCAAATATATATAAAAATTAATAAAACTCTGACATACCGTTGATTAAAATATTGGATACCCTATACTATTCAATCAACGGAAATACTAAGATCACACGGGAAGAATATTATGGGTTATTTCTGGTTTCGTCACAATTTACACTGAAATTACTAACAAGAGAGTGCTCTTACTTCCACGTTCAAATTGATATATAGAACCAACAGATGATAGTCATATACCATCAGTACTAATAAAATGGAAACTATCAAATTAATGTCAATTTCATTTAATCAAACGTACTAACCTTAAAAATGGTCATTTAAGGAAACCCGCCTCAAAAACATTGACAATAAATTAAAAATAGTTTAAGCGTTATAAAAGTAACAGAGCAGCAAAGCTCACAGCATGAGAATAGTGCCTTGTACTTTTACATAGCAATTTGTTCTCACAATTTTATAGTTTTTCGAAAAATAAAGTCCGATTAAAAGATTAAAACGTCAAATAAAATGTAAAAACCTATTCATATTTTTAAATATAAAATCTTCAATTTAGAAATTGAACATTCTTAATAAATGTATAGTCTAATATTTAAGCCTGTTTATGTTTTACAGACTTGGACAACACTGAACAGACAAATATTTATTCTTTTATATACTAGGTTCTAAAAAAAGTGTAGGTACTCAAAACGAATAAATATTATCTACCAAGTGTTTTATTCCAGTTTCATATGAAAGCACTAGATCTTAGATATTATAAATTTCGTCATAGGTGCTAATTTGAAATAACAAGCAAATGATAGAGCATATAGTGAAATATAAATATCTTAGCCCTCTATTGCCCGACTTTTTTTGTAAACTTAAGAGAAAATGTTTTAATTTGTATATGTGCTCAAATATCCATCCATTTACAACTAGTATTTTTTTTAGATTTTTTAAATTTTGTTTGGGGAGAGTTTTGGGAGTATTGCCTTCAGGCAACTGTGGGCAGCAAAAACTAACGAATTAAGTTATATACTTATTTATTATGCCAATCAAAAAAACAAATATTTGTAGTTGTAAAAGATAAAGCAACTTTACATTTATCGCACATTACTTTGGAAGTATTACAGCATCCTGGTTTTTTGCATCTTCCCTTTTCTTGAAAATACGGGCCAGTCGAAGGTTTGGTCAAGCCTAACTTCCTTCGGTGGTACAATAGCAGTAGGTCCTCTCTTCCGTTTTTTTTACAATTTCGTTCTCAATTTCACTGAGCCTGGGACGTCCTTTGTTTTTGATCTGGTCAGTTCTTGCTAACAGTACGCTACATAAGTGGGACTTAAACTGTAACAAAGGCAACTGATTTTTCTTTCAAAGTAATCGCAACCACGACAATACAACAACCAGCTGTTAACAACAGCTAAATCCAGAAGGTGAAAAAATAATTTTAGATACCACTTTTTAGATTTTATGTCTGTTCGGTAAAGAGCAATTAGTGAATCCATAAGATCGACACCTCTCATAAATTTATTATAAAATTGCACTGAATTTGGACAGCATACAATAATTCTTGATTTTTGTTTCTTATCCCACCTCTTGACTAACGAAGTAGGCTCAGAACCAACAAATGTACTAAGCAAATGAACCGGTTTATTATCGTACCACTTTAATGCTGTTGTCTTATGCCATCTGCTGTAGCGTGCTTTTCTTCTACAGTACCTCTACCCTGTTTCTTCATATTCTTGTCATCAGAAAAATGGCAATTAGGCAGTCTGTTTGGACGAACATTTCCCAAACATTGCAGTCCACGTTTTTCCATTTCATTCTGCAACTGAATGCTATTAAACCAGTTATCAAAATATACTTTATAGTATTTGTTTGGTTCGACTATCTCACACAATCTTATTACTACATTACCGCTGGTGTCTACATTAGTTAATGAAGAGAATGTTCACCAGTTCCTGTATATAATTCCCAGTTATAAACAATACCATTGCTATCACGCAAAACAAATGCCTTGTATCCCCATTTTTTGGGTTTATTCTTCATATATTGTTTTAAAGAATGTGCCCCTTTGAATGGTATCATTTGTTCATCAATACACAATTTTTCACTCCTAGGAATACTCTGAAAATTTTGAAATGGACCGTTGATGAATGGTCTAATTTTGTATAACTTATCATTATTGTTGAGCATATTTTCGTTATTATTGAAATGAATTTTAGTTTCTATTTCTTCCCAGCGATTCCTAGATATAGTGTCAACTATTTGAGCTGGTCTAAATTTGCTTCGTACAAATCATCTTCATTTTCCATTTTATTTGATCCTGGATCGATTGATATCTGAGTACCTATGGAAAATTCATTATCACTCTCTTATTATCACTGTCAAAGTCAGAGTCTTTGGATTCCTCGGATATTTACTGCTTTTCCCGTAGAACGTTTTTGTATCCATCCTAAAAAATAATTTAAAATAATATGGTCCAGTGTGGATTCAAAATAACATACCTGTTTTTTATCACAGTACTGAAACAACACAATAAAATAAACAAATTTCAACGGTAATCAATGTATAAATGCTGATATAATGCCTCGGTATATATTTTTATATAAATTGTACACAATTTATAACAATAAATCACTATCGAAAATACAAACTAATAAGGCAGCCATGTCCATTTGACATACTGTTAAACATTTCCATATAGGTTTCGTCATAGGTTCATAGAGTGTATTAAAATGTATAACCAAATGTTGCCTGAAATTAACAGAGGGCATCTTAGAGTCGGAAATTGTTTTAAAAAAGTTTTCTGCATCAAAAACTCCTTTGTTGCCTTGAGTACACACGGGGCTATAGAGGGGCTATATAGCTATATCGCGCGAGGATAAGGTTATTGATGAGGAAAAAAAAGACCTATCACTGAGGAAGTGAGATAGTAATTGGCAAACGCAAAGAGCACTATAATTACATTAAATGAAATATGCATTACAATCTATCATGATACACATATCTTGATACACATGAAACAAGACAATTAATAAACACGTTAATAGAATCTTAAGAAATAATAACCAAAATTTAACTTTTAATACGCAGAAGAAATACTAATATACAGAAGATACACAAATTAAAAAACGTTATCCACTTATTGTACGCAAGAGAGATACCTCTAGGAAAAATCAAAACGATCGAGAATTTATACCAAAAAAACACAATCAAAGTAAAAGTAAAAGAAGAACTAACCGACCCTATTGAAGCTGACAATGGGTTGAGACAGGAATATTCCCTGAGTCCTCTATTATTCAACCTGATTATGGATGAAATAATAAAAAAGTAAGAACTAAAAAAGGATACCAAATGGAAGAAAAACAAATAATATAAAATATAATATTAATCTGCTGTGCAGACGACGCAATACTACTCTTTCAAAGTGAAGATGATTTACAACGTACGCTGCTTCAATTTCATACAACCGCCAGAAAATTTAACATGTTAATTTCCCCAAAAGAGACAAAATGCATGGTTACTACCGCAAATTTACTAAGATGTTAATTGGAGCTAAAAGGTCAGATAATAGAACAAGGGTTGGAGCTTAAATATCTAGGCATCACATTATCTAGCTAGGGAAAGCTCGAAACTGAAGTGAAAGATCCAGTGAATAGAGCAAACAGAGCCACAGGCTGCCTAAATGAAACATGAAGAAATAAGAATATCGGAAAAGAAACGAAAGGCATAATTTACAAAACAGTCATCAGACCAATAATGACATACGCGGCAGAAACAAGACCTGATACAGAGAGGACAAAAACGATGTGAAACAGCAGAGATGAAAACACTTAGAAAAATTGATGGTAAGACACTATGAGACAGAGCTAGAAGTACAGATATACGACGTAGATGCAAGGTGAAGAACATCAAGAACTGGTTAAGAAATAGAAGAGTAGAACGGAACGATCATATAAGCCGAATGACAACAAATAAAACAATAAAGACGGCAAGAGACGGTTAACCCATAGGAAGACGATCAGTAGGAAGACCACGAAAACGATGGAAAGGCAACTTACTGGAAGCACAATGAAAAACAGAGTTATGTCTATATAAAAAGAAAAAGAAGAAGAAGAAGAAGATACACAGGATAAACATTAAAATAGCTGCAAGAAAGATAAAATAAGTCAGCCATATTAATGTAGAACAGCAGAGGACAAAGTGTTTAGAGAAAATAATGAATGTCATATTAATGTAGAATAGCAGAGGACAGAGTACTTGTCATAGCTTTCGACAAGTGCCCAATTGAAAAAAGAACACAGGTCGTTCAAAAAAGACGGAACTCTAGAAAGAAAACAGAATAGATTTAAAAAAATAAAAGCATAAACATGTCTTTTCCTACTTTTTTAATATTGAAGATACGTAAATAGAACATTGAATTAAAATGTAAACTTTGACATCTGTGATAAACCCATCATCTGAACAGTGGCGCCAACAAACTTATTTATTTTCCACAAAGAGGCTCTTTAGAACCTAAAATTATTACTATACAAATCTGATTCGACATATCGTCAAAAAGTAATACACGGCATGTAAAATTTAAATTTTTAATAAAAAGATTACGCATTACTTATGGGGTTTAAAGAACGAGCCTTTAGGAAGATTGGAGTACTAATAAGACCACCGCAATCGGTCATACCCCGGGTAATGATTAATTAATTAATTGGCTAATTCTTCAGTCACCCCTTTAATATGATTTTGTCAAATTGGTCCTTTTTAGGACCAACTATTCTAATAACATATGTCTATAACTGTTAAGGGTATATCTAAAAATCAATAAACTTTACTTTACTTAAATTTATCAGACATATGAGTTAACACGAATCTGACAAATTTCTAGTACAGGAAACACATATAGGGACTAACCTAGCGTATTTGGTATATAGCTGATCGCTGAAAACCACATTATAGATATAGACATACTATTTCTGTCGGAAAGTAAGAAAGGACAAAACCAGTCAGCTGAGAGAACCTTTTAATGATGTGGAGCTTGGATACACCATCTACATATTTAATGAAAAATAACACAACTACCGACCTTGAGGATCTGAGCACAAAGCTTATTACGCAATCTGGACCAAAAACACTACAATGACTTATCCAGATGATGAACAACTGTATTCAAATTAGGAGATACCCAAAAAATAGAGACAAGCCAAAGTTGTTACCTTACTTAAGCCTGGCAAACACTCCAACGACCACAAAAACTATCGGCTAATATCTTTATTTTGTCAGCTATTCAAAATACTTTTGCACAATATCGTTAATATGATATCACCGATATTAGAAGAAAAACTTAAATTAAAAGACAAAAGTGGCTGTAGACAGGGAAGATCACGTACATCACAAATACTAAATCAAAGACGGGTACGAAAAATATCGGGTATCAGGGGTGGTATTTTTCAATCTAAA
This sequence comes from Diabrotica undecimpunctata, assembly GCF_040954645.1. Taxonomy (NCBI): domain Eukaryota; kingdom Metazoa; phylum Arthropoda; class Insecta; order Coleoptera; family Chrysomelidae; genus Diabrotica; species Diabrotica undecimpunctata. The sequence goes on along the minus strand of NC_092810.1, from coordinate 79,548,918 downwards.
TGCCGCTTACGACACCTTAAATTACAGAATATTTCTCCAAAAACTATATGATATCCCCTTAGATAACAAACTCACTTATATTGTCTGCGTATGCCTCCACAATAGAATATTTTTTGTATCACTCAATGATAAGAATAGCAGATGAAGAACGGTCTCGCTTGGGGTAGCATAAAGGCCCCTACACTGTATAACATTTACACAAACGAACGATCCATACCGGTAGATACTAGAACTTCTATTATATAGACGATACACCTATTATTACACAATAAAAATAAACAATGAATCAATTTTCAGCCAAAATCCCTGAACAACTCATGTGTGCTCCATTAATCTCCCTAACATAGACGCTTTCACAAAACTGAACATCCAATAATGTCATGAAATTGTTGAACGTAGACTTCATATAAATTCCTTGAAAATAATTTGTATCACACGGGGTCAGTCACAGATCATTGTTTAAAACAAAAAGGTAAATTGAGGACCAGAAATAATATTTTTCGCATGCTTGTCAGCTAAAAATGAGGTGCGCGTCCTTCCGCCCTTAAAACATAGACGCTTGCACTATATGCATCTGCTGCCGAATATACCTTGTTAGACAAATTCTTTCTTTTTGTGCAGTTTTGTGTAGTACTACCCATTTTAACACAAAAATATCTATTGTAGCTCTTAACCATATTTATTTTGAGATAACCTTTTATCGAGATATCATATATAGTACACAAATAAGACCAGAACTAAAATAATAAAAAAGCTTTATACAAGATATCGCAGAAGATTGGATGAAATAAAAGTAGTTTTTATTAATCGGATGCTTACATAAAACGTACAAAGACATACTCACGTAAACAAAATATATTACGAAATTTCTGTAATTAAAAAAAAAACATTGAGTTCGGCATTTAACTAATAAAATTATATTAAATAAAAAAACAACATTTTTAAAAATGCAGAAAAAATAAAATTTCCTATGCAAGCGAACATTCCATTAAATAATAAGCCCAAATCCTTTTGTATCTATATACCTGTTTTTAAAGAACCAGTTACCTCTTAGTACGTAGTTATACCATGTAATAAGATATCCTTTGTTACTCAGTGTAATGCGTATGACATTACACTGTCTACGAACAGTAGATAAAAATAAGGAGCCCATATAAACCGCTCGGGATATATGTTGAAAATATAAGGTATAATCGCACAGTTGCCAAACTCTCAGAGCTTACTTAAACCGATAAACCTATGGTTCAATTATACATTGAAGAAGATCTCAACGACCCCTATAATATATACACTTGAACTAACCGATATACATTTATGATACAGGGGTATTTACGGGCTCCAAAAATTTTTTATAAATTATTAAACTCTACATGTAGATGAATCGACAGAACCAATATTATGGAATGGTCAAGTGAGCTCCGTATATCGGTACCCACTTGACCACGGAGCTCGATTGAACCTGAATTTTAACATGGGCGGAGTCCACTTTATGCCGTAGATATATATATATATATATATATATATATATATATATATATATATATATATATACATCCCGCTATCCTTTAGAACTCTTTTCACGTTGCAGTAATTTAGCATCACCAAGAATTGCTACCATTTTCTATTTATAAATTGTGTATGTTCGTTTAGGGTACCTTTGTAGGCTTGGCACTGTTGTCGGTTTTTTAATATTCCGATTTTTTTTATATATTTAATTTTTACATCAAACCTACGTTTTAACATCGAGCGGTAAAATCACTGTATGGCATCATTTTAGAGCCAGTAGATGTTGCCGGTATTAATCCTTAAAATAATATTTTAGATACCTAAATATCGATCGGTTGTTTGGGTCAAGTTCGAATGACGACATTGAAACTACCTGCTCACAAGTTGCAGTCTCAACAGGTTTTTTTCTTCGTTTAGATGTTATATTTATTTAACCTAGATATTTTTGCCCAGAGAATCGTGTAGGGGAATATTTTACATAAATTTTAATTTACAACCTGTTTAGTCGAAGCTATCGATGAATAGTTTGAGATAAATATTATGGTTTTATGGGATTAAGGCCTTTATTATTGGTTGTGATTGTGATAATGTTTGAAATTTTGATTTCCATTCCGGAAATCGTTCTCAAACAACGTTTTTCTGTACAAAATGTGTATACACATGTTTACATAATTAGTACAATAAACAAAGCTATTGTAAAATAATAGTGGAAATCAAAACGTTAAATATTAGTTAATTAAAAATGTAATTTTCATCTCAATAACGACCAATAATTGTGGCTTAATCACATAAAAAAATAACGTATATAACGTAAATAAGACGTACAGTTGATTTTGCTTTGTTTTTTTAAACAATCTTAAAAGGCAAAAAAAAATAATTTTTTGCTTATAAAACGTTTTGTATACATTCTAAAGAAAAATAATCAAATAATAGTTGTAGACCATAAAAAGTTTTTTATGTAGAGAAATACCAAATTTAAATACATAAATAATTGATATAATTCCAAAAAACCGTAAACTCTATGATATTATGTTTGTAGTAATTTATAAATAATGTTAATAACTTTGTTTTTGGCCTAACGACAGGCAATTATGGCAATTGATGAGTTATTAAAGTGTGCTAAATATCAAGCAGATCAAAAAATATTTTACAAAATTTATTCAATTTGTTTATGACAGAAAGCGATTATTTAAACAACTGTACTTGTCCAAACAGTATGACTCTACAAGTATTTTGTAACTTGCAATCGATTCTTTTCGCTTTTAGTTTTAGGGTATATTAAAAAAATTTTAACATATTTAACATTTTTTATTAAAAACCAGTTTGAATAGGGGACTTTTTAGTTTTTAGACCACTTCACGTTTTTTCAGTTTCTTTGACAAGTGAGGATTATCTATTCGCTTATTTCTTAATATGGGCTATGAGCAATTATCTAGTCAAGTCAACACTATTATAGAAGTTACCCATACTTTTTTAGTAGTCATTCAGACGGTTCATCTTAATTGTCCCCATATGGAACATAAGTCCGAGAAAAGTCTTAAATTCTGTTTGTGTTGTTTCTTTCCAAAACGCAATCCTCGATTTTTCTGAACGACTTTGTGCAAATATTTCGTCAGAGTCAATCAGAGTCACTTCCACCATTCATTTAATCTACATCGTCCTCGCCAGATGCTTCTAACAATGATTGTAATTCAGCAGTGGTCAATCTACGTTTATATTCACATTTAGCTTTTTTAGATGTCGAAGGCATATTATTTACATCCATCTTTTTATAAATACTATAACTCACTTTTACGGAGGTAATTGACAATTAAAATGTTCTACTAAAACTATCAAATTACGACTTCCAATACTATAAGGCCACTTGAGGTATAATACGTTTTTACTCAATAATAGTTCCTGTATAAGTAAAATTGTTTTTTAACGTGCTCCATTGAAGCACACTAGACATATTCCAGTTTTGCCATCACATTCTTCAGAGTATGTTTTAACTTTTTTAACTTTTCTATCGTCCTTTCTACTAGTCATGCTTCTTCTTAAAATTTTGTTACATCTTGTACACTTTCTTCTCTTTGTATTATCTACATCGCTTTGCCTGAAATGGTATTTTTGGGTGTAACTGTTCGTGAGGGTTACAACATTTCTTTATTTGCAAATGCCTTCGCGAACTCCAGTCTGAACTCAAGGATAGGTTGTCGCTTTTTTACGTTTTCTATTATTTAGCAACTAAGCATTTACTACTGCGGTATTAAATGCGGTATTAAATATTAATTCCACTGCCACTTTCCGGTACCACTTCAGAATTTTGCGTATTGGGCTTTGGTAAGAAGCCACTTAATCACTAAAATCAACACTCTTTTTCACCAAGTTATAATCGAGAATAGTTTGTGGTTTTAGTACTTGTGTATAATTTTTCTTTTCATCTGATTAAACCAAGATATAACTATTATGTTTAAATGTTGTAAGGATTAAAACTGGTCTTTTGTCGACCCATTTTATTACTTGTAAAATCAATAATGGGGTTAAGTTTCATCGTGAGTAACTGGTTGCAATTTTTTTAATCGAGATTTTGGTTTTACATGTTTTTATAGTAAAACATCTGCACATGAATAATTCGTTTCTTGAACAATGATTTCAATTCATCGACCAATAGTCTAAAATAAGGTTTTATTACGTCGTCCGGAATATTATAAACTGGTTCTTTTTCACAAATATATTGGAAATATGGTTTACATTCTATATTTAGAAAAATCTTTTACTGCAACTCTTGTTCCCATAAGACCGTATGTTATAAATAAATATATTCCTATAAGAATTATCTTGAAAGATGAAAAAAATACAATAAAAAAGTGCAATATTAAGTGTTATTTAAAAAATAATAAGTCATTCACGGGCATACAGTTAAAAACAAAAGTTTTCAGTGTTCTATTGCTTGATTATTATTATCTGGTATTCTGAAAATGTTGACATTTTATCCTGGTTTGATCTCCCTCAACTAACGTCATCTTTCTTAATTGGTGGGTTGTATTGATCAGGTCTCTTTAAGTGTTTTGTTGCTATCCATAGTGAATGATCTTCTTTAGACAATGTACTAATGTAGTGTTCAAATGTGGCATTGCGTACATCATGTAGCGCTCATCTTAATTGTCTGATTATCTACCTCTTGCTCTTTATTTTTCGACTATTAGTTGTATAATATAATTCGGAGTGTTATTTGTCTTTTCTTGATTTGGAATTGTTAATCGTGTAGCTCCATATGAAATAGTAGGAGATGAAAACGGCAGCATATTCATCCATAAAAAAAAGGAAACGCGATAAAGATATCTGAAACAACTGTTTTATGTTATAAGAGATGAAATAGTCCGAAATTACCAAAACAGGTGAACAGGGCACTATAAAGAGGAAATAAAATTAGCTATGAAACAGTTTGAATGAGAAAAAGAAGTAAGCTTAGACCAAATACCAGCAGGAATTATTCAACTGAAGAAAAAAATTAAATCGATAACAATATTCACTCCATTTACAGAAAAGGCGGTGACCCGCAATTATTTTAAGAACTTCTTTAATAGCCTCCAGTCAACAATTTCCTAACCATGTTTAAAAAACGTACGGAATGCACTGTATATACTAACCCAAGTCGTCAACATACTTGTTGTTGCAGTTTTATGTGCATTTATGTTTTATTGCATGTATTACGATCAACTTAAAGGTTATGCACGACTCCCCTTGTATAGGTACACAGGCAAGCACATGCGGGAGAAAAAAGATTTGTCATACCGTTACATTATGTCAAATTTTAACGTTGAATATTTTATGGTCCCCTTTGGGTTATAAAACGAATGATCGACTTTTTCTCGCACAGATCCCTGCTATGTAACTTTACAAAGCGAGTTTGCTGGGTATTAAAGAACCGTCTATGGCATCATATAATTTTACGCTAATATTTCACGTTCTGCGACGCATTCCACGTTTGACACATTGTCTTTTTTAGTTTTCTGTCATTCTATTTGTTAAATCCTATCTCATTCTCGTCACAGCGTCAAGGAGCAGTAAATGTGTATACTGAACGGGAGGCATATGTCTAACAGTGAACGTTGGAGATTTTTCGAGTTTATCATATCTTCTTCTTTGAGTGCCTCTGCTATCGGAGATTGGATATCATTAGGGCGATTCTAATTTTATTTACTGCTGTTTTGAATAATTCGTTAGTGGTACAGCCAAACCACTCTCTTAAATTTCTCATCCAGGACATTCTTCTACGGCCTGGATTTCTGCGTCCTTGGATTTTTCCATGCATTATATTTTGTAGGAATGTGTACTTTTGTCCTCTCATCAGGTGGCCAAACTATTCAAGTTTTCTCTTTTTTATATTCAGTATAACTTCTGGATCGTTATTTATTCTGCGTATTACCTCTTCATTTGTAATTTTATCCACCCGACTTATTTTTAGTATACGGCGGTAGCACCACATCTCAAAGCTTTCAAGATTTTTAACATTCTTCTGTTTAAGAGTTAATGCCTCAATAACCGTAAAGCAAAGTACTGAATACATACTAAGTAGTTAACTAAAAGTGGACGTATGCAAAGAGATGTATGACGTAATCGTATGGTATTCGCTAATAATCCTGTCACGTAATATGCCACACACTTCTGTGCGTTAATTCGTTTACGCAACTAAACCTCTTTTGACATAACATATATAGGAGCAAAGATATATACCTATAGTCCTTTTAGTGTTGATGTATTTGATTTGTACGTCGTAGTATTCTATTAGTTAAATGGTACCATTTGAGGTACTTTACGTCACGATTGGACTAATAGGATCGAAGATACATAACTAAGGCCGTTTTGCCAAGCTACTCTATTTAATTTTTATATCTCATTGTATTATATTAGTTAAATTCTATCATTTAAGGTACGAAACGTCATGATTGGACTAATAGGACCGCAGATACATAACTAAGGCCCTTTTGACAAGCTGATGTATTTTATTTTTCCATCTTATTGTATTCGATTGGTTAAATCCTATCATTTGAGGTACTGTACGTCACGATTGGGCCACTAAAAACAAAGATACGTAACTAAGGCCCTTTTGACGTGATGCTGTATTTGATTTCTATGTCATTGTATTCTATTGGTTAAGTGCTATCATTTGAGGTATCGTACGTCACGATTGGACTAATAGGACCGAAGATACATAACTAAGGCCATTTTGACATGCTACTCCATTAAATTTTTATACCTCATTGTATTTTATTTGTCAAATCCTTTCATTTGAGGTACTGCACGTCATGATTGGACTAATAGAACTAAAGATACACAACTAAGGCCCTTTTGACATTGTTCTGCATTTGATTTTTCTATCCCATTGTATTATTTATGTTAAATCCTATCATTAGAGGTACTATACGTCACGATTGGACTAATAGGACCGAAGATACGTGACTACGGCCCTTTGGACATGTTGCTGTATTTAATTTTTTTATTTCATTGTTTTTAATTGGTTAAATCCTGTCATTTGAGATACTGTACGTCACGATTGGACTTATAGAAACGAAGATATATAATTAAGGCCTTTTTGACATGCTGCTATATTTGATTTTTCTGTCTTATTGTATTTTATTGGTTAAATCCTATCATTTGAGGTGCTGTACGTCGCGACTGGAGGAATTGGAGCGAAGATACAATAGGTAGTTGCAATATATCATAACCCGTTACTTTTAACCAAACATGATGCCAGAATGATTTGTAGATGAAAAAAATATATATATATTCTTAAATTTACTATTTCGTCGTGGGTAATATTATATTCAACAACGATGCCAAATTTCTGATGCTAAAATGATTGATAATGAAAGTGGGATATACATTTTCATGTATATAATGGCAGCGAGTAAACGGTAAAACCCTGAACTAAATATATATAATATTTTCACTGTACCATCATTTTAGACTCAAACATTTTCTGGAATAAACTTATATAACTCAGTAAGGGATAAAAAGAGAAAGCGGATATTTTAAAATACCAACACGGTATCAAGACTCTAATCAATGAGATGGTTAAAATTCTTGTAACAAGTACGGGAAAACAGTTATTAAGGTCTTGTAAAGTAGCGTCGATATACAGATGCTACTTTGCAAGACGATGCTAAATTGATGGTAAAAGCATAATGTATCGATGCGAAAATGATAGTAGGATGTATATATATATATATATATATATATATATATATATATATATATATATATATATATATATATATATATATATATATATATATATATATATATATATATATATATATATATATATATATATATATGTATATATCTACGGCATAAAGTGGACTCCGCCCATGTTAAAATGCAGGTTTAAGTGAGCTCCGTGGTCAAGTGGCCACCGATAAACGGAGCTCACTTGACCATTCCATAATATTGGCTCTGTCGATTCGTCAACATGTATAGTTTCACAATTTTTAAAAATTTTGTGGAGCCCCTAAGTACCCCTGTATCATGAATGTATAACGCTTAGTTCACGTGTATATATTATAGGGGTCGTTCAGATCTTTTTCCGTGTATATTGGAACCATAAGTATATCGGTTTAAGTAAGCTCTGATAGTTTGGCAACTATGGGATTAAGCCGTGTATTTCCAGCGTATATTCTAAACGGTTCATATGGACTCCTTACTTTTGTTTCATTCATACGCATTACAGTATGTAACAGATATGTGTACTACCAAATACCTGTTTTTGGTAGGTACGTGCTTTTCTAAAAATAGATTTATAGATACAAAAGGATTTCATTACCAAGTTGGATGTGTTTTTTCATACGCGAAAATTTCCTAATGTATTTTGTTAACGTGAGTATGTCTTTATACGTTTTATTTAAGAATCCGGTTAATAAGAACTTCTTTTATTTCATCCATCCATTTCATGATATCTTATATACAGCTTTTTTATTATTTTATTTCTTCTATTTTATTATTTTATTTTTTTATCTGTGTACTACATATAATTCTGGATAGGAGGTTATCTCAAAATAAATATTTAAGTGCCAAAATAGATATTTTTTTGTTAAAATGGGTAGTAGTGCACAAAAAAGGGAAGAATGATTAATTTATCTAACATGAATTATACAACTTCACCAATATTACATATTTCTGAATGTTTTATCTCCTAATTAGGGGTAATATGTAATCAATATAAGTGGAGTTAGTGTCAAATTTGCAATGATCTTTATAAGTAATAGCTTACTGACTGTACTTTACATGTTCAGTTCACATAAATAAACCTTGTCCCTTCAGAAAAGAGCGATTTAAATGGTAAAGTTTACTAAGAAAGTGTGATAAGTGTTGTACCACCCCACATGCACACAAGTTAACCGGTGTTTGCAGGCCAGAGTCCTCCTGGAAGATTTAAGAAGATAACTACCATAAGGAAGTTCCTTTCCAGGGATCAGATGGCGAGGAGCGGCTTATTTTTGTTTGTATATCTTGCAGATGTGTTGATATAGCCATTTTTTCCTTGATTCTAGTCATAAAATGGGCTGATATTCGTGGAGTGGATGTTACGAATCTGGACTTTGTTTCTTTTGCTCTCTAGCTACTTATCTTCGGATATTAGGTGGATTGATAGCTACGATGTTGTAGAGCTTATGTATGGATGTGAGTCTTAATATTTGCTGAATTTGGCTGACTAATTTATAACTAAATCTACGTGTTAAGTATGTGTTGGTGTCACTTATACTATCAAGGTATATTCGGCAGCAGAAGCATAGACTTCAAGCGTCTACGTTTTAAGGGTGAAAGGATGTGCTTCCCATTTTTAGCTGACAAGTTTGCAGAGAATATTATTTTTCTGGTTCTAGTTTGGCATTTGATTTTAAACAAAGTACTGTGAATGACAAAGTGTGATAGAAACTATCTTTAAGCTATTTATAGCAAGTCCAGAGTTTAAGGATTTTATGACACTATTGGTTCAGTTATATATTCAGATTTGTTAAAGTATCTCTGTTAGGGACTTTGAAGGAGCACACCTGACTTTTTTCGGGGTTTGGCTTAAAATTGATTCATAATCTATTTTTGTTGTATTTAAGGTATGATTTAGATTTTTTTCCACTTCACCAACAAAAATTTTTGGCTGAAATGTTATACAGAGTAGGTGCCATTACAGTACCCCAAAGGAGACCGTTATTCTACGTTCTCCATCTGCTATTCTTACCATTGAGTGATACGAAAAATGTTCTGTTGTGTAGGCATACGCGGATAATACAAGTGAGTTTATTACCTAAGGGGATATTACATAGATTTTGGAGAAATACTCTATAATGTAAGGTGTCGTAAGCGGAATTTAGATTAACAAATACCAATCCTCATACCTGATATTTTTCGTACTTCTCTTCGCTGTGTTTAGCAAGATTTAGTATTTGTGACGTATATGATTTAACCTGTCAAATATAGCCACTTTTGTCTTTTAATTTGAGTTTTTCTTCTATTATCGGTTTATATTAAGGATCATGTGCAGAAGTATTTCGTATAGAGGACAAAATAAATAGATATATTGGCCGATAGCTTTTGTGGTCGTTGGAGTTTTTGCCAGGTTTAAGCAAGGCAACAACTTTGTCTTTGCTTTGCTTGTCTAAAGACTTTAGATATTAGCCATTGTTGTATTTATGGTTCAAATTTTATAGTTAGTTTTGTGCTTAGATCCTCAGCCAAGAGCCGTAATATTGTTCATTATATACGACGATAGCAGATCCAAGCTCAACATCGTTGAAAGGTTCTCTCAGCTGACTGGTTTGGTTTTCTCTCATTATAAGGTTTTCGTTGATTCTTTCCCTGCATTTAATATGTAATTTTCAGCGATCAGCTTAATACCAAATACCATAGGATTGGCCATTTATGCGCTTGCTGCATTTTGTTAAGCGCATATGTAAAGTGGAGTGTCTTTATCTCTAGATATACTCTTAATATTTATACACGTAATTAGAATAGTTAGAGACGAAAAATATCCTGGCTTAAAAACTTAAGGGAATGGTTTGAATGCAGTAGTGCAGAACTTTTTAGAGCGGCAGTCAACAGAGTCCGTATAGCCATGGTGATTTCCAACCTTCGATAGAAGATGGAACTTAAAGAAGAAGGTGTAAAAAAGCATAAACTATCTACGTAATAAATACCATTAACCTGTTAGTAACGGATAACCAGATATATTTAAAAAGATTAAGTGCCTTTCTTTTTACTTTGGATTTTGAATTTTGCATAACTAGAGCAAGCGACGAATTTTTGTGTATTAGTTTTGCATCAGTAAACCAAGCGCCTCTTGCGAGCATTTTAATGATTGTACATCGAATATTTGGCAATATATGTACATAAACGTTATTAACAATGGTGACGTTGGCAACTTGTTGAGGCGTTTAGGTTAAGAAGTAGTGGCAGTTATTGCTTAAATTTTTCTATAATAGTCACATTACAGAAGAGCTAACACAGAAAGAGAATACCTAACAAAAGACACAACATTAAGTAAAATGTATGAATTGTATATTGAAGAAGCAGACAATGACCTTGTTAAATTTTCGTTTTACAAACAAATGTTTTTAACATGATTTAATCTTCAAAGAAAAAAGTTACTTGTAGTAGATGTGATTATTTCGAATTAGAAATTAAAAACTGCGCAGATAACGAACAATTAAGCAAGTTAAAAAAAGGAAAAATGTGCACTTAGCTGAAAATGCACAATCTAGAAGAAAGCTAGACATGAAGATAAGCAACGATCAACCAGAAGTGGAAAGCTTTTGTTTTGATTTAAAGAATAACTCTTCACCTTCCGAGAATTCTAATAAATATTGTATATTATAAGCGTCAATTATGTATTTACAACCTTGGTATCCATAGCGCCAAGGATAACAAAGGTCATTGTTATATTTGGATAGAAGGTGAAGCTGGTCGGGACGTAGGCATTTGTCTTAAGAAACATATTGAAGAAAATGTTACTTCTGCAAAACATGTAATTTTGTGGTCAGACTCTTGTGGCGGCCAAAACCGCAACATCAAAATAGTTTTGATTCTGAAACCGATTTTGAAAACTCATCCTACCATTGAAAAAATTACATTACGCTATTTCCTTCCTAATCATAGCTTTTACCAATGTTAGTGATTTTGGAGATTTTGAAAATGCCCTAAAATTTTAACAACTTTTATATATCGTTGATGATTAAATAAACGTGATGAAAAAATCCCGTAAAAAGAACCCACTAGTAGTTCACAGAATGAAAACAGAAGAATTCGTTGGAACAAAGAAGTTAGAAACTATGATTACAAACCGTAAGTAAGACATAGAAAACAGTAAGGCTGTTTTCTATGTCTGGATATACCACTGATTATTTTTATGAAAACTTAACACTAGTGAAGTGGAAGTAAATCTTTACAAGGAATTTCAAAAAGAACGGCCTGTTGCAATGCAATCCGTAAGTAACCACTTGATTCCTCTTTGGCCCACAGGCAAGCCACTTTCTGTGCCTAAGCTTAACGACTTAAGATCTTTAACGCACCTAATACCAAATGATGCAAAACCTTTGTATTGCTCTCTTTTCAGAAACAATATAATAGAAGACGACATTAGAAGATTTTATATTTTTGATTAATTTCTTAAGTAGGTAATATAAAATATTCAAAAACAACGACTATTATTGTCATACTCAAAAAGAAATAATAGCTTGTGGCCTACCAATCATTCATTAAAAGTGATATTTTAGTTACTCATCACTAGACTAAACGACCTCCATGTCGCTTGGTCTATTAATGTGGCGAAAATCGTAAGTCGACCAAAAGACTTTTAATTTTTTTTGTTTTTCTTTAATACTGGCCAAGTTACTATTTCGCACTTATAAGAAACATAAAAAACTGTAATCGAAAACAAAAAATTACGACAATTGTAACATATAGTGAATTTTAATAGAGTGAAAACTTTAAAATCAAATATCTCAAAATCAATTTTTGGCGCTTGGTCAAGTGATGCATTACACCGTCCATATAACATTAAGAGACAATATTCATATGCTGTGGCCAAATCTTCATATTGCGTTACATTGATATGTATACGACAATCAGCTGTAAAAGTCATTGCCTTTTTTTTGCCGTATCATATTTTAGCATAGTCTTCTGATTTATTTTGTAGTATTTTAACTAAACAGGTTTAGTTTGCGTGAAATGAATCCACAATTCGTCTAATAATATTATGTTTTTAAAACAGTTGTGTTTTTATGCTCATTCATTCACCTTTTGTAAAGCAGTCTTAACCTTAGTCTGCAGCCTGCAGTCTGCGTTAACCATCAAAAGATGATCGAAATTCTGAGAACAACTGGAGTTGACGAACAAGACTTGCGAATTATCTCAGAACTATACTGGCACCAAACGGCAACAATTGAAATAGAGCACACAACATCCGAAGACATACAAATCCGACGAGGAGTGAGACAGGGTTGTGTCTTATCACCGCTACTCTTAAATTTGTATTCGGAGTCTATATTCAGAGAAGCATTAGACGAGGTCCAAGGCGGAATTAAGATTAACGGAATCAGCATAGACAACATCAGATATGCTGATGATACCGTCTTAATAGCAAGCAACTCACAAGAACTACAAAATATAATAAATGCGGTAGTTCACCACAGCGAAATGTGCGGTTTACATCTAAACGTTTCCAAAACTAAAACTTTAGTATTTTCAAAGACACCAATAAACGTACAGGTGTATGCCAAGGGTCAAATAATAGGACAGGTAAATTCCATAAAATATTTGGGAACAAATATCAATAGTCAGTGTAATCCAAAAAAAGAAATCCTGTCAAGAATCGAACAAGCAAGGAAAACATTCATGAGCATTAAAACATTTTTTACAAGATCAGACCTTAGTCTACAGCTTAGAATCCGAATGATCAGATGTTACGTTTTTTCTGTCTTACTGTATGGCTGTGAAAGTAGGACAATGGACTCCGAAGTAGAAAAAAGAATAGATGCCTTTGAGATGTATATATACAGACGAATGTTGAGGATTCCATGGGTACAAAGAGTTACTAATGTTGAGGTACTTCGTCGCATGTGTAAACAAAAAGAATTACTAAGAATAATCAAAGAGAGGAAAATGCAATACTTGGGTCATGTGCTGAGAGGCGAAAGATATGAATTACTTCAAGTTATACTGGAAGGAAAAGTACAGGGCAAAAGATCAGTAGAAAGACGCCAGAACTCGTGGCTGAAAGACCTGAGGAGATGGTTCGACCGCTCATCCGCAGAGATCTTTCGCGCAGCAGTTTCCAGAACTACAATTGCCATTTGGATCGCCAACCTTCGAAAGGAGACGGCGCAATGAGAAGAAGAAGAAAGCAGTCTGTGTGAATATTAGGGATTTACTTATAGTTTTTGTATATATAATTTGTTTATTGATTTTACTTTTTAGATGAAGTTTCACAATTATAGTCCTCTTGCTTTTATTGTCTATGGTAATACATATACATACCCAATTCGACAGGGAGAAAACCAGAGGGTTCTAGATTAAACATTGAGATTTTTCTCTCTATCTCTCTCTATGTTATATAAAGATCATTGTCATCGCATAGTCAAAACACAGCAAGATTCTATTGCCTTTTCTTCTTTTTGTCTCCTCATTTCTAGTGTAAACTCAGCCACGTAAATGACGTTTTAAAAATTTATGTCAATATTTCTGAAGTGCATTTCCTGGGATAATTTTTTTAAGACTAGTTTGTTTGATTACAAGTAATTGATTTGATAGCCCCCAACAGAGAAGTATTGATTGTAGGTAGAATAGCAAGTGTTGATAAATATGATGGGCCGGTAGGTAGTCTCATTATTCCTAAATCTGATCATATGTTACCTCCACCCTTCATTCGTAGACGTCGTCTCGTGGCATCCTCCCAATTTAACTTGGCAATGCAGTTATTGAGAGAGCATTTGGATATAGCTAGCTGAACGTTGGAGTTAAGATTAAGGTTTCTTGTGCGACATTGCTATCTTAATATATATGTTTGACCTTGGCATTTTAGTTCCGTTCGGTATTGGTTAGTACTCGCACCTTTGTAAGTCGGAAAATACCTCTGATGGCTTTTCTAGCAATCCTGATTCCTGATCTAATTAATACGTTCTTGTCACATATCCACACATTAGCACTGGTTTAATGACTGTTTTATGTATTCTGCTTTTAGAGATTCGTATTAGACTTCTGGATTTAAAAGTATTATAAGGGTTATATATACATCAATTAGCTAGGTACCTGAATATTCCCTTTTATTTCTTATGTGACAACGATATCTACGATATCTAAAATGCTTCAATCTTTCAAAATGATATAGCTTTATCGTATGGCGTTACGTTATGCCCCACTCTACATCCTCTCTTTTGTACGTTAAAGAACATTTATTTGATTTTTGTATTAGTGACTATTAGACCGTTTTTTTGCTACTAATAGCATTATTTTATAGCATTCTAATATTTAATTTATCGATTAAATCCAGATAGCAAATAGATATTCTACACTTTCTCGAAGAAACATTATTCTAACACACTTTCCTTGCATATTTTGTTCACTTATGAGGGGCAGCAGTATCAGTACCAAAATAAGGCGTATAGTCCTGGACTGGCTAATTGTTGGATAATAGGAAGCATGAGTGTAGCAGTTTTGTTGCTTTCGGGACTGCACAGGTATCGGGGAGCAGAAATATCATTACCAAGTTAATGCATATAGGAATTGTTGCTTGAACTTTATTATTATTAACATCATTCAATCTTCGCTTATCCACTGCTGGACATAGACCTCCCTCATAATTTTCCATGTATTTCGATCTTGTGCCTCTTGTATCCAATTCCTATGACGTTTTAGATCGTCATTCCAACGTGTTGGTGGACGACCTCTGCTTCGGTAGGCATCATCTCTTGGTCTCCATTGCAGTATCCGCTTTGTCCATCTATTATCTGTCATTCGAGCCACGTGACCTGCCCAGTTCCATTTCAGTGTTGCTACTCTCTCTACTGTATCAGCCACTCCTGTTCTTTGTCGTAGCTGGCGATTTGGGATCTTGTCTCGTAGTGAAACGCCCAACATAGCACGCTCCATCGCCCTTTGACACACACGGATTTTGTGAACTATTCTCCTTGTCATGGTCAACGTTTCCGTACCGTAAGTTAACACTGGCAAAACACACTGATTAAACGTTTTTCTTTTAAGGCATATTGGTATATCACACGATTTGAAAATATGGTTCAGCTTGCCGAAGGCTGCCCAAGTCAGTCTTATACGACGGAGACGCTCAACGGTTTGGTTTTTTTTTCTTATGTGAATCTCATGACCTAAGTATTTATAGGCCATTACCTGGTCTATGAATCTTGTTCCTACGCATATATCTTCGCTGACTACAAGATTTGTCATCATCTTGGTTTTAGACATATTTATTTTCAATCCCCCTTCTAGCGAGGAAAGGTAGAGCTGATTTAAAAGTTCTTTGGCCTCATATATCCTATCAGCTATTAGTACAATATCATCTGCAAACTTTAGATGGCTAAGCTTTTCTCCATTTATATTTATGCACTTGTCGGTCAGTTTTGCTCTTTTACATATTATATATTCGAAAAGCGTAGTGAACAGTTTCGGCGATGTGGTGTCCCCCTGACGTACTCCACGTTTTATCGGGAATTTCTGGGTTTGACGATCACCCACTCTAACACTGGCTATTGCGTTTTAGTATGTGTGTTTAATTAAGCACATTATTAAACAACACTATATTTCCTAGTAAAATCATCATGACTTTACAATAAGACAAATTTTCGATCGTTGGTTATGGAAACATCATGTACATACCACCAGGTTCCCTATGTGGATATCCAGCAAAATCCTTATACTCATGATACGGGTAACAAAAAACCAAAGATGAAAATATGCACCAAGAAACACTGTGTTATAAAACAGTCGAATAAAATATAAATTCTCGATTCAAATAGTCAAAAAATTAATGAACATCTTACTAAAATAGAAATGAGGCCTATTTAAGATGTAATCCATTAACGGGCCAACGTACAAAGCACTCCTAGCATGTGCTAATGATATAGATCTCATAAGAAACTCTCCCGTCCGCAAACATCTTCAATAAAGTGAAGAGAGCACGAAAAACGTTTTACTTAAAATCAACGAAATGAAAACCAAATACAAGCGAATCAACAGAAGAGACCAATTTAATAAATTTTGATAAAATATTAAAGTTAACAACTACAATTTCGTAAATATGGAACACTTTAAATATCTTAGATAAATAATCACGGTTAATAATAATGTCACTAAAGAAATACAGATCATAATTTAAACTTTTTACCTATTTTAATACATAGATGCGAATCATGGACAATGACTTAAAGAGATAAAGAAGAACTACGAATATTTGAAAGGAAAATAATAGGAACATTGTTTTAACCTCATTATCATACCGCTACAAATCCGTATAGAAGAAGAACACATACTGAATAAAGAAAGCTCTTATAACGATATTGTTTAGGAAAATAAATTGCTTAAGGTAGATCGGACACATGCATAGACGCCAAGATGTCAAACTTGTAAAACTGGTATGGAAGGAAGTTAACACAGAAGAATGCCACTTGGGCGTCTCAGTATGCAATGAAGAGAAAACATCCAATCATATCTCAAAAAATTAACATCGTGAAGGTTCTTCTTTGAACCCCATAACAAATGGCTAATCTTTTACTTTTCATTAAAAATTTAAATTTTAATAAGCCACGTAAATAACGTTTTAAAAATTTATGTCAATATTTCTGAAGTGCCTTTCCTGGGATAACTTTTTTTATTCTGGTTTGTTTGATTACATGTAATTGATTTGATAGTCCCCAACAGATGAGTATTGACTATAAGTAGGATAGCAGGTAGTTGAACAGGCATGTGTTGATAAATATGATGGGGCGGTAGATAGTCTCATTATTCCTAAATCTGACCTCATGCTACCTTCCTCCTTCATTTGTGGAAGTGCTAAGGACATTTTTTCTCGTGGGGCATCCTTTCAATTTAACTTGGCAATGCAGTTATTATAAAACCTTTGGATATAGCCAGCGCAACTTTAGCATTGAGATTTAGCTTCTTGTACGACGTTGCTGTCTTTATATACGTGTTTGACCTTGGCATTAGTTCCGTTGTTAATACGCGGACCTTAATCATTTACATACTTCTGAATGTTTTATCTTCTATTTAGGGGTAATATGTAATCAATATAAGTATAGTTAGTGTCAAATTTGTAATGATTTTTAAAAGCAATAGCTTACTGACTGTACTTTATATGTTCAGTTCAAATAATTGAACCTTGTCACTTCAGAAAAGAGCGATTTGAAGGGCAAAGTCATCTAAGAAGGTGGGATGCATCTTGTACCACCCCACATTCACACAGGTTAACCGGTGTTTGCAGGCCAGAGCCGTCCTGGAAGATTTTAGGAAGATAGTTACCATAAGGAAATTCCTCTCGAGGGTTCAGATGGCGAGGAGCAGCTTATTCTATTTTCTCTTCGCTGCCCTATTCTAGGGCAGCGAATCTAGAATTCTTCTCTAGCTACTTATCTTTGGATATTAGGTGGATTGATAGCTACGATATTCTAGAGCTTATGTATGGATGTGAGTCTTAATATCCGCTGAATTTGGCTGACTAATTTATAGCAAAATCTATGTATTAAGTATGTGTTGGTGTCATCCATACTGGCAAGATATATTCGGCAGCAAAAGCGTAGAGTGCAAGCATCTACGTCTACGTCTACGTTTTAAAGGTTGAAGGATGTGCTTCCCATTTTTAGCTGAAAAGTTTGCGAAAAATATTATTTTTCTGGTTATAGTTTGCCATTTAGTTGTAGTGAAGTTCTGTGAATGACAAGGTGTGATACAAATTATCTTCAAGGTATTTATAGCAAGTCCAGAGTTTAAGAATTTCATGACACTATTGGATGTTCAGATTTGTGAAAGCGTCTCTGTTAGGGACATTGAAAGAGCACACCTGACTCTTTCCGGGGTTTGGCTTAAAATTGATTCATAGTCTATTTTTATTGTACTTTGATAAGATAAAGGCAGATATCGAGCACAGTTTTATTGATTAAATCTTGCCCAAGTACTTTAGCTCCCTAGAGCATCTTCAGGGGCATCTAAAATAAGCCAAGAAACGTTTTTTTAAATGAAAAAAATGATTAACCTTGATAAAAACTCGAAGTTAATGGATGATAAAAGTTTTTTGTGATTAACGTTTTAGACTTACTTTGTCAATTTTGAGCTATCCAACAATAATTGCAGAATGTCAGAAACACAAAATAAACATAAAGTTGAACATAACACTACACTAGACAAGGACAAACACTTTAAAATTATTTAAAAAAGTCGAAGCTATTCTGGTCGGTAACAGGAGAGAGAATGGCTCCCGGTATTAACGGAAATGTTAAGGTGACATGTGACATATGACATCTTGGATGGGCAGTCACAATCATGTAGATCTAATCTAGGCATTTCAAAATTCTATGTAACTACGCATTGACCAAAGGTCCAACTGACAATACTACAGGAAATTAACTAATGAAATATGACATATAGAATATTTTAACTAGATTAATCTAGTTAATTTCCTATAGTAGTGTTAGTTGGACCTTTGGTCAATGCTTAGTTACATAGAATTTTAAAATGTGCAGATCACATTTACATGATTGTGACTGCCATCCAAAATGTCATATCTCACATGTCGCCTTAACATTTCCGTTAATACCGGGAGCCATTCTCTCTCCTTTTTTAAATAATTTTAAACTGTTTGTCCTTGTCTAGTGTCGTGTTATGTTCAACTTTACAAATTTCTTCCTTTAAAAAACATTTCTTGGCTTATTTCAGATACCCAAGATGCTCTAGGGAGCGAAAGAACTTGGGCAACATTTAATTAATAAAACTGTGCTCGATATCTGCCTTTATTTTATCAAAGTTCATTTATTCGAGCATTCAACCTTGTATCTATTTTTTTACTGTGTTTAAGATATGATTTAGATTTTTTTCAACTTCAGCAACAAAAGTTTTTGGTTGTGCAACAGGAGATGTATCGTCTACGTAATAAAAATCCTAGTATTTACTGGTATGGGTTGTGTAAATGTTCTATTATCGGTAAAATTATATTAAGGATTATATGCAGAAGTATTTTGTATAGCTGACAAAATAAATATATTGACCGATAGCTTTTGTGGTCGTTGGAGTTTTTGCCAGGTTTAAGCAAGGTAACAACTTTGTCTTTGCTTTGATTGTCTGCAGACTTTGGATATCAGTAATTGTTGTGTTTTTGGTACAAATTTTATAATAAGCTTTGTGCTCAGATCCTCAGTCAGGAACCGTAATATTGTTCATTATATACGTAGATAGTGGATCCAAGCTCAACATAGTTGAAAGGTTACCTCAGCTGACTGGTTTTGTCCTCTCATTTAAGTTTTTCTTTACTTTCTTACCGGCAGGGCACTTTTACATTTATTATGTGATTTTCAGGGATCCGTTTAATACCAAATACCCTAGGTTTGGCCCTCTATATGTTTTCTGCATTAGAAATACGTCACATTTGTGCTAAGCGCACATGTCTGATAAAGTTAAGTAAAGTAAAGTGTCTTTATCTCTAGATATGCCCTTAATATTTATGGACATAATTAGAATAGTTAATCCTAAAAAGGACCGATTTGACAAAAATCATATTGAACGGGTGATTAGCCAATTAATTAATTATTCATTACCCAGAGTACGTCCGATTACGGTGGTCTTATTAGTACTTAAATTTTCGTAAAGGCTTCTCTTTTGAAACCCATAAGAAATGGCTAATCTTTAACTTTTCATTAAAAATTTTAATTTTACATACTGTTACTTTTCGACGATATTTCGAATCAGATATATTCGTATAGTAATCACCGTACTTAATATAGAGTCTCTTTGTGAAAAGTAAGTGAGTTTATCATATCGGTGACAACTCATATATGGATAATAAGGACATAAACGGGTAAAATAAGTGTACAAAATTTCTAAAAAATATATCGGCGCTATTGTTCAGGAGATGGGTTTATCCCAGAGATCAAAGGTTACATGTATATTAAAGGTTCTGTTTACGTATTTTCATTACTAAAAAACTATATTTAAAATAAAAGCCTTAAGGTATTTTTAGATTCTACGGAAATGAGAATTTAGGGAAATCAGCAAATTAAAAAATACAGCCATAATTCTGAATGACCAACTTGAGACAAATAGTTGTCCCCTCTTCAACTTATTCAGTTACTGGCTATAACATGTAAACGCATACCTGTTTTATTGTCAGATAAAATAAATTTCCATCAAGTAACGGTCGAATCAATCACTTACTTAAAGAGTAGGAAAAGACATGTTTATGCTTTAGAGTACGGGTATTTTACTACAAAGTACCCTTTGCTTTTGACAATTAGTTTCTCACTTTCTCAGCGATGGATCTCCCTTTCCTCATCAATAATGTTCTCGCTCGATACTGTGTGAATATCTTATTCTACGATAGTTAGATTTCACTATATGCTCTACATTTCTTGGCAATACTTCTTATGTCTTTTCTAGTAATACTGATTAATATCTGAGTATTACTTACATTGTTTTGTCAGCGTTCTCGTCATGTATCCAGTCAATAGCATTGGTTTAATCACTATTTTATATATCCCGATTTTAGGGATTCGTATTAGACATCTGGATTTAAAATTGTTATGAGGGTTATATATACATCAATTAGTTACCTGAATATTCCATTTTATTTCTTATGTGACAACGTTATCTACGATACCCAAAATGCTGCAATATTTCAAAATTATATGGGTTTATTGTTACGTTATGCCCCACTCTACATCCTTTCTTTTGTATGTTAAAGAATATTTATTTGGATTTCTGATTACTGACTATTAGACCGTTTTTTTTGCTGCTTGTAGCATTATTCTATAGCATTCTAATATTTAATCTATGAATTAAACCGGATAGCAAATAGATATTCTTCACGTTCTCAGAGAAATAATATTCTAACATATAAAATCCTATTAAATTTCCAAAACCTTCCTTGAATATTATGTTCACTTATGAGGGGCAGAAGCAATATCAGTACTATAATACGGCGTATAGTCCTGGACTGGCTAATCGTTGGATAATAGGAAACATGAGTGTAGCAGTTTTAATGCTTTCTTGACTGCTACCTGGGATCGGGGAGCAGAGATATCAGTACCAAGTTAAGGCATATAGGAATTGTTGCTTGAACTTTATTATTATTAAATAGCACTATATTTCCTAGTAAAATCGTCATGACTTTACAGTAAGACAAATATTCGAACGTTGGTTATGGAAACGTTAATGACTTACCACCGAGTTCCCTATGTCGATATCCCGCAAAATCTTTGTAATAATGATAACCGAACCAAAAAAACAGAGATTAAAATAGGCGCCAAGAAACTGTGTTATAAAACAGTCGAATAAATACAGATTCTCGATTTAAATATTCAAAATCAAAAAATTTATGAACAGCTTAGTAAAATAGAAATAACGCATATTTAAGATGCAATCCATGAATGGACCAAGGTACAAAGCACTCCTAGCATATGCTAATGCTATGGATTTCATAAGAAACTCTCTCCCGTCCGCAAACGACATCTTTAACAAAGTGAAGAGAGTACGAAAAATGTTCCACTTAAAATCAACAAAATGAAAACCAAATACAAGCGAATCAAGAGAAGAGAGCAATTCAATACATCTAGATAAAATAATAAAGTCAACAACTTCAATTTCGAAAGTATGGAATACTTTAAATATCTTACCAAGACGCCAAGAATTGAGATAAATAATCAAGACGACAAAGAACATTTTAAATTGATAAATCTATACGATTTTTAACAATGCATATTTATAGGTCATTTTCAGAGCCAACGTGCTAATTGTATGTAAAATGAAACTTTTTAAGGTTTTTAACGTTTGTATGAAAGATAAAACCGTATGAAACATGACCATGAAATTTATATACCAATCTATAAATCTCTTTTAAAAGAATACTGACACCTATACATTATCACAATACTACATATCATAATACTAAAAAGTCTGTTATTTTAATCTAAGAATAGGCTTTATAATTTACGAGAGATTTAATTTAATGTATTTAAAATTTTCCAGGATCCGGTATTGTAATAAGAAACAAAATTTCACTACAAGGCATGAAAGCGTGTTAAATTTGACTTTAGATATTCTTTTTGAGATTTAAAGATTTTGTCTTTCTACCCAAGACTTTTCTTCCCTCTACTCTTCCTTGCATGATGACGCGTAGAAAAGAGTATTTATCGTTTAGAACTATGTGGCCCAGATACGATGTCCAGATAGACAATTCGTCTTAACGCTTTCTCGTTTGAGACTTTTACAGTCCAAGGAATTTTAAGAATACGCCTATATAGTCATATTTCGAATGCCTTTAATTTGTTTACAGATTTGGCTTTCAGTGTCCAAGCTTCTACCCCAAGAGCAGTTGCGACCATACATAACATTCGACGATCTCAATCTAATAACCATACTTAATTTCTTATTTGTAAACATTGACTTTTATCTGTTTAGTTGAGTTCTATCTTTTTGCTTTATCTGTTAATGATTTCTATAAGAATTTGTAAATCATCTATATTTTCTGTCATAATTGGGGTTTAGTATGCAAATTTTTTGTTATTAATGATGCTCACTCCATTCCTTACTTCTTTCCCATAGTGTCTCCTAAAATATTAGTTGGGAGTACACATTAAATAATTGTGGTGACAATTCACATCACAACACACATCTCTTGCTGACTCCTTTTTGAATTTCTGCTTGATTTGTCTCATCTTTCACCCGCATTACCGCTGTTTGATTTTAGTAGATTTTTTATTAAATTAATATCTTGGTATCTAGGTTTATGTGTTTTCATGCATGTATGGGCTTACCAGGTTGAAATGTGTCAAATACTTTTGAAAATCTATATTAGATAAGAATACGTTTTCATTATAATCTCTGCATTTTTGTAATAGTACCACCATTGCGCACAATTCCTCTTTTGTTCCCAATCCACCTCTAAATCCAAACTATGTGTTGTCCAATTGTTCTTCACATTTTTTATTGACAGACGATTTAATGTTGTTATTAATCGGATGACATTTATGACTTTTATTAAATTTTGATAATCGTTACAAATCAAGTCTTTTAGTGACATATTATTCTTTTAAGTTTTACTTCTCATTTAATGTCTATATTGTGTTAGTTATTTTTAGAGTAAATATATGATGACTAAAAACGAATTGATCAAGAGTAGTGAACTATTCTATGAAGCTACCCTTCACGACGCCATCTTGTGGCGCTAGTTCCGTGACGCTCACCTCAGCATTTTACTGTAGAGAGAAAAAGTAATACAATGCCAGTATAGAAGCTTTGCTTTAAAAATATGCCATAAGCAAAGATATAAAAGTATTCTTGTCATTATATTATATTGCATACTGTATTATTAACAAAATTTTTCATAACACATTCTGATATACGCTTTCTCTTGCCGCTAACGAACAGAAGTTTTTATTAACTTTTCGGTAATATAATTATGTAGGTATGTATATTTTTAACTTCTTACCATAATGCTAGAGTACAAAAGTAGTTATACTATACTGTATTTTTTTCGTGGGGGTTCTATTTTTTAACTGTGTGATGGATTCTTGTATTTCAGTTTGTACGATTTGCGTTAATTAATTTAATGATATTTCTGGAGTTACAAGTGTATACTCAGTTTCTGTTGTTCCGTTTATTTATCTGAGATATGTTATTCATTCTTCTCTAGGGATGTACTTAATCTCAATCAATTCTTTGATTTCGTTTTTGCCCTCTTTCACATCTGTTTCAAACCATCCGGCGGACTTTTAGGTCTTCATTTTATATAAGCATTTTTTTTCTTAGCATTTTACTTTTACCTCTATTAATAAAGTGTGTCTATTTTTCTTTCTCAAAGAGCCTCTTTTATTTTTGTTTTTATGTTGGTATTATAATTTTTCAAATTAATTCGACATTATTCCCACTTGATTCTTTTGTTTCAGTTATTGCTCTAGACTAATTTGACATTTTTTTCCTTCAAATCATCAAATTTTCATAAATTGTTTATATGTCGTTGTAGTAAAATTCATATTTTCCAATAAGCCTAACATATGCAGCAGCGGTGTCATGAAACCGAAATAATCCAGTTGTGCATAACGTTTTTGCTGATAGATTTACAAATAAATTTTCAAACACATCAAATTGATCATCCTTTTTACTTTCGTATACGCTCATACTTATCCAAATTAAATTTTCAATTTCCAAAAACTTATGATACCTCCTCGATCCACAACCCTGCGCCACGGACAATATCTTTTCCGGCTATCGACATCAGTCTAACAAACCTATCTCAGTTAGTTTCAAATTGTCGTCAATTACAACCATCTTTTCGGCTGAATTATTCGCAATTCTAAAAACACTATCGTTAATACAAAACAAAAACCAAGAAAGATGTATAATAATCAAAGATTCTCTAAATTCATTATCCTCACAGACTCAATTGTACTGTGACAACCCCCTTTTACTTCTTATTAAAAAAGAACTTAAAAACATTTCAAATAAGAACATCCAAGTTCATTTTTTATGGGTGCCTTCTCATGTCAGAATTGAAGGTAACGAACTTGTAGATAAACTAGCTAAAAACGCACCAACTAACCTGATGTTCGAAGAAAGTAACATAATGGTACAAAACGATTTAAAACCATACTTAAAACAAAAAATAATTCAAAAATGGCAACAAACTTGGAACAACACTCCATTAAGGCTATACAAAGTTAACAAATATCCATATCTTTGGAAACCAAAAGTAAAAGACAGAAGAGAGCATGTGATACTTACCCGTGTCGTCTCCGGTGTAATTAATAAACGTATAAAAAGTCGATAGCATCTTGGTGCAAGTTTCCATGTTTATTAATGTCTCAAACTATTGCGCAATATGTTGCAATATTGCGTAGTTAGCCGGTACGCTCTTATTGTGGCATTGTCTTGAAAAAGATAATGCCTTTATGGTTTATTTACTTTTGTAGAAATAAAACACAGGTTTTCTAAGAAGAAAAAAACTCAGCTTCAGAGTCTTAGAAAATTCGCAGAGCCCTTCGAGCAAAGTGCTCTAGGGAGCTACCCTAGACGGGTAAAACCATACTGACTTGAGATCCGAAAATGTCCCATACTTAAAGATAAATTAACTTTTATATGAAACTTTTTCATTTCTCAACCAATTAAATTTAATTATAAGTTCCAGAAGGAAGGGCGATGCACATCGAGGTGCGTGATTGGTGGCACCTAATGACACCCGTCTCCGTATCGGCCAGACACGACTTACTCATGGCTATTTACTACAGCGCAAAAATAAACCAGTTTGTGAAGTTTGCAACCATGTTCTAACGGTAAAACATTTTTTAATACAGTGTCCTAAATATAGCAGTGAACGACTCAAATATAGCATACCCAACTGCCCTAGAAGAAAATACAGATACCCAAAGAATAATTTCTTATCTTAAAGACTGTCAACTTCTTCATAAGATTTAAAACATACATTGTAATACACATACATATTATTATTATTAATTGTAAACTAATATATATACACTATTTGTATCAACTGTAACATTAATCTAAATACGCTAATGCCTCTGCGTGGTAGATGCGTTTAAGAAAAAAGGTATTTTTATTTGATTATAGATTATATTAGATTTATATTAGATTAGATATTCAGTTTTGTGACAGCGCCTGTCTTAGACAAATTAAAGGAGCGCTCCTAAGATTTTTCGGGGTTTGGCTTAAAATTAATTCGTAGTTTATTTTTATTATATTTAAGGCATCATTTAGATTTTCTTTCACTTCAGCAACAAAAGTTTTGGTTGTGCAATGTATCGTCTACATGAAAGTCCTAGTATCTACTGGTATCGGTTAATCATTTGTGTAAATGTAATACAGTGTAGGTGCCATTACGCTACCCCAAGCGAGACCATTCATCTGCGTTCTTCATCTTACCATTGAATGATACGAAAATTTTCTGTTCTGTAGATATGCGCGGATAAAACACGTGATGTTTTTATCTAAGGCGATGTCATACAGTTTTGGAGAAATGTCCTCTAATTTAATATGTCGTAAGTGGCATTTAGATTGACAAATATCACCCCTGATACCCGATATCTTTTGTACCCGTTGTTGCTTTTTGCAAAAACGGGTACGTTATTAAGTACGTTAATAAGTATTACGAATAAAAATAAATAAGCAAGAAGAATATAAATGATCTATATTTAAACCAAATGACAAAAAAAAGAATAATATATATACATTTACTTCTAAATTAAATATTAAATTTTGATATGCCTAACAGCGAAAGATACAAAAACAAAATTATTTAAAGTTGAAATAATGATAGCTTGTACAAGCACAAAGCATTTAAAACAATAAGACCGAACATATTATATGTAATTGTAATAGATATGTTGCCGAGAATCAAGTTACAGTAAGGTACCGAAATATTTCTTTTTTAATATCTGCCATAAGTGTATCCATGTGTTTATGTGTATCTAAAATATAGGATATTGAATTCCCTACATTTAAAAATCGAAATACTGAAATTAGACAGTAAAAAATTGCAATTTTAAGAATGATTTATAAATTGTTATAATTCAAATTTTACTACTTCATGAAACAAATATTTTATTTGTCATAAACTGTGGCAATCGAAACATCGGAACGTACATTTATAATATAATAAATGTTTCAGTGCCAATGCATTAAAAAAAATACTAGTACACAAAAATGGACCCTTGCCTTTTCAAAGTTTATAATAGACACTAATTTCAGTTTATCTATAATTAAAGCAAGTAATATACATTACCACCATAAAATATTTAACTACAATAACCAAGTACGTATTTGTGAAATTCCTCGATGACTAAATTAATTGATATTTAAATAAATTTGAAGTTCCAAAACGTACCTGCTGTAAAATTTCAAAATCTACGACTAATCAAATTATTGGCAACATCGGAGGAGTTTGGTTGTGTACGCAAAGAAATGTATACGGATCCCAATAGTCCACATAAAGCGCTACCCAGATAATAATATACACGGTGTATATTCGCCTGGAGTTAGTATAATACCGTTTTAGAACGGAGCTTACATTAACCGCTAGATGTATATATATATATATATATATATATATATATATATATATATATATATATATATATATATATATATATATATATATATATATTGATAATGAGGAAATAAACAGGTTAAAATAAGTGTAGAAAATTTTAACTACATATATCGGCAGCATTGTTCAGAAGATGGGTTTATCCCAAAGATCAAAGGTTACATTCCTTTACATGCGTATTCCAGGTTCTATTTATATATTTTCATTACTAAAAAAGTATATTTATATTAAAGGCCTTAAGCTATCTTTAGATTCTATGAATATTAGAATCTATGGAAATTAGCAAATTAAAAAATACAGACATAATTCTGAATGACCAACTTGAGACAAACAGTTATCCCCTCCTCAACTTATTCAGTTACAAAATATGACGTGTAAACGCATACCTGTTTTATTGTCAAATAAAATGAATTTCCATCAAGTAACGGTCGAATCTATCACTTACTAAAAGAGTACGAAAAGACCTGCTTATGCTTTAGAGTACGGGTACTTTAGTACAAAGTACCCTTTGCTTTTGCCAATTGCTTTGTCACTTTCTCAGCGATGGGTCTCCGTTTTGCTCATCAATAATGTTCCCGCTCGATATAGTTATTCTAAGATATTCAGATTTCACTATATGCTCTACCTTTGGTTTTATCTCCTATTAATTTACAACTATGACGAAATCTTATATAAATATATAAATATATCTGATGCTTTGATATTAAAGTCGAGTAGAATACTTGGTAGATAATATTTATTTGTTTTGAGTCTACTTATTTTACAACCTAGTACATAAAAAAATAAATACTTGTGTGCTCAGTGCTTTCTAAGTCTGTAAAACATAAACATGTAAAACATATTAGATTATACATTTATTAAGAATGTCCACTCTCTGAATTAAAGTTTTTATCTTAAAATATGACTGTGTCCACAACACAAAAGTTATTTTTTTCTGAAATTTTCTGAATAAGGTTCAATAGGTTTTTATATTTTGTTTTACGTTTTAATCTTTAAATCGGAGTTCATTTTTTGAAAAACTATAAACATGAGACAACAAATTGCTATATGAACGGCGTTATGCATCACTAGCCCAGCCCCAATTTCTTAAATTGTGGATTATGGCGCTTTCTGGTGGAAAAGAGGAACAACAGCATAACATCAGATGTAGACAAAACCAAAGAAATTAGGACAGGCATTGAAATAGCACGTGCATTATTTTTTAAACTTAAAAAGTTTCATTGTTTTCGGGATATAAGGTTAGAACTACGCCTGAGAATGCTTCGATGTTACGTGTTCTCTATTCTTCTTTATGGCTTGGAAGCGTGGACACTAAAACAAGTCCATCTGAATAAGTTGGCCTCCTTTGAATTTTGGTGTTACAGAAGAATCCTACGAATATCATGGATTCAAAGAATGTCAAACGTGGAAGTAACTAGAATGATAGGAAATGGGGTCGAAATAATATTGACTATCAAAAGACGAAAACTTAAGTACTTAGGACATGTGATGAGAGGGCAAAAATACGCATTATTACAACTTATTATGCAAGGCAAAATTCGAGGAAAGCGAAATGTAAGAAGACGAAGAATAAATATCCTGGCTTAAAAACTTAAGGGAATGGTTTGAATGCAGTAGTGCAGAACTTTTTAGAGCGGCAGTCAACAGAGTCCGTATAGCCATGATGATTTCCAACCTTCGATAAAAGATGGAACTTAAAGAAGAAGGTGGAAAAAAGCATAAACTACCTACGTAATAAATCCCATTAACCTGTTAGTAACGGATAACCAGATATATTTAAAAAGATTAAGTGCCCTTCTTTTATTTTGGATTTTGAATTTTGCATAACTAGAGCAAGCGACTAATTTTTGTGTATTAGTTTTGCATCAGTAGACCAAGCGCCCCTTGCGAGCGTTTTAATGATTGTAAATCGAATATTTGGCAACATATGTACATAAACGTTGTTAACAATGGTGACGTTTGCAACTTGTTGAGGCGTTTAGGTTAAGGAAGTAGTGGCAGTTATTGCTTAAATTTTTCTATAATAGTCATATTAACGAAGAGCTGTATACATTATATAGATTTTTTTAATCAGCAGGCCACCCTTAATCGAAATAATTAAAATTTAAAAAAAAAATATACACTTTTAATTTTCACGAAATTTTCAGCAAATACAGACATCCAAGTGGAAATTTTTCTCACGAACCGTTAGATGTAGGAAAATTCTGAGTATGGCAGAAGAACGAGCAGCCAATTTTATGTAGGAAATGTTCATTTGCTTGACTCTCAGACCAAAATTGACGTCAATATAGCCGATTAACGAAATTTGATACAAAATCCAATAATCTACAGTTTTTTCGATTTTCCGGCCAAACGGTGCATAATTTCTGGCAACGTGTTCAGATTTTTTTAATCAGCAGGCCACCCTTAATCGAAATAATTAAAATTTTAAACAAAATATACACTTTTAATTTTCACGAAATTTTCAGCAAATACAGACATCCAAGTGGAAATTTTTCTCACGAACCGTTAGATGTAGGAAAATTCTGAGTATGGCAGAAGAACGAGCAGCCAATTTTATGTAGGAAATGTTCATTTGCTTGACTCTCAGACCAAAATTGACGTCAATATAGCCGATTAACGAAATTTGATAAAAATCCAATAATCTACAGTTTTTTCGATTTTCCGGCCAAACGGTGCATAATTTCTGGCAAAGTGTTCAGATTTTTTTAATCAGCAGGCCACTCTTAATCGAAATAATTAAAATTTTAAACAAAATATATACTTTTAATTTTCACGAAATTTTCAGCAAATACAGACACACAAGTGGAAATTTTTCTCACGAACCGTTAGATGTAGAAAAATTCCGAGTATGGCAGAAGAACGAGCGGCCAATTTTATGTAGAAAATGTTTATTTGCTTGACTCTCAGACCAAAATTGACGTCAATATAGCCGATTAACGAAATTTGATAAAAATCCAATAATCTACAGTTTTTTCGATTTTCCGGCCAAACGGTGCATAATTTCTGGCAAAGTGTTCAGATTTTTTTAATAAGCAGGCCACCCTTAATCGAAATAATTAAAATTTTAAACAAAATATATACTTTTAATTTTCACGAAATTTTCAGCAAATACAGACACACAAGTGGAAATTTTTCTCACGAACCGTTAGATGTAGAAAAATTCCGAGTATGGCAGAAGAACGAGCGGCCAATTTTATGCAGGAAATGTTTATTTGCTTGACTCTCAGACCAAAATTGACGTCAATATAGCCGATTAACGAAATTTGATAAAAATCCAATAATCTACAGTTTTTTCGATTTTCCGGCCAAACGGTGCATAATTTCTAACAACGTGTTTGGATTTTTTTAGTCAGCAGGCCACCCTTAATCGAAATAATTAAAATTTAAAAAAATATATACACTTTTAATTTTCACGAAATTTTCAGCAAATACAGACATCCAAGTGGAAATTTTTCTCACGAACCGTTAGATGTAGGAAAATTCTAAGTATGGCAGAAGAACGAGCAGCCAATTTTATGTAGGAACTGTGTATTCGCTTGACTCTCGGACCAAAATTGACGCTAATATAGTCGATTAACCAAATTCGATAAAAATCCAAGGGTACCCCCTTGGAACATTTTTTCCAAATTTTCCAAAAAAAAAAATTTTGTTTATTGTTTCGGTACATGCACTTGGTCCAGCTTATTGCAAGCATGTGATTTTTTCTGTTCGCTTAACCCCAGTTTGCCGGAAAAGGAGAAAAATCGAATTAAAAAATCTACAGTTTTTTCCGTTTTGCGGCAAAACATTGCATAATTTTTATCAACATGTGTAGATTATTTTAATCAGCAGGCCACGCTTAATCGAAATAATTCAAATTTTAAACGAAATATACACTTTTAATTTTCACGAAATTTTCAGCAAATACAGACATCCAAGTGGAAATTTTTCTCACGAACCGTTAGATGTAGGAAAATTCTGAGTATGGCAGAAGAACGAGCAGCCAATTTTATGTAGGAAATGTTTATTTGCTTGGCTCTCAGACCAAAATTGACGTCAATATAGCCGATTAACGAAATTTGATAAAAATCCAATAATCTACAGTTTTTTCGATTTTCCGGCCAAACGGTGCATAATTTCTGGCAACGTGTTTAGATTTTTTTAATCATCAGGCCACCCTTAATCGAAATAATTAAAATTTAAAAAAAATATACACTTTTAATTTTCACGAAATTTTCAGCAAATACAGACATCCAAGTGGAAATTTTTCTCACGAACCGTTAGATGTAGAAAAATTTCGAGTATGGCAGAAGAACGAGCGGCCAATTTTATGTAGAAAATCTTCATTCGCTTGACTCTCGGACCAAAATTGACGCCAATATAGCCGATTAACGAAATTTGATAAAAATCCAATAATCTACAGTTTTTTCGATTTTCCGGCCAAACGGTGCATAATTTCTGGCAACGTGTTTAGATTTTTTTTAATCAGCAGGCCACCCTTAATCGAAATAATTAAAATTAAAAAAAAATATATACACTTTTAATTTTCACGAAATTTTCAGCAAATACAGACATCCAAGTGGAAATTTTTCTCACGAACCGTTAGATGTAGGAAAATTCTGAGTATGGCAGAAGAACGAGAAGCCAATTTTATGTAGGAAATGTTCATTTGCTTGACTCTCGGACCAAAATTGACGCCAATATAGCCGATTAACCAAATTCGATAAAAATCCAAGGGTACCCCCTTGGAACATTTTTTCCAAATTTTCCAAAAAAAAAAAAAATTTGTTTATTGTTTCGGTACATGCACTTGGTCCAGCTGTTTTTCTCACGAACCGTTAGATGTAGGAAAATTCCGAGTATGGCAGAAGAACGAGCGGCCAATTTTATGTCGGAAATGTTCATTCGCTTGACCCGCAGACCAAAATTGGACGTCAATATAGTCGATTAACGAAATTTGATAAAAATCCAATAATCTACAGTTTTTTCGATTTTCCGGCAAAACGGTGCATAATTTTTAGCAACATGTGTAGATTTTTTTAATCAGCAGGCCCCCTTAATCGAAATAATTCAATTTTAAACGAAATATACACTTTTAATTTTCACGAAATTTTTCAGAAAATACAGACATCCAAGTGGAAATTTTTCTCACGAACCGTTAGATGTAGGAAAATTCTGAGTATGGCAGAAGAACGAGCCGCGAATTTTATGTAGAAAATGTTCATTCGCTTGACTCTCGGACCAAAATTGACGCCAATATAGCCGATTAACGAAATTTGATAAAAATCCAATAATCTACAGTTTTTTCAATTTTCCGGCCAAACGGTGCATAATTTCTGGCAACGTGTTTGGATTTTTTTAATCAGCAGGCCACCCTTAATCGAAATAATTAAAATTAAAAAAAAAAAATATACACTTTTAATTTTCACGAAATTTTCAGCAAATACAGACATCCAAGGGAAATTATTCTCACGAACCGTTAGATGTAGGAAAATTCTAAGTATGGCCAGAAGAACAAGCAGCCCAATTTTATGCTAGGAACTGTGTATTCGCTTGACTCTCGGACCAAATTGACGCTAATATAGTCGATTAACCAAATTCGATAAAAATCCAAGGGTACCCCCTTGGAACATTTTTTCCAAATTTTCCAAAAAAAAAAATTTTGTTTATTGTTTCGGTACATGCACTTGGTCCAGCTTATTGCAAGCATGTGATTTTTTCTGTTCGCTTACCCCAGTTTGCCGGAAAAGGAGAAAAATCGTATTAAAAAATCTACAGTTTTTTTCCGTTTTGCGGCAAAACAGTGCATAATTTTTATCAACATGTGTAGATTATTTTAATCAGCAGGCCACGCTTAATCGAAATAATTCAAATTTTAAACGAAATATACACTTTTAATTTTCACGAAATTTTCAGCAAATACAGACATCCAAGTGGAAATTTTTCTCACGAACCGTTAGATGTAGAAAAAATTTCGAGTATGGCAGAAGAACGAGCGGCCAATTTTATGTAGAAAAATCTTCATTCGCTTGACTCTCGGACCAAAATTGACGCCAATATAGCCGATTAACGAAATTTGATAAAAATCCAATAATCTACAGTTTTTTCGATTTTCCGGCCAAACGGTGCATAATTTCTGGCAACGTGTTTAGATTTTTTTAATCAGCAGGCCACCCTTAATCGAATAATTAAAATTAAGAAAAAATATATACACTTTTAATTTTCACGAAATTTTCAGCAAATACAGACATCCAAGTGGAAATTTTTCTCACGAACCGTTAGATGTAGGAAAATTCTGAGTATGGCAGAAGAACGCGCAGCCAATTTTATGTAGAAAATGTTCATTCGCTTGACTCTCGACCAAAATTGACGCCAATATAGCCGATTAACCAAATTCGATAAAAATCCAAGGGTACCCCCTTGGAACATTTTTTCCAAATTTTCCAAAAAAAAAAAAAAATTTGTTTATTGTTTCGGTACATGCACTTGGTCCAGCTGACATACAGACATCCAAGTGGAAATTTTTCTCACGAACCGTTAGATGTAGGAAAATTCCGAGTATGGCAGAAGAACGAGCGGCCAATTTTATGTCGGAATGTTCATTCGCTTGACCCAGCAGACCAAATTGACGTCAATATAGTCGATTAACGAAATTTGATAAAAATCCAATAATCTACAGTTTTTTCGATTTTCCGGCAAAACGGTGCATAATTTTTAGCAACATGTGTAGATTTTTTAATCAGCAGGCCCCTTAATCGAAATAATTCAAATTTTAAACGAAATATACACTTTAATTTTCACGAAATGTTCAGAAAATACAGGACATCCAAGTGGAAATTTTTCTCACGAACCGTTAGATGTAGGAAAATTCTGAGTATGGCAGAAGAACGAGCCGCCAATTTTATGTAGAAAATGTTCATTCGCTTGACTCTCGGACCAAAATTGACGCCAATATAGCCGATTAACGAAATTTGATAAAAATCCAATAATCTACAGTTTTTTCAATTTTCCGGCCAAACGGTGCATAATTTCTGGCAACGTGTTTTGGATTTTTTTAATCAGCAGGCCACCCTTAATCGAAATAATTAAAATTTAAAAAAAAAATATACACTTTTAATTTTCACGAAATTTTCAGCAAATACAGACATCCAAGGGAAATTATTCTCACGAACCGTTAGATGTAGAAAAATTCCGAGTATGGCAGAAGAACGAGCGGCCAATTTTATGCAGGAAATGTTCATTTGCTTGACTCTCAGACCAAAATTGACGTCAATATAGCCGATTAACGAAATTGATAAAAATCCAATAATCTACAGTTTTTTCGATTTTCCGGCAAAACGGTGTCATAATTTCTGGCAACGTGTTTAGATTTTTTTGGTCAGCAGGCCACCCTTAATCGAAATAGATAAAATTTAAAAAAATATATACACTTTTAATTTTCACGAAATTTTCAGCAATACAGACATCCAAGTGGAAAATTTTTCTCACTAACCGTTAGATGTAGGAAAATTCTAAGTATGGCAGAAGAACGAGCAGCCAATTTTATGTGGGAACTGTGTATTCGCTTGACTTTCGGACCAAAATTGACGCCAATATAGCAGATTAACCAAATTCGATAAAAATCCAAGGGTACCTACCCCCTTGGAACATTTTTTCCAAATTTTCCAAAAAAAAAAATTTTGTTTATTGTTTCAGTACATGCACTTGATCCAGCTTATTGCAAGCATGTGATTTTTTCTATTCGCTTAACCCCAGTTTGCCGGAAAAGAGGTAAAATCGAATTAAAAAATCTACAGTTTTTTCCATTTTTCCGGCAAAACGGTGCATAATTTCTGGCAACGTGTTTAGATTTTTTTAATCAGCAGGCACCCTTAATCGAAATAATTAAAATTTAAAAAAATATACACTTTTAATTTTCACGAAATTTTCAGCAAATACAGCCATCCAAGTGAAAATTTTCTCACGAACCGTTAGATGTAGGAAAATTCTGAGTATCGCAGAAGAACTAGCAGCCAATTTTATGTAGGAACTGTGTATTCGCTTGACTTTCGGACCAAAATTGACGCCAATATAGCAGATTAACCAAATTCGATAAAAATCCAAGGGTACCTACCCCCTTGGAACATTTTTTCCAAATTTTCCAAAAAAAAAAATTTTGTTTATTGTTTCGGTACATGCACTTGGTCCAGCTTATTGCAAGCATGTGATTTTTTCTGTTCGCTTGAACCCAGTTTGCCGGAAAAGGAGAAAAATCGAATTAAAAAATCTACAGTTTTTTCCATTTTGCGGCAAAACAGTGCATAATTTTTATCAACATGTGTAGATTATTTTAATCAGCAGGCCACGCTTAATCGAAATAATTCAAATTTTAAACGAAATATACACTTTTAATTTTCACGAAATTTTCAGCAATACAGACATCCAAGTGGAAATTTTTCTCACGAACCGTTAGATGTAGGAAAATTCTGAGTATGGCAGAAGAACGAGCGGCCATTTTATGTAGAAAATGTTCATTCGCTTGACTCTCGGACCAAAATTGACGCCAATATAGCCGATTAACTGAAATTTGATAAAAATCCAATAATCTTCAGTTTTTTCAATTTTCGGCCAAACGGTGCATAATTTCTAGCAACGTGTTTAGATTTTTTTAATCAGCAGGCCACCCTTAATCGAAATAATTAAAATTAAAAAAAAATATACACTTTTAATTTTGACGAAATTTTCAGCAAATACAGACATCCAAGTGGAAATTTTTCTCACGAACCGTTAGATGTAGAAAAATTCCGAGTATGGCAGAGAACGAGCGGCCAATTTTATGCAGGAAATGTTCATTTGCTTGACTCTCAGACCAAAATTGACGTCAATATAGCAGATTAACCAAATTCGATAAAAATCCAAGGGTACCTACCCCCTTGGAACATTTTTTCCAAATTTTCCAAAAAAAAAATTTTGTTTATTGTTTCAGTACATGCACTTGATCCAGCTTATTGCAAGCATGTGATTTTTTCTATTCGCTTAACCCCAGTTTGCCGGAAAGAGGTAAAATCGAATTAAAAAATCTACAGTTTTTTTCCATTTTGCGGCAAAACAGTGCATAATTTTTATCAACATGTGTAGATTATTTTAATCAGCAGGCCACGCTTAATCGAAATAATTCAAATTTTTAAACGAAATATACACTTTTAATTTTCACGAAATTTTTAGCAATACAGACATTCAAGTGGAACTTTTTCTCACGAACCGTTAGATGTAGGAAAATTCTGAGTATGGCAGAAGAACTAGCAGCCAATTTTATGTAGGAACTGTGTATTCGCTTGACTTTCGGACCAAAATTGACGCCATATAGCAGATTAACCAAATTCGATAAAATCCAAGGGTACCTACCCCCTTGGAACATTTTTTCCAATTTTCAAAAAAAAAATTTTGTTTATTGTTTCAGTACATGCACTTGATCCAGCTTATTGCAAGCATGTGATTTTTTTTCTATTCGCTTAACCCCAGTTTGCCGGAAAAGAGGTAAAATCGAATTAAAAAATCTACAGTTTTTTCCATTTTCCGGCAAAACGGTGCATAATTTCTGGCAACGTTTTTAGATTTTTTTAATCAGCAGGCCACCCTTAATCGAAATAATTAAAATTTAAAAAAAATATACACTTTTAATTTTCACGAAATTTTCAGCAAATACAGCCATCCAAGTGAAATTTTTCTCACGAACCGTTAGATGTAGGAAAATCTGAGTGTCGCAGAAGAACTAGCAGCCAATTTTATGTAGGAACTGTGTATTCGCTTGACTTTCGGACCAAAATTGACGCCAATATAGCAGATTAACCAAATTCGATAAAAATCCAAGGGTACCTACCCCCTTGGAACATTTTTCCAAATTTTCCAAAAAAAAAATTTTGTTTATTGTTTCGGTACATGCACTTGGTCCAGCTTATTGCAAGCATGTGATTTTTTCTGTTC